>NW_026899161.1:0-600000 GCF_033153095.1 Gastrolobium bilobum | reverse complement strand
ACCAAGCCAGAATTTTCTGCTTCTTATCCAGCTATAATTGTCGGTGAAAGTAAGATCACCTAAGGTTCCCACCCCTTCCTTTGGAAGAACCTGCAAATCTCCAGTTAGAAGTAGCTTTTTCCCTCACGCCCCCAAAAACAACCCTTGCTCTCCAAAATGCACATCATCATATAAAAGTCATTTCATTATGCAGATTTGATCCCCTAAAGTGAAACTGCATATTAAACTGTATCTGCCATGACCATGTTCTCATAATCCTAGACTGCATATTGTATATGTTCTCAATATGCAGATATCATCATATACAATACGCCAACTCAACCCAAAACTTAAGATGTTTGGTGAAGATCACATTAATGATTTTATATTATATTTCTCTAACACGTCTCCTTACGAAAATGTCCTAAAGATACGGTTTTGTTATCATATAAAAATTCAGACATTCACTTAGGCACCCTACATATGCCACCTAAATCATAAAGACATAACATAAACTAAGAAAACGAATAATAGTATTCATGTGCCTTTCCAGCCACTGTAAGTTAAAGATATAAAACACAGGCATCCACCAAAATAACAATGTTACAAACATATAAATTACAGGAAGACCTTTTGTGGAAGAGCTGGAGGTGGTCGCAGTGGAACCTCTAACTCCAACGGTGGCCCAAGTGGTTTCTCTTTAGGTTTCATCTCAAAATGTTCTTCCTCTGACTCATACTGATAATCTTCATCAGCAGGTACATCCTCTGCTCTCGGGCTTTTTCCATGACTCCCTTCCTCTTCCACAAGAGATCTCTAAGGCAGGAAATTAGTTCAGCTCTGCGTCTCTTATTTCACTTCTTTGCTTCTTCTTTTTCATTTTTAATTTTTTTTTCTCCCCCCGCCCACTTTTCATGACACTTAACCCAAAAATATAAAAAAATTGATAAAGATATTTTTTGTCAACAAAACTTGAAAAACAGGAAAGTTCCAAGTTAATTTTAGATGGAAGTTTCTCTAATTTAAAGTTAATTTTATCATAATATTCGTCTCATTTTTCCCAGTTTGATTTAAATTAATACAGGAAACAAGGTATGCGTCATTTTCATAAATAAATAAAAATTCCTTCTGCCCCGGGCATAAAGAATACATACTTTGTGGAAGACATTTTCTTTTTGTGAATATTAAAACAATAATCTTACCTAAAAACTTCAAGCTATTAAATAACATTAATAATTTTATACATTGTTTCTCTTACACACTCATTTCACGAGGGATATTCATTCTTCAATCACACCCATTTCACGAGCGCTTTTTCTATATACATCACTTGCAAAAAATTTCCAAAAAGGAAAAAACGGGAGTCGTGCAGTATCACAAAAAAATCCACATTTCACATAGCAGACAAAAAGGAAAAAAACTTGAAACTTGAGCCACTCTGGGCATCAAATGTAATTACAGTTATTATAAAATTCACTCTTCCATATCTTCGTCGTCAATTTCCTCAATCTTCATCTTCTAGATAGATAGGGTGTCAATATAGGTTATGACACATGGGTCGACCCGCGACACGACCCGAAAATTCGTGTTCGAGTTGACCCGTAAAAAAATTTGTGTCGTGTTCGTGTTAAAAAAAATGACACGTGAAAAATTTGTGTCATGTTCGTGTTGAGATATTCGTGTTCGTGTCGACCCATATTTTTTTTTAATTTTATTTTTTTATTACTATTTTTTATTATTATTTTAATTTTGAACCACTTTTTTTAAAAAAAAATTGTCAATTACTGTTTTGACCCTTATTTTGCGTGTTATTCGTGTCGTATCGTTTCAACCCGCAAAAAAATTGTGTCGTGTCAGAGTTAAAGATTTTGACACGAATAAAAATTCGTGTCGTGTTAGTGTTGATGTATTTGTGTCGTGTCAACCCGTCTTGACACCCCTACTTCTAGACAGCCCGTGCAGCATCAGTTTTGGGTCCACTGGGAATCTGAATCAAAATATCTCACTTCTGCACATTTGCATGATTAACAATCCCTCCATTCTTTTCTACACGGTAGACCAATTCGTTCCCATCGGGCCCAGCATCTATGTACATTGTTGAATTCTCATCAATTTCCTCGCTTACAAGCATTCTATAGAGTTCTGTCACCACCTTCCTCTCAAGCCATCTCCTAATTGGTCTAGCACCATACACCTTCAAGCAACAAAAGGTTATTAAGTACAAGCCATTAACATATTACTGCATCATGTACCAAACCAACATGTTATAATGATACCTACCGGATCATGGCTCTCAGCAAGTATATAGTCTAGTGCTGCATCTGTCACTACCATGGCAATCCCTCTCTCAGCAAGAGGACTAGCAACATCCTTCATTTGCAACCCTACAACCTTCCTCAATTGCTCATGTGAAAGAGGATCAAATACCACAATTTCATCAAGTCGATTCAACAATTTTGACCTAAAATGACTTCTTACCTGTTTAAGTAAATTATATACAAATATATATTATTAGTCTGAACAGCCACATAAGCATTTATCATAGTATATTAATATAAGCCTTGAAAAGATACCTCCCGCATTACGCTATCCCGAGCAACTTGCATGGTACATTCTCCGGAAAGTCCACTTAGGAGGTGTTTAGCTCCGAGGTTTGAGGTCATAATAATGACACTGTTTCTAAAGTCCACAGTACGGCCTTGTCCGTCAGTTAATATTCCATCATCTAAAACTTGGAGAAGAGTATTCAACACAAATGTATGTGCTTTTTCCACTTTATCAAAAAGTACCACATTATAAGGCCTTCGCCTTACAGCTTCAGTTAACTGACCACCTTCCCCATGTCCAACATACCTGAAAATTTTAATACACGGAGTGAGATATAATGCTTACAACCAAAATAAATAACAATCAGCACAAGTTCACTTGCAATCCACTTACCCTCGAGGTGCTCCAATCAATCGTGAAACAGAGTGCTGCTCCATGTATTCGGACATGTCAATTTCTCACCAACAGATTTTCATCGTCAAAGAGTTGTTCAGCAAGAGCCTTAGCAAGCTCAGTTTTACCAACACCAGTTGGACCCAAAAGCAGGAATGAACCAGTTGGTTGTTGAGGTCTACCTAGACCGGCTCTTGATCTCAATACAGCGTTAGCAACAGCATTAACTGCTTGGTCTTGTCCTACAACTCTGTTGTGCAATCTGTCACCAAGTCCAATCAACCATTCCTTTTCATTCTGGCCAAGCCTCGTCACTGGTATACCAGTCCAGCGGCTCACAACCTCAGCTATTTGTTCTGGTCCAACAGTTTCTGTTATCATGTTCTCCTCAATGTTCCCTTCAAGCTCATGTATTGCAGTATCCACCTTTGGAATTTCTATATATCGAAAATATGCTGCTCCGGCTACATTGAGTCGTACTACAGCCTCAATTACGTAGTACGTACTACAGCCTCAATATCCCAATGGTGAGCGCTTCCCATGGGTGTCTTCTAGAAGGTTCTAGATGTGGACTTTAAGAGATTGAACCCAACTGGTGAGCCTAAGGTGTGGATTCAGATCAATTTCCAACCACGTCTAAACGAAAAAAAATCCCCTTCTCATACTAAACAAGTAAATAAATAACACAAAATATATTCACAGATAACAATTAAAACAAATTGAAGCAAACTTAATTGAAGCAGTCTTAGCTATTATAACTTCACATATCAAAACTAATATTTATATGTTATTCAAAAAAATAACATTGCAAATAAATCTAATAATTCTAAAGTTCTGGCATGGCTAATTGATATGCCTCCCACATAGATATGATTTTAAGCCAAAAAAAGAAAGAATCTTGATTAATCTTGAATAAAAAGGGCTATAATTACTATTAAATTGATAAATCATAATCAGATATCTTGTCACTGATTTTTTATATTTTTGCAGGAAAAAGGACAAGAAAGAAGCTCAATTGAGTAGCACAAAGAATTACAAGATTTGATCACCGCGCTACTAGCGCGGCACTGGCGCTATCAGCGCCAGCTATTTCTGCCAATCGCGCTATCAGCGCGAGATTCACGCTAGTAGTGCGAAGCTACTGCCTCCAGACAACACTTCCACGCTATCAGCGCCAACCTGGCGCTAGTAGCGTGTGAATTCTTTCTACTTCTTAAATTGTTTTTATAATTAATTTAGTTTATTTAGCTTTATTCTACCTGTGTTAATTCTTCCATACTCTTTTTAGAATTGATCACTCTTTGAGGGTTAGAGCTCACAATTGACATATTGGAGTTTTAATCTGGACAAGGGTAGAATAACAATCCGTGCATGACCTAGACATAGGCGTACATAGATTGCAGACTTTTACATTCAATTGTTTAATGCTTAACTCAAGAGGAATCCTAGGACACTAGGATTCTAATTGAGTTAAAGGGTTGAAATCACTAAGACATTAGGGTTCAACTATTTAATAGGAAAATAATGAATTGTTTGAGTAAATAAATTGTCGGAGGTGAAGTGCATCATGACTACATCTTCTTTTACAATTTTTATCACTCATATTTTCTTGAGGTTCTTGACATTCTTGAATGCTTTTGAATATTATTGTTTTTAAATTTTTGTTTTAAATTACGATCAACAAATATTTTCACAATCAAATTGAATTTCTTTCTTTTCCAATTTAAAGGGAATAGTTAAAAATTAGTCATTGGTGCATTAATCCTCGTGGGACGATATCTTACTTATCATTTTATTACTTGAAATGAACGGTATACTTGCCGATTTCGCAACACTAACCTTTATTATTATTTTTTATTTTTTTATTTTTTTGTATCTCCAACAACTATTCATATTATTGTTCGATATTGTGTTGACTATTTAAATTATTTTCACATTTTGGTTGAATTGATTTTTGACATGATATCAAAGTCTTCGTTTCGTGAATTCGTACCGTCTCATTTAATTAATAAATAATTAAATCTTGTGGAATTTCATAACACAAGTAGGTGGGTCTATATATTATTCACCCTTCAATCTTAACGGGCTTTAGGTTAAATTGGTTCTTTACAATTTCATTATTTATTTAAGTAAAAAAAAGTTATTTATGTTGGAATTAAAAATGGTTCAAAAAATTATTGCCTAAGAATTAATGCAACTAATATTCAAATATAAAATAAAATATTATACTCAACTTGTAATAATATATTTAATTATATATTACATATTGCCTCCATTATGCAGGCACTCCTTCAGCATATCAACGGTTTATCCCATTAGGATTCGAACAACTTCGAATACAAAACTTGTTTCTTCGTCTCAAAGCATCTTTTTTTGGTCCCCTTTTTAAAGCCACTTTCTCTTCTTTTGGTTAGTATTTTAGCTGTACTAATCCAATAATTCCAATGGTTCGGAATAAAATAGCGTGGGAAAGTATATCAAGTTGTGCAATTGGTTGCCAAGTTACGAAAGGTCAATGGTCCTTCAAGTAAATTGAATGACAATGTGAAAGATGAACATGGATTCCACCTAAGTTTATTTGACCAAAGTTTATAAACTGAATATGCTTTGATAAAAACCCAATCCTCCACTATACCCCTCAATTGGGACTCCAAGAAAGGAAGAGTTTGAGAATATGGGGTTCCGTAAAGAGTACCTGGATTTGATCTTGGTTCCTAGCGGGTTGCTGATCATGTTTACTTATCACCTTTTTCTCCTTTACAGATATATCAATTTGCCTCACAAAACAGTCATGGGATTTGAGAACAACGACAAAAGGGCTTGGGCTAGAAATATTATGGCGGCAAGTAATCCTTGATCCTTCTCCTTTTGTTTGATTTGATTGAAAAGTGAAAAACCCTTTAAATTAGTTATTTATTATATTTATTTTTTTCTTGGTAATGAACAGGTTGAAAAAAAGGAACTTGGCCCAACTATAACTGTTCTTCAAAACAACACACAAGCTTCTACAGCCTTAGCCGCTGTCTCTTTGACTCTTTGTTCTCTTATTGGAGCTTGGATTGCCAGTAGTTCCAATGCTTTCTTCCAAAGTCAATTAATCTATGGTGACACAAGGGCAACCACCATTTCCATCAAGTACATTTGCTTATTAATTTGCTTCCTACTTGCTTTCGCATGCTTTGTTCAAGCATGCAGGCACTTTGTTCATGCAACCTATCTCATAAGCACCCCAAAAATCCCAGGCACCCCAGATAGTTCTATCCCAGTGAGGAGTGTCGAAATAGCAGTCATAAGGGGAGGTGATTTTTGGTCACTTGGTCTTCGAGCCCTCTTTTTTGCTCTTGACTTGCTCCTTTGGTTTTTTGGGCCAATACCTATGTTTATGTGCTCAGTTTTTTTGGTGATGATCCTTCATTACCTTGACTATAATTCAAGGCCAATGCATCCTCATAGGTCTCACGGAGACCAGTTTCAGATGTCAAAGGGAAGCTTTGACGTATGAAGGAAAGGGCCATGGTTTATAATGAATTGTAGTTCCAATTCTTTGAGATGTATGAAAGCAATTTATCTTTATCGATGAATACAAGATTATACTATTGGCAAAAGGAAAGAATAAAAGATTTGAGGTTATGCTCAGAGTTGTACTAGTTTACAATATCAAATCCATAAAGAATAGTTCGTTTTAAAAAAATTTGGTGAAGTCATAAGATTCTAATTCAAAAGATATATTTTAAATCATGAAGTATACATGTCATTTGTGAATGTGCCAACGCATGCCAGGTTGTAACAAAATGTTATTACTAGATAAAAAATTGTTTTTAACTTTAAAAAATTAATTATACGGTTGAATAAGAAGGAATATTTTTCTTGCAAGCAAAGCTCTGAGATGTGTTGACTTGTAATATGGCAAGTGGATCCAAAATCCCGAATGCCAAATTCATGGCCAATTACTTGCGGGACAAGTATATATGTGGGTCTCTTGCTTGCGCTAACACGGAATTGGATAAGGAGGCTAAAATCTTGGAATAAAATATGCAATTCGTATAAGTTTTTCTCTTTATTCATGTTTGAGATTAACAAGCAATCTAATACCGCGCTCAAATCGGAGATGAGAATTATAAAGAAAGTATAAAATTTCCAATTTAATAATTAGTATTGAACTTGAACAAAATAAGAGTATGATATTAAGCTTAAGTTTCATTTATTCTGCAATATCATATAATTATAGTCACGCGATTGTTTATTTTAAATTTGAGTTATTCAAAAGGAAAATAAGTAAGTTTTAAAAAGAAAAAGAAAAATCTATCCAGATTTTTAATTGAACCAATGTGATTGTAATTGCACTTGATATCATAAAGTAATGATAATAAACCAATTCTAAAACAGAGTGTTACATTTTATAACGGCTTATTATCCTGTTTTGCATCACATTGAATTTCAATTCTTCAAATAAGAGTTCTCGTACTTTAAAATAAATTTAAAAAAAAAGGAGGGAGAGCTTTGATATAAAATAAGAGATTATATTTTCTTATGCAACAGGAGATATGATATCTACTGTTGCACTCACAATTTTATGTGGGTCCCATTATATAGAAAAAAAATTAAAATGATACCCATATCTTTTAAGTGTGTAAGAAAAACTTATTATCTTCTATCACATGAGATTAATATTTTTCATAAAATAAACCCGTTATGATCTCGTCACAAAACTAGGCGCTTCAAACAATGACATATTTGTATGTGCATCACAGATTCACAATCGTCGCTACAGATAGATATAAACATAGTCATGGTTTACAGTTAATTACATAATTTACCTAACACCCCACCGATCTGCACTTTGGATATTCTATACATATATTTTTTTATATTATCCTATTGGTTTATTGATTATTGGACTTCTTCTATTTCATATTTATTCCCAGCACTTAAAACCTGTAGTCGTATATTCAATTTTTTTAATGTGGAACAAATTGTTGGGGGCATTCTAAATGTCAAAAATATGTTTATGACATAATTTAAAGTTAATTTTATCATAATATTTGTCTCATTTTTTCCAGTTTGATTTAAATTAATACAGGAAATAAGGTATGCGTCATTTTCATAAAAAAAAAAAATTCCTTCTGCTCAGGCTTAAGGACCTGTTTGGTCGAGGGATGTTTGAAATTTTACCAGAAAAGTTCACTAAGGTTTTGTGAAAGGCCACATTTGGTAGGTAATGCCCAGGTATCTAGTTTTCCATGAATCTTCAGTTATGAACAAAATTTTGTCCAGATTACCTTCAAAGGGATGGTATTTGTGAAATACTCGATTGGAGGAAATCTTGTCTGATTTATTGGGATAAATCTACCCTTCGTGTGTTACAGCTGGTCTTCATACACCTGTGTCTTTTTCTTCATCAAAAAAGGTAATGTATCTTCTTGTGAGGACCTGTTGTTGAAAAAAGCACTGGTACTGACCTCATTCCCAATCGGAAGCCATTTTCTTCGAAACGTGAGTTATCTTGTCTGAGACACCGCGACCTGTCTCCATTTTTTGTGTTTGTGATGTATCTTGGTTATTTTGTTTTGGAACCTGATTTGCAAAAGTTTCGTATATTGTGCTCTCGGTTGATGGTTATTTTGAGCTTACTTTGGATCCTTCACCCAACCCAACGCTCTCAGTTGCAATAACCATGTTGAAGTCAATCGTCCGTCTCACCTCATTTGCTCCTCTTCTATACAAAGTGTAACTTGTAAAATCTAAAATGAAGGGGGGTTTAGCTACTGTGTGTTGTTGGTGACCTATTTATTTTATTAAAAAAATTCATATTTTTTTTTATAACGTAATTTATTACTTTTTTTTGTTGATCTGTATTTAATTTGTTGAATGGTGGAAGAGTTCGTCAACGAGGAGAAATTTTCATTTTCGCACAATGGTGTTTTTCTTTCTAAATCTGAAAGACATAGTTAAGTTATGAGGTCATTTTGGTAAAACTCTACCATATTTCCACCAATATTTTATCATCAACCAAACACCATCTCAGTAAAATTAACTACAATTTCTGGTAATATTTTCGTGTACCTAACAGTTTTTTAATAACATTACCGGGAAACATGTATTCTAACTATATTCTCATTAATCATGATTCCCGAGTTCAAGAAAATTTCTACTCTACCAAACGTCCCTAAACAATACATACTTTTTGGAAGACTTTTTGTTTTTGTGAATATTAAACAATAATGGAACCTAAAATTTTCAAGCTATTAAATAACATTAATAATTTTATACATTATTTCTCTTACACACTCATTCATACAAGAGTTTAATATACAGTCCCACTATATTAAGCAATGTTATTAAGCCCGGCCTAGTTATTGACCGGTCGAGATATTGAGTCATTGATTGAGTCATTGGTTCAATTAGTGGATTACTGGTTCAACCACATGATCGGTAAGTATATATAAATCTATATTTTATATTAAAAAATATAAATATACTTAAATACGTGTAAAAAAATTATATCAATTCTAAATATTTTAATATGAAAAATAATAAATTACATATAATTGTCCAACAAATTCTCAATGAAACGTATAATACTTATGATCCTGGTATTTCAAGTTCAGTAGACGACATCTCTAACTATAAATCAAATCAGAATTTCCTGCATATTGCATAACCAAGATAATATTAGTGTTGTAAGTACATAATCTATGTAAGTTAATAAGCTATACATCACTCAAATATTTTAAAAGAAAATAAATCATTTGTATGTGAGAATAAAAAAAAGACATCAATTAATGAGAATAAATTAATTTTCTTTTATAAACCGAGTTGAGTCACCGATTTTTTGGTGATCCGGCGGAATCGACCCAATTTTTATAAGATTGATATTAAGAGTTGTTTTTTTTAGTATTGAAATATGAAAAGCCTATCACATCACGGGCCCTTGAAACATGGATTTTTTTATTTTATTTTTTTTATTAAAAAAGAGGATTGGTGAAAATCGAACGGTAACTACTTGATCATGATTATGTTAATAGTTTTATTTATTATTTTTCTAAGAGTAAAGCTAGTTTTGCAACTAAAATGGTTAGCTCAATGGCGCATTCTAATGTGGTTTTGTTCGGCTTGAAAACATGTTGAATATTTTGATTTTCGTATTTAATTGATTAAATATTCATTAAACTGAGTTAATTAGTAGTTCTCCTTAAGTTAATCATGGGATTCATGGCCCATGGCCCGATAGCTCTACCACCGAACTAGTCTGGATTGTCAGACCCAAAAATCCGTGATCCAATATCTAAGTCCGTCAAGTTCTTAACTTTTGGACAAATCGGTCAAATTCTAACAGTCCATTAACTTGTTAAGATCGGTCTGACTTTTTTTTTTTGTTTTAAATAAAAACTCTAAAAATGCTACTCGCAGCATTTGAAAATGATACATGAATCATGAATAATATTAAACTATTGATCCTAAGGCCGACACTTCCGACCAAGTCAATCGCTAATTAAGGTTATATAATTTTGCAGGCACTAACATTTTTTAGATCCGTAACTGATGGTAAATAAATTATTAATTGTATTAACGTAGCAAACGATTAATCAGAATTCAGAGATGCCAATAAAAATGTCCCAACTTGTTTGCTAAAGAAGTCGTTTTTCCGACCCATAATACTTGGAACTTCATCTAAATCCAAGACCCTCTTTGAAGCCATGCTTGTCTAGTCATTATGGGCCTGGTCCCTCTTCGCTTGCCTTCAGATATCGATGAACCTTCGTTTTTAATTTTAAGTTTCAGCTTACTGGACCATTGAATTGACCCACTTTTGCAAAGGGTTTGAGCTCAATTTCAATTCCAGTGTATTCATTTTTGTTGGCCTTTAAACAATCCCATTTTCTCGTCGTCATGAAAGGAATCGTTACCACTCTAAAACAATTTTTGAATAATTTGTTTCTGTTTTTTTTTGGTTAATAACCCTTAATGTCTTTTTTGTATATAATGATAGCACGGATAACAAGAGCGACAATTTATTAATCAAAGGATAAAATTATATTCAAATTTTCATTTTTGCTCATAAGATCAATTTTTCTTTACCAGACAAATAACATATAAAATATTTTTATAAATTTACAAAATGAGTATTATTTTTTGCAACAGTAGCGGTAGAAAAATAATATATGCTTTAGAGACAAAAAATGAGACTCACTAATTAAAAAAAAAATTATCAAAATCCAACATTGTATCCATTCTCTCTCTCTGTATGTGACAGACAAACTATTTCTATCACTGCACAAATAATTTTGCCTTAAAAAATACTTCACGTATAGTCATATACAAGTACATTATCTGAGTTGAAGAGAATGCAACAGACATACGTATACCTATTATACTCTTATATTCATGAAAAATATCACGTACTTCTTTTGTAAGTCAATAATTTCCGTGGTCCACTGCTTCAAAAGAAGTGAACCAGCCTATGATCATAGCCCCAATTCAAACATGCGTGTGATGTAGACTACTCAATTTCCATAAACATAAATTAATAATTCTAATTCTTATGACTGCAAAAGCTCAACCAGTCCATTGAAGACGACATATTCTGTCTGTCAGATAAATATAACAACATAAGAACACAAGTGCTACAACGAGAGAGACCAGTACCACAATCCAATTGGGAGAATAATTGAAAAAAAGAAAGAAATGTAGCAACAGCCAACATCACATGATTAATGATTGACAATCAAGGAAGAAAAGCAGTAGGTAAATCGGCTTCACATAATTTTTATTATTATTATTTTTCTTTTGATGGGATTAAGCAATGGACTTAACAACATAAGCTTCCGTAGATTAAATTTCCCATAATTTAAGACCCCTCTAATACGTCTAACCTATTGGATTGTAAAATCGCGTTATAAAGACGTATTAGTAATACTATTTACATAAATATTTAAGTTTGCAACTTCACAAAAACTCGATCATAATCATTTTTTCTTTTATTTCTCTCATTTTTATTAGCCAAAATCAATCATACGTATCTTTTTATGGCTGCTACAATCTTAAATTGATCCTAGAGGTGTATATTAGATGCTAGTGCTATATATGCATGCAGCATTGATTTGGGTATGTTACCATACGGATGTATGACGCTTGATTTATCGGGATCACCTAAGTTTCATTCGCTTGAACGTGAAACATGAATTTTTGTATGTAAAGCTTGAATTCGTTGGAGTTTTGACTGGTAGTTTGGTAATTCTTATTTGATTCAAAGGGTTATTCCACTTAATTACCCAAAAAAAGAGAGAGGGGTTATTCCACTCAAAACATTGAATTATAATTACACCAGTAAATTTGATTAGTTATAGATGATAATTTTAGTATAGGTTTAAAATCTTTTTTTTTTTTTTTGGTAATTTAAGTTTAAAATCTTAATTCTAGATCTTTCTGAAACAGAATTGGTTTTCATAAAAAAAATATATGTAATTTATAATAAAAATATATAATCTATCAAACTGTCAAGTCTTTCAGAATA
The DNA here is from genome assembly GCF_033153095.1 of Gastrolobium bilobum. Taxonomy (NCBI): domain Eukaryota; kingdom Viridiplantae; phylum Streptophyta; class Magnoliopsida; order Fabales; family Fabaceae; genus Gastrolobium; species Gastrolobium bilobum. The sequence goes on along the minus strand of NW_026899161.1, from coordinate 587,567 downwards.
AATGCCGGGGTTGCACTTGTAGTAATATTTTTGTTTACCTTTTCCTTGATTTCACTAAATTGACTTCTACACTTCATTTATGCAATGAATAAAGACAATTTATTAATTTCAACACACACAAAAAAGACAACTTGTTAATGGAAATCCATCCATCAAGGGAAAAACACATGGATAATCGTTATGTATTTGTATTCTCCATAATATTTTCAGTAAAAATGAAAAAGATGGTACATTTCGTTGACTATATACTAGATCAAAGATTCCAAAATCTGTTAAGAAAGATTTGGCCCCCTCGTAGGTATTTGTTCAGCATGCATGTAGTAGAGTTGTCTAACCAAAGGTTAAGTGATTGATATTAGATTTAATATTTTCTCTAAATATCTATAGATTATGTATCTAGAAGGCAGCGAATCACGACACACAACGCGACGGCCTTAGTCAAGAAAAGGTGGGTGTATGCACTGTGTGATTGCATAAAATAAAATTAAAAAATATCAATCATACATGTGATCTTTAACTTTTATTTATAGAATTTCCCTTTAGACTTGTGTTGTCTAGGCCTTCTATGGATATGGACTTTATACATATCCATAACAGTATTGCTTTTTCAATCGAAGAAAAGAGAAAGATAAACTATTTCCAAATGCCATTTATATTGGATTTGGATTTTTTTTTTCCATATTATTTATCATCATATAATAATATTAAATTGTCAGCATAAAAATAAAATTAACAAATCTTGTTCAAATAATAATACATCTTATTATAATTACTTTTTTATAATAATATAGTAACAATATACAAATTCAAATTTTAGCTAGTCCTGTGAAGAATCAATTCAACCCAAAAGCTTAAGTTATAAGGTGAGGTTACATTAATGGTTTTATATATCTCAACACGTCCCCTCACACGAGAGTCCACTGAAATTGAAGGGCGGACAATATACATTTCTATCTACCTATGTGAAGAAATAAATTCCACTAGAAAGAAAGTGTGGTACGGTGAGGATCAAATCGGTATACCGAGGCTTTAATACCATGTAAATAACTAATTCAACACAAAAGTTTAAGCTATTGGGTAAAGCTACATTAATAATTTTATACATCTCATCAAGTTTTGCCCCTGACAACATGACCCCGACCTAGACACCAGTTAGGAGAACATTTTTAGTATTATTATCATACTGAATAATAGGTACGATTCTCGTTGAAAATGAAATTATATTTATGTAATTCGGGTAATATATAAATATAATTTTTAAAAAAAATTCAAGAAACGCCCAAGCGTTATATTCCAGGTATTACATTTTTTTCTCTAGGTGGGCTTTGCATTGCGGTGTACTACACTTTCCCCTTTTGATAAGGAGCACACAATTTAAAAGTCACAAAAAAATGGTATATAATCAACCTATTATTTTTATATTCAAATTTTAACCAAGTGAAAGCTCTTTATGGCACTAATATAATTTTTATAATATTTTAGCTTACTATATCCTTGTCACACTACATCTTAAATAAACTCAATAAATAAATGAAAAGATTACTATTTCTTATGTTGTAAGAGATAATTTATGAATTATCTCTTATACATATATAAGAATGTATGGAGTCCATATTTTTTTTTCTCTTTTTTCTCTTCATATGACCTTGCAGAAGGTGTACATAATTTTATATATATGTAAAAATAAAATTATCTTATATAAGATAAAAAAATTAATCTCATAAATGAATACATAAATAAGATAAAAGAACACAAATGTGGAGGAGGAGAGAAAATCTTGAATGCATCAGATGTAGGTATATCTTTTTTTTGAATAATTTCAACAGTATTCTTCGGCCCTAATTGAAGACTAATCTTCATCTAACAATATCGGACTCTTTTGGAGACGGCTTTTCCAAATTATTATTTTTTCATTCCTTTTTTTTTTGAAGTACTATTTTTTTCATTCCTTATCACATGTGCCAAAAGAATTCGGTAGATGTAGGTGCATCTTTATGTAATGAGAAAAGTTTTTAGATTTAGTGTGAATAGTAAAAAATATATAAATGGAAAAATAATTTATGTATTTGAAAAAAAAAGTACCGAAATTGATATATCTAATGTATTGAAAAAAATTCGGAGGATGCAATGTCGTGTAGCACAGGAAATATTTTTGAATATTTGTATATTTTTTATCAAATTTAAAAAGTAATATATTTATACTATTTTTATCTTTATATTTATTTTCTTCTATAATTTTTTTTATAAACAAGTATTTACTACCGTCGCATCCAAAATATGTTCGCACGTAAAAAAAAAAAAAATAAAAAAAAAGTAAACCTTTTTCGTGTCTCTGTATTCCACAGGTATCACGTTCGATTACAGAGAGAGAGAGAGAGGGTGGGTGGGTGCACGACTCTTATAATTTAGTTTTGGCCAATCCTTGACCGTGCGATCTAAAACCCACTTGACGGTAGCCGACAGCCTCTGATGGAGACAAAGACCGGTCTAGTTCCTTTTGGCAACTCTCCAACGGGGCCCACCTCCATTCACACTGACGAAATGACAAAAATAACCCTGACCGTTGGTCACACATCGAAGATCGAACCACCTAAGAGGATGACACGTGGATGACTGACTATTCAGGGTAACCACGAGTATCCGTTGGTATGAAGATGACGTTGGGGCGCGTGTTGATGAGACGGATGATATGACAAAAGTACGATGAAAGGATAAGAGAGAGAAAAGAGAGACAACACCCGCGTAAAAGTCGAGGGTTTCTGCTCCCCCTACACTGCAACTCTGCATAACCTCACTCTTTCTAAACTCTCTGCTCCTTTCCATCTTTTTACACTACAATACATGGCGCGTTCATACACGCGCTCAGCAAGGGTGGTACCCTGACAGGTGGTGGGCCTGGGCCTGAGGTTATGACTTTTCAGGGTGCAGAGTCTCGTTTGAGAGAAAAAAAAAAAAATGAGATGCATATTATACGCAGAGTGGTTGGGAGAGATATGAGAAGAAAGATATTGCAAAATCATGGAGCTTGCAGGGTTGCATTGATGGCAGGGCAAGTGGGAGGTGTTTGTATTTGGAACATATAGGTGACTTTGGTTGAGGGGAGGCTGAAAGTGTTATTATGATTGAGGATAATATGGCATGCGCATATGCCCTTGTTGTGGAACTCAGAAAACAAAACCTATATAGGTACGAATAGATATATGCGTTCATAGCCAAAGAATAAATATCTAGTCCTGTGTATAATGAATGATTTTTAATGGGTGCGTATTTTATAAACTGCGAAGTTTTGGTCAGTATTTTTGTGAATAAGTGTGAAATTTCTGTATGATGATAGTGGACTAAAACCAAACGTAATGAAGCACTTCGATAGTAAAACATTAGATCTAACTATAAAGGATTTGCTAAAAAAGTGTTTTTAAAACTTTAATTGAGAAATGTTTTCACTTTGTTGTTTGTTGCATTGCTTTGAAAAATGTTTGTTATGTTTTTTAAAGTATAATATTTTTTTGTGTGATTTTTTTATTTATTAATATGAGTGATTTGTATTTTGGTCTCATTGTTGGTATGAATTTTATGATTTTGTTATATTTGTATTTTTGGATTATTTCTTTGACAATGATCATATCGCATGATGAGATGAAAATTCCGTTGTCAGGGAATTTGACGATCAATATGTAAAATAACAAAATAAAAAGTTCATTTCCACCGAAACAAAATCATAATTGCTATATTTTATCTTCACCTAATGCACTCCATCTGTACAACAAAACAACATTTTTTTCTTTTGGAAATTACAAAACAACATTTTGATACAGAAAGATGGGAATATTATTTTCATATTATACAAGAGAAATTTTCTTTCGCGCACTAACAAATTAAATGTGGGGTCTGTTTTATATTTTTTTTCTCATTTTTCTATAAGTTGTTAGTGCATGAGAAAATAATTATCTCATGTAACATGAGAGTAATATTTTCATTGAAATATCTAAAAAAATACACTACATACCACCAAAATAAAAAAAAATATTAAATTCAAGAAAACAATTATTATAATATTATTTGTCGAGATTTCATTCGTGTGATAAATAACAATTGTGTATTGATATGCTTTCAGTATATATATTTTTCTAAGTTAAAAAGAGTAAGAATTTAATTCACTTTGGATGATAAATGCTTATATTTGTTATAAAATTGATAAATCATAGTCAATTCTTCTCTCACTGAATTTCTATGGTTTTTGTAGGAAAAAATACTAGAAAAGAACGTGTTTTAAGCACTAGAGAAAGCACAACGCAGAGTTGCCGCGCTACAAGCGCAGAAAATTCATCTGAAGACAGGATTCTAATTGGGTTAAATACACTATGACATTAGGGTTTAACTAATTAATTTGAATAGGGGTGTCAATATGGGTTTTGACACGCGGGTCGACCCGCGACACGACACGAAAATTCGTGTTCGGGTTGACCCGTAAAAAAATTCGTGTCGTGTTCGTGTTGGGAAAAATGGCACGCAAAAAATTCGTGTCGTGTTCGTGTTTATCAATTCGTATTCGTGTCGACCCGTATTTTTTTTTAATTATTATTTTTTTTTATTTTTTTTTCGATCTATTTTTTAATTTTTTTGTCAATTACCGTTTTGACCCCTATTTTGCGTGTTATTCGTGTCGTGTCGTGTCAACCCGTAAAAAATTTGTGTCGTGTCAGTGTTGAAGATTTTGACACGAATAAAAATTCGTATCGTGTTCGTGTTGATGTATTCGTGTCGTGTCGAATTCGTGTCGTGTCGAATTCGTGTCGTGTCAACCCATATTGACACCCCTAAATTTGAAGAAGATGAATTGTTTGAACTGTTGTGTTAAGTAATTATAAGAATAAATTCAGATTTATATAGGAGGATCAAAGGTGAAGTATACATTGACTACAGTTTGTCATTACAGTTTCTTTGCTTATATATTTTCTTTGCATTCTTGAATATTCTCGAATGTTCTTGATTTTTACTGTAATAAATTCTAATTACATTTATTTTTATTCAAAATCTATTTTCCAAACCAAATCGAATTGTCCGATTTAAAGGAAATAGTTAGGATAGTAATTGGTGCTTTAATCCTCGTGGGACGATACTTTTGTCACTACTTTATTACTTGAAACAATCGGTATACTTGGCATAATCGCAACGTATATTGACTCCGAAAAATATAAATTTTGACCATAAGTATCTTACGATTTAATTAATTCGAAATCTTATAGCTGTGAGAAGGGTCTTGACTTAATGACTTCCACAAATATATATATATATATATATATATATATATATATATATATAGGGAAAAATGTTTCCGCAGTTAATGCAGAGAAGTTATCTACATTTATTTTCAAAACGACGTCGTTTTGATATTGAAATCTTAAAAAATAAATATAAAGACTGTTATAACCCTAAAATAAATTAAAATTACAAAAATACCTTAATTTCCGTACCAAAATGACGTCGTATTGGCTTACTGCAGAAAAAAGGAACCTATATATATATATATATATATATATATATATATATAGGGAATGATCCGTTTACAAATTTTTTTGAATTTTTTTTACAAATTACGCTATATTTTCCCGGAGAACATAATGTAGTTTGTAGGAGTTTGTAAACAAAAAAGTTTGTAAATATAATCTGTCTATATATATATATATAGGGAAAAACATTTCTCAAGCAGCTTGAGATAAGTTTATTTTCGACCATTCCAAAATTACGTCGTTTTATTTATTTATTTCCTTATATTACTTTATTTACCTTTGAATGGTTATGATTTTCTTTTTATCTCTCTTCCTTTATCACCATTGATCCATATTTGTAAGGTTATGATTTTGTAGCTAGAGATAAAATTATCTCAAGCAGCTTGAGAAATGATAAGCACACACACACATATATATATATATATATATATATATATATACAAGCAAAATCATATCTAAAGTTGCTATACATGCAACAATAACAAGTGTATGGTTATGATTCTCCACATTTAATGTTTTAACCTATATATATGAAAAATTTGTCATTGCTACACGTAAAGCGGCAGCACATAAATCCAACCCATATATATATAGAGAGAGACTTATCGTTTCTAAAGCTGTTTGAGATAATCTTATCTCCGGCTAGTAAATCATAACCGTACAAAGACGAATCAATGGTGATAAAGGAAGAGAGAGAGAAAAAGAGAATCATAATCATTCAAAGGTGAATCAATTAATATAAGAAAATAAATAAATAAAACGATGTAGTTTTGGAGTAGTCAGAGATAATCTTATCTCAAGCTGCTTGAAAAATATTTTTCCCTATATATATAAATGTATATATATATATAGGCTTATCGTTTCTCAAGTTATTTGAAATAACTTTATCTATGTCCACTAAATCATAACCGTACAATGATGATAAAGGAAGAGAGAGAAAAAAGAAAATCATAACCATCCAAAGGTGAATCAATTAATATAAGAAAATAAACAAACAAAACAATGTAGTTTAAGAGTGGACGGAGATAAATATATATATATAATATTAAATGACCAAAATTATATAAATAATAACGGCGTTTATAAATACATGGGAGTATTATTATATCTTATATTTACGCAATAATTGAAGTGTTAAAAATTTAATTTTTTAAAGGACGTAACTTATATTCTTTTAATAATTTATAATTATATATTAAGGATATTATATAGATATAATATTAAAATTATACTTTTTAAATTTTCATACAAACAAATAATATTTAAAAAATATATATAACTTTAATATTATAATTACATATTATTTTTAATATATAATTATAAAGGGATTTATTTTTCTCATATTATAGGAGATAAGTATCTCATATCATAAACACATAATATGGTTGAACCCACCATCCATTAAAAAAAGAAAAAAGAAAAAAATTGTGGTACAACTTTTTAATGTAAGAGCAACATGAGATAGTTACCTCATGTAAAATGAGACAATAATTTTCCAATTATACATTACTAAAAAATAATAATCGTCCTTGGGCAAATGATTTCCCATAATTGAATACGAGTGTTTTGGATGAGCTACGTCACATTAGTGAAATCGTGAAGAAATTCAAGTAGCAGCATGTATAGAAGACATGGCTGAGATAATTTTGTCACATTCCCCAATCCAATATTTTTGCACCATCAACACAAAACGAAAAGAAAAGAAGCACGCTCAGAGAAGGGGCGTGGAGTAAGAGGGTTTAACACTTTCCAGATTAGGATAAAAGCAAGGAGCAGCGGATTAACCGGTTAGGCACTCAGTAGTGACCCATTTTGTCCGGGTTATCCAACTAGTCGCCAGAAACTAAGAGAGAGGGAGTTCATTGGACATTGGGTCCTAGACCTGGCTCTATTCTACTGTGACTGAGTTTTGGGTTCTTCCCAATTGATGGTTTCTGATGAAAACCTGACCCTTTTCATTATTGGGACTGCGACTGCAACTACAATATATTATTAATATGTTTTTATAACTGATAAATTAAAATATAAAAAAATATGTGTTATTTTAAAGAATATAAAAATATTATTTTAAATAAAAAAATTGATAAATCATAAAAGAAGAAGAGTGAATAAATAATAATAATAATATGGATTCCGTCTTTTTGTGGGATTAAAATAATATAAATTATATCATGTAAAAGGACAAACATTTTTCCTATTAAAATACCTAGAAATTGAAATGTTTTTATAACAATTTTTCAATTTTTTTTTTATATTTTTGAAACTCAAATATAGTCCTTTTTTTATTCCGCGGGACTTATTTATATTCTTTCGAATAAAATATAAGAATAAGAGTAATTCAATCTTATATTAATGTTTGAATTGCCGAATACTTAAATTTAAAAGGCGCATTGTGGGTATTTTTTTTTTTTTTTTTGATAACAGCATTGTGGGTATTTAACTAGTACGAGATCTTAAATAAAATGTAATTATCTTATGTAAACTTTCAATTGTTTTTATTAATTTATTGTATAAAATTGGAGTTAGAAATTATGGGCATGTTTGATAAGTGTTTTGTAAAATAGTTTTTTGTTTTTAAAAAGAGAAAAAAAAAACTTGTTGGATAATGGATGTTCTGAAAAATAGTTCTAAGAACATCATCTCTTCTTTAGTTTTTAAAACAAGAATTAGAGAACATCGATTAGGTGTTTTGGTTTTGTTTTTTATTTTTCTTCTAAAACAAGAAAAACACGGATAATTATTTGTTTTCATTAATGGCAAAATTGTAAATAAGCAAATATTAGAAATCACAGCAAAAGTAGACTTGGTTAAAGCAGATGAAAAGCTAAATGGAATTTAGAGGGTTGTGAAGATTGGTGCGAAATTGATAAATAACGAGAGAAAAACTTCGTGAACCTTGCTCTGATGGGATATGCATCTCGAGTTGGTCAAAATGGGTTAAACACTCCAATTTATTATATATCTTTTAATTCCCATAATAAAATGAAAAACAAAATTAAAATAGAAGAAAATAAACCCACTAAGAATTTACATTTCTCTTTCTCACTCTCACGAGACCATAGAAATGGCACGATTCCTATATTGCAAGCGGAACCATCAAGCTATCAATTCTTCTTTGGAGCATGGTTTAGGATACAGGTGGCAAAGTGGGCAGCTCCACTCCACCTCTTATTAACCAGCCAAAAAATAAGTCAGGTAGTCCCGTCTTGTTTTTAAGAGTATGGTGCAAAACTCAATCTGCCGAACTGAACTTATTTTGCCTGCCCTAGTTTTGGAGTTTCGGCGAGTGAGCTCATGCTATGGTATATTAAAATGAGAAATCTAAGTATGCAATGATTGTTTCAGTATAAGAGTTTAGGGTTAGGGTTATTTCGAGGGCAATGATGAAAGTGCATAGCCACCATCAATCGGTTTGGAGTAGAGAATGAGGAAATGGCAAGGGTAACTTTGATTTGGGCATATGGAGAAACCATCAATGGCGAATAAGAAGGAATTTGTGACATTGCAAGAGTTTAGTTGAGAAATATTTTGTTATCCTATCTTACCATGTTCTAACCCAAGCTTCCCAAGGGATAAGTTATTAGGCTCTCGTAGGATAACATTAGTCAACCTGATAATTTTATCTTATCCGATGAACACACCAAACAGTAATAAAGAAATGATACGATAAATTATCTTTACTTTGGTCAAGGGTTCAAATCTTAGCAAAAATAAATTTTTGAAATGTTTTGGGGCAGAGAAAAATCGTCTCCCTCTTAAAAGAGGATTAGTCTCACCCTTCAGTCAATAGAAGTGGTCCAATGCATTTTTTGTTCAAATAAAAAACTAACCATATTCTAATAACAAGATCGTCATAATAAGTTGTGCGAGATTTATCTAAAAAATATTAATTTATCCTACAACAAATATGTGTACGAACATCTGAGAATTCATGCATATCATTCATTGTTTGATTAATAACATTGAAGTAATATATTCTTATTGTTGTTTTTAAAAAAAAAAGAAAAGTCCGAGTTAATAAATATAAGATAAGAAATTCTGCTACGTTTTCTTTACAGGTAGCTTAGTTAAAAAAGGGAGGCATTGTTATCAAAAAAAAAAAAAAAAAAGGGAGGCATAAGCGAGGTGCAACCCCAAACATTCATGATTAAAGTAACGTGTCATATTTAAAAGAACGAACAGCTCCAAATTCGCAGAGGGTGGCCTCAAGACTTAAAGGTGTAGGCTAAAAAGTGTAAAGCTTTTTCATTAATTTACCAGTTGCATAATTGGTTAGCCAAGACTGATATGAAATTGTCATTACTTTTTGTCTAAGAAAACAGCTAATAATGATGATAGGACCCTAATAGCAAAGTCAAAACATGGGTAGGCAAAGTAATTGGCCGTTTCTAAAGCGAAAAGATGAATGCTTAAAAACATTGTGCAACTATCTCCATCAAAACCCATTTGTCTTTCACTTGTCTCTGTTATTTGGTTAATTGTCAACATTAACCACCAAAGCCTGCCAAATATGAGTGGTAATAAGGTGCCTCTACGATTCAGGATCTCAATAGGATTTTGATTCCAAAAAATTAAAAATAAAAATAAAAATCCTGAGAAAAGATAATTTTTTTTTTTTTATAACCCGTCCTAATATATTTTTTAGAACAAATCAGATTTCTCAAATATCTCAATGGATTCGACTCTTTAAACAAACTCACGAGACTAATCTGAAATTCGAACCGTAACATGGAATTAAGCAAAATACTCTCTACACCAATGATAGCTCACTGTTGACTATCATCATAGACTACTTTTTCAATTTGGGGTAAGTAAACTCCCTCCGTACCATAATGCAAAAAATAGGGTTGTACAAGTATTTTTTGGCCTCTTAAATCCGTACCAGAACAGTATACTAAAATGGTTGGATAATCTGTGTACACAATCAATGGCATATGGCATATGGCATATGGCATGGTCAACAAAAAAAAAACCCCTCCGCTGAAGCCATATTGGAAGTGAGATTTTTTTTATTTATATATATGTAAATAAAATTAAATATATAATTTAATATAAACTATTCAAATCCCTGCTCACTAAACCAAATTTAATGACTTAAGCAAAGACCTTTATTTAATTTTAAAATTTATCAACAAAATTTAAGGGAAAGGCATTAAGCAGAGAGGGATAGGTGTGAGATTTGATGGAGTAGATGGGGACAGAATAGACATCCGCCCGGAAATACAGGGATACCGTACAGTCTTAAATAGCATTTTATTCGACATTTTTATTGGTCTTTAACCAACAAGTAATATCACAAAGGGTGGAGGCACTACCACTACAACAACTACAACTACATAGTCTTTGTTCTTGTAGATTGTAACTCTATTCTCTCTCCTCATTTTCTCTCTCTCTCTCTCTGACACACATCACACCACACCAAACAGTCTCAGCATCGCAGCAACTGCTGCTGCTGCTGTTTCAGCTCACAGACGAGCAAAAGGGCCCTTAGGGTAAAATAAAAAAAAAGGGAAAAATAAATGAGAAAATAAAAGAGGATAAAAATCCTATTTTTATAAGAGTCCAACTTAAATCTAAATGAAAGCTTGATTTGATGCTACCCCAAAATACCCATTCACTCACTCTTCCTTCCCTTTCACAGTTGAGCCAAGTATAAAGTAAAAGAAAAGAACCCCAAAAAAGAAAACAAGAGAAAAAAATTAGCAGTGTGTGATAGCTAAGTGGGTGGAAGAGAGAGAGAGAGAGAGAGAGAGGGGACACACACAGAAAGAGGGTCTCTTTCTTTTTGGAGTATTGGGTCACACAGCCTCTTTTAGTAATGCCGAAGTTGCTCAACTACACCTCACTCTCTCTGAAAATGCAGGCATGAAATCACTCGTTGAAATCTTCATCTTCCTCCTCTTCCAAAGTGCTTCTTCTTCACACACACTTGCTAGATTTGCTAACATTGCTAGCAGCACTTTGTTCCTATGGGGTTGATCGATCTCAACACTACAGAGGACGATGAAACTCCATCGTCAGGTTCTTCTTTCTCCTCTTCCTGTCACTCGGTAATAAGCACTTCTGCTTCAGCTTTGGTTCCTCCTCCTACTCCTCCTCCTCCTGTGTGCTTGGAACTATGGCACGCGTGTGCAGGCCCTCTGATCTCTCTGCCGAAAAAAGGAAGCGTTGTTGTGTACTTTCCACAGGGACACTTTGAACAGGCTCAGGATTTTCCGGTCACTGCCTACAATATCCCACCCCATGTGTTCTGTCGCGTCCTTGATGTCAAGCTCCATGTAAGTCTTTTGTTCCTTTCATCGCACAAAACAAAAAACAATGCTGTCTGCAATTTGGTCGGCTCAGGAATTTCTCTTTTTCTTTTCCTCAAAATTTTATTTCGTATCTGGGCTGGCTTTTGTTCTCTCTGCTTGCTGAGAAACAGATTCCTTGTCAAGTTTCACAATTTCTGAATGACCATTGTTTGTTATATGTATGTATTTACCGTAATGTGCTTTTTGTTCAGTCTAGAAAATACCCTTTTTTCCTTCTCCTTGTTTCTGGTTCTTTTGGATGAGTCATGTGCAAAGGGAACTATGGGTTGGTTTGTTTTGAGTTTTACATGAAATGCTTGTTCCTTTTCTGGGCAGGCAGAGGAAGGGAGCGATGAAGTGTATTGCCAAGTCTTGTTGGTCCCTCAAAGTGAGGTGAGGCTTATTTATGATATGATCTTACTTTGTTTCAGTTTGGGCTTGGAAGCGATAGAAAGTTAACTCAACTTCTGAATATTATACTCCTCGATGCCTAAATCTCAAGTAAAAAATTGACTCAACAACAATCCCTTACTTTATAATTGTAGGAGTGAAAGAGAAAGGAAAGAGGCGTATTAAATGGAGTCCCTTTATTTTATTAACTGATTTTAATTGTAGTTTTGGTTGAACTTGGTTGTTGATTGTAGCAAGTGGAGCAAAACTTGCGGGATGGGGAAGTTGATGCTGATGGGGAAGAGGAGGATACTGAAGCTGTGAAGTCAACCACACCCCATATGTTCTGCAAGACTTTGACAGCTTCTGACACTAGCACTCATGGTGGATTCTCAGTCCCTCGTCGAGCTGCTGAAGATTGCTTTCCTGCCTTGGTAATTATGAATTATGATGCGTTCCTTTCTCTTGTTAAAGTGAACCTGTTCAAGTGTTTCACTTCACTGACTGTTTTTATTTGATTTATTCCTTATTCTGATATGCTACATTCAATTCCGATTTGATAAATGTTTTGAAATGTGGTCAACCTTACATGATTTCAAGATTTGCTTTCTGTCATGATTATAAAATTCCTGGAATTATGCTCGGATATTTCTTTGGTTGCATTTTGAATTTAATGTCCACTGTTACTGTAGGATTACAGTCAACAAAGACCTTCACAAGAGCTTGTGGCAAAGGATCTGCATGGTTTGGAATGGAGGTTTCGCCATATTTACAGGGGTATGTATTAGTTGACATTCTAGTACATTGCAAGTTGAATGTTTGAGGGTTTTATTTCCTGTCTTCCCTTGTGCAGGGCAGCCGCGGAGGCATTTGCTCACAACTGGGTGGAGTGCGTTTGTGAACAAGAAGAAGCTTGTGTCTGGAGATGCTGTGTTGTTTCTTAGGTACCATGACCAAAATTCTCTCTTCTATGAGCTAGTATTCATAACTAACTAGGACTAACATTTAGTAATTTAAATCAGGGGTGAGGATGGAGAACTGAGATTAGGGATTCGTCGGGCAGCTCAATTAAAAAGTTCTGGTGCCTTTGCATCTCCCTCTGGTCAGCAACTGAATCATGGCGCCATCATGGATATTGTTAATGCTTTATCTACAAGATGTGCGTTTAGTGTTTTCTATAATCCAAGGTATTTTTCTCATTATTCGCTTGTACTTTCCTTATAAGGATGTTTCTATGTACAATTTTGGAGTTTTTTATGTTTGTATAAGATGGGGATTCAGAAGGATGTTTTATTATATAGTACCTAATGGACAATTTCCCGTTTAATTATTGAATGCTTTTTAATATAACCTATATCAAATGTCCACTTGCTCTGCATACTTTGTATGTTTAATAAGAATATAGTCAGACAAAAAGAAAAGTCACTAATATTTCACCAATTCCAAGCATTCAAGGTGTTTTTATCTGGAAGCTCTCCTGTATATGAATGTCATTTTTTTAATATTACTGGTTTGGTTTTTTTCCATTTTGCTTTCTTTCCTGCTGATCTTGGTATTCTATGATTTCATTGTTTCTTTGTAGGGTCAATTCTTCAGAATTCATCATACCTGTTCACAAATTCTTAAAGAGCCTTGATTGTTCTTACTCAGTTGGAATGAGGTTCAGGATGCGTTTTGAAACTGAAGATGCTGCGGAGGGGAGGTTTGCCAATTGTCTTACTTGTTCATGCTGCATATGTATAACCAATAAAATATTTATGACTGATCTTTGTCAAAACTTCTTTTGGGCAGATTCACTGGATTAATCGCTGGAATTAATGATGCGGATCCTGTTAGATGGCCGCGATCTAAATGGAGATGCCTACTTGTATGTCATTGTGGTCTTTCTAACTTTCTATAGTATTGATATTATTTTTTTATTGAGATTGTCATACGGCGATGGCTGTCTGTGTGTTCCAATCTGTAAGGCTTGATATTTAAATGTTTATGATGAGTTGTTGGCTCATTGTGAAAGACACAGCCTTCATAATCATCTTGGGTTTTGCAGTTACTGGTTTTCTGGACAATGTAATAGTTCCACGTTTCTACTTACTACAGTGTTTCACACTGCCTTCGAATTTAAAAGGGGAAAATTAGAAGGGATAGTACTTTGAAGTTCGGCTTTTTCATCATTATAACCAATGAATGTCAACTTTTTTCGCACAATTTCCTGACCTTATTTTATTTTTCTGTAAACAAATAAAAGGACAGTCCATTTGTCTTTTGTATGATTCTATCTCTTTTTTTAATAGATATTACACGTCTACTTCCTTGTTTGGTTTTCCTTCCGTTTCTAAATTTGACTTCTACTTCAATAATTCAGTGAAAAATAATTTCATGATTGAATTGGGCGTGTCAATTCTAAAGGATGTAAGAACTTCCATGTATCTGCCTCTGAGCATGCTTGTCTCAAACCAGAGAAAACTAGTAGAGGAAGAAAATGTGTTGTAAATAATATTGATTTAATTATTATTTAGTTTATTGTTGTATTGGGCCAAGCCCTTTGTTGTATTGGGCCAAGCCCTTTGTTGTATTGGGCCAAGGCCTTTAGGTTAAAAGTATGTCACATATTCTCTATAAATAGAGAATCCCTTGTACACATTATTTACAATTCTAATATATATCAGAATACCCTTTTTCAAGTTGGTATCAGAGCTCTCGATCTTGAGGGCTCTGCTTCCGCGCCTACGAAACCCTCGCTGCCATCAGCCGCCACCGGAAAAATTTTCCGGGGACCTCTTGGACCGAGAGATCACTGCTTCTCTTTGTTTTTCTCCCATCTTCCTCAATAACAAGACCCCAAACTGAACCGTTCAACGTCACCTCCAAACAGAAGCGTTTTTCACTAACCAAGAACACTGTTCATCGCGATTGACCTTCTTTTTGGCGGCCATTCAACTCCGATCAGCCCCAGATAGGTTCGCAATCCTTGGACGACCTTCGCCTGAAAAGCCCAGCCCGATCGGACGTCAGAGGCGCCTCCACGCGCCGCTTCTTTCCCTGCGCGTGAATCTCACGCGCCGCCAGCTTCACCGGCGCGTGACAGCGCGTGACGGTTGCTTTTGTCTGCGGACCGGTGCAGTCTTGACCGACTCTCCAAGCTCGTTCTGGATCTGTGCTCACCTCTTTGATCGGACCTCGTTTGGTAATTTTTCGTGATTTTTTGGCTTCTTGGTACTATTCCTTGAGTTGTTTTGCAGTATGGCCGCTTCCGACGGTGATTCAACTCTAAACTTATCTGAAAAAAATTCTACCTCATCTATGGTGACCCCTCTTGGTCACAATGATCTTCCAAATCTACATCAGAGTTATCGATTTGACGGATCAAATTATTTGTCATGGTCTCAGTTCATTCGTACTACCATCAAGAGTCGCAATAAGATTGCTCATCTTGATGGCCCTGCTCCTGCTGCCACGGATCCCGATTTTGATGTTTGGGATAATGAGGATTCTCTTATCATGACTTGGTTGTGGAATTCAATGACTCCTGAAGTGGGTCGTCATTGTATGTTCTTGTCTTCTGCTATGGAGATTTGGGAAACTGTCCGCTCCACTTATTCCTTGAAACAGGATATGGCTGCGCGCTATGAATTGCGCAATAAAATATTCACAACAAAACAAGATTCTTTATCCGTGACTGAGTACTATGGCACCTTGAAGGAGTTATGGACTGAACTTGATCAATTTCAGAGTTTGAAGATGAAATGTACTGCAGATGCTACTGCTTTAGCCAAGGAGGTAGAAAATGTGCGTATTTTTGATTTTCTTGCTGGTTTGAATTCCGAGTATGATCCTATTCGGGTTCAGATACTTGGCAAAGAAACTTTTCCATCCCTTTCTGCTGTTTTCAATACTGTTCGGGGAGAGGAGAATCGTCGGGGTGTTATGATGAACCCTGATAAATCTGTCATGTTATCATCAAAAGATGGTGCTGCTTCTAAACCCACTGATGGGTCTGCTATGATTTCAACAAAAAAAGATGGTTCTACTTACAGGAGTTCCTTTCCAAAATATTCTGATGGAGCATCTTCTAGACCTAAGAAAGATGATCGCTGGTGTTCTTATTGTAAAAGAACAGGTCATATCAAGGATCTATGCTATCGCCTCCATGGAAAACAAACTGTCTTAGAAAAGATGGCAAGGATGCGTGGTCAAGCGCATTTTACTTCTTCTGATATAGCTCCTACACCTAATGAGACCCAACCTGCATTTCGTCCAGATGAGTTGGAACGACTTCGAACCATACTTGATTCTCTGAGTAAGCCATCTGGTACTAGTGATTTGGCTATGACTGGTATGAGCTCCAAAATTTCTTCTTTTCTTACTTCATGTATTGATTTTAAACATTCTTGGGTTGTTGATTCTGGTGCCACTGATCATATGGCTTGTTGTGCTGACCCCTTTGTCTCTTATAACCCTACCATTGGCACTCATACGATAGCCGTAGCTGATGGCTCCCATACATCAGTTGCGGGTTCTGGTAACATAAAATTACAGCCTTCCTTACATCTCAAAGATGCTCTTCATGTCCCTAAACTCTCTACTAATCTTCTTTCTATTCATAAAATTACAAAAGATTTAAATTGCACTGTAACCTTCTTTCCTACTCACTGTGTTTTTCAGGATCTCGCCACAGGGAAGACGATTGGGGGTGCTAAAGAGCAAGGTGGGCTGTATTATCTGGTGTCACAATCTCCTGCAACTCATGTTAAGGATCACATCTTACTGTCACATGGCCAGTCAACTGCTGATTCTCTGATTTGGCTTCATCATAAGCGCTTGGGACATCCTCCATTTAGTTTACTCAAGTCTTTATTTCCGTCTTTGTTTTTGTCTAAGTCTGTTGAGTCTTATCATTGTGATGTTTGTGAGTTTGCTAAGCATCATCGTGTGTCTTTCCCTTCTAGTATTATTAAAAGTGTTGAACCTTTTGATCTTATTCATTCTGATGTTTGGGGTCCTTCTAAGGTCCCTCATTCTTCTGGAAATAAATGGTTTGTTTCTTTTATTGATGATTGCACTCGTGTAACTTGGGTTTACTTAATGCATGAAAAGTCTGAGGTACCAAAACTGTTCTTTCAATTTTATAAAATGATTGAGACTCAATTTTGTAAAAAAATCAAAAGAATAAGGACAGATAATGGTACTGAATATGTCAATCACTCTTTTTCCCAATTTATACAAAATCAAGGTATGATTCATGAACTTACATGTGTAGACACCCCTCAACAAAATGGGGTTGCTGAAAGGAAAAATCGTCACCTTCTTGAAGTTGCTCGTGCCTTATTGTTTCAAACACATGTACCCAAATGCTATTGGGGAGATGCCATTCTTACTGCAGCATTCTTGATCAATCGTCTACCCACTCGGGTTCTCGATCATGTAAGTCCTATTCATTCCATGACTTCCTTTTTTTCTTCTATTCCAACTTTGCAAAGTCTTCCTCCTCGAGTGTTTGGATGTGTTGTCTTTGTTCATATTCATAAACAGCATCGCAGTAAGTTGGATCCTAGGGCTCTTAAATGTGTCTTCCTTGGATATGCTCCTGATAAGAAGGGCTACAAGTGTTATCACCCTGGAAGTCGGAAATTTTTTGTTTCTATGGATGTTACATTTCAGGAATCTGAGTCGTTTTTCCAAGGTCCTCATCTTCAGGGGGAGAATGATTCACCAGAAGTCTCATCACCTTCCTTTTTTGAAACTTCAGTGTCTACTCCTTCACCTGTGTCAGTGTCTCTTCCTCTTGTTCCTGTTCCTAATGTGTCTGTGACTGATCCTCCGATGACTGATACATCAAGTACACAAGAGATACGGCAGATTGTAACACCTGAATTGGTATATCAAAGAAGGAAACAGCCCACATTGCCTCAACAGCAACCTCAATCGTCTGAACCATTGGTAAGTCCTGAATCTCATATTTCTGATCATGATACTTCTGATGACTTACCCATTACTACTGCTTCTGATGATTTACCCATTGCTTTAAGAAAAGGAAAAAGATCTTGTCCCAAGAAATCTTGTTCTTCCTGTCCCTCTTGTACTCAATACCCTATCTCCCATTTTGTTTCCTCTGCTAATCTTTCTGTGCAGCACAAAAGCTTTGTTTCAGCACTAGATTCTACTTCAATCCCAAAATCAGTACATGAAGCTTTGAGAGATGGGAATTGGGCTCAAGCCATGCAAGAGGAGATGAATGCATTAGAGAAAAATAAAACATGGGAGGTTATTGATAGACCCAACGGAAAGAAAGCAGTAGGGTGCAGATGGGTTTATACCCTAAAATATAATTCTGATGGCACTCTTGAGAGATACAAGGCTCGATTAGTCGCCAAAGGTTACACTCAAACCTATGGCATTGATTATGAAGAAACCTTTGCCCCAGTTGCAAAAATGAATACAGTGAGAATCTTGTTGTCCCTTGCTGCCCATTACAATTGGGATATAAATCAATTTGATGTGAAAAATGCTTTCCTCAATGGTGAGTTAGAAGAAGAAGTCTACATGGAAATCCCGCCTGGTTTTGATTCTGTGAAGGGGGAAAATAAAGTTTGTCGATTAAAAAAGGCCTTGTATGGATTGAAGCAATCACCTCGTGCTTGGTTTGGGAGGTTTACTAAGGTTATGATGACCTTAGGATATAGACAGAGTCAAGGAGATCACACTCTTTTCTTCAAGCACTCCCAAAACGGGAAGCTTACTGTGCTCCTTGTATATGTTGATGATATTATTATCACAGGTAATGATTTTGTGGAGAGACAGATTCTGCAGACACGGCTTGCCTCTGAGTTCGAAGTCAAAGACCTTGGAAAACTGAGATATTTCCTAGGGATAGAAGTAGCTCATTCAAGCAAAGGAATTTTTATCAGCCAAAGGAAATATGTTCTTGATCTTCTCAAAGAAGCAGGAAAGCTCGGGTGTAAACCCTCTAATACTCCTATTGAGCAGAATCACAAGATGGGCTATGAAGAAGAGAGTCCTCCAGTTGATAAAGGACAATATCAACGGCTAGTTGGGAAATTGATATATCTGGCCCATACTAGACCAGACCTAGCTTATGCTGTTAGTGTTGTCAGTCAGTTTATGCACAATCCAAAGGAAAAACACATGCAGGCTGTAGAGAGAATTCTTCAGTATCTTAAAGGTACTCCTGGTAAAGGATTGTTATTCCGACGTGATGGCAATCTATCTTTAGAAGTCTACACAGATGCTGATTATGCTGGATCCATGACTGACCGTCGTTCTACCACTGGTTATTGCATGTTTCTTTGCGGTAACTTGGTGACATGGAGAAGTAAGAAACAAGATGTGGTTGCCAGATCAAGTGCAGAAGCTGAATTTCGAGCTATGGCTCAAGGCATTTGTGAGTTACTGTGGCTGAAAATTGTACTTGATGATCTCAAAATAAAATGTGAGGGACCTATGAAGCTGCTATGTGATAATAAGTCCGCTATTTGTATAGCTCATAATCCAGTTCAACATGATCGGACTAAACATATTGAGGTCGACCGCCATTTCATCAAAGAGAAACTTGATAGCGGGTTAATTACCACTCCATACATTCCCACTGGGCGTCAATTAGCTCTATTAACAAAGGGGCTTCCTACAGACAGATTTCAAGAACTTACTAGCAAGCTGGGAATGATAAATATCTATTCCTCAACTTGAGGGGGAGTGTTGTAAATAATATTGATTTAATTATTATTTAGTTTATTGTTGTATTGGGCCAAGCCCTTTGTTGTATTGGGCCAAGGCCTTTAGGTTAAAAGTATGTCACATATTCTCTATAAATAGAGAATCCCTTGTACAGATTATTTACAATTCTAATATATATCAGAATACCCTTGTCTCAAACCAGAGAAAACTAGTAGAGGAAGAAAATGTATATCGTAGATTTATTTAGGAAGAAAATGTATACAAAATGGGGGAAGAAAATGCTTCCCCCATCTTTTGTTGGGCAGCCTGTAAGTTAGGCTGTCAGTTTCACAATTATCATTTTGAATTCAAAATCATAGCTCACTTTATATTACTTTTTACTGCGATGATTTATGGTATGTTGAATTTCATGGACATGATTGTTATGATTGTTAATTTGATGCGAATATGAACTTCTAGATGGTGTTTTTCCTACTTAATAGTAGAATACAGAAAAACTGGCTTCTGATGTGAACTGGTTGAAGCTAGAATTTCATGGACATGATTGATATGATTGTTAATTTGACCCGAATATGAACTTCTAGATGGTGTTTTTCTTACTTAATAGTAGAATACAGAAAAACTGGCTTCTGATGTGAACTGGTTGAAGCTACAAATTTTATAAGAATCTGTTTCAGCCTAAGTTTGACTGGTTTTTCAAAACTAATTAGTACTGTGGAAGGATCATTGCTATACTCCTTTTGTGCCAGCTGCTAGTGACATAACTCCTCTTTTAAGTAATTCAGAATCCTACTTTGCATGCTACTAGATTGCAGGTCAATGCTTGTCATCCGTCTTAAGATTGTTATTTCTACTAAATTGTGTAACTTACTTTTGTACGTCAACTCATACTTGTCAAACTTCTAAAGATTGATTGTATTTATTTATACTAAATGCAGTGGTTCCTATTCGTCGTCACCCTAATGTAATTATGAACTTGTGATCTGATGTTCTTTCTCATCTTTACAGGTAAGGTGGGATGACATAGAAACCCCTAGGCATAATAGGGTTTCCCCATGGGAAATTGAGCCTTCTGGTTCTGCTTCCACTTCCAGTAACTTGATGCCAGCCGGTTTGAAGAGAACAAGGATTGGATTGACTTCAGCAAAGCTAGAATTTCCAGTTGCCAGTTAGTCACGGATATTTTTGTTTTTGTTTTTTATAGCTTTTATTTTTGAGCCATCTTGTGCAAAAATAATGATCTTTTCTAACTTCTGACAGATGGGACTGGAACATCAGACTTTGGGGAATCATTAAGGTTCCGGAAGGTCTTGCAAGGTCAAGAAATTTTGGGTGTTAATACTCCCTTTGATGGTATTAATGCTCAGACTCCCCGGTTATATGAGTCAGGGAGGTGCTATCCTGGTTCTAACTGTTCTGGGATTGCTGCAACAGGAAATAATATCAGAATCCCTCATATGAGTTCTGATTTTTCCTGCAATGGCATTGGCATTGGCTTTAGTGAATCATTCCGATTCCACAAGGTCTTGCAAGGTCAAGAAATTCTTCCAAGCCAACCATATGGAAGAGCCTTGTCGTCTATTGATGAGTCTCGTGGAAATGGTCGCCTTGGACTTTTTGATGGTTATCAACTGCATAGCTCCAGAAATGGATGGTGTGGCCAGATGCGCGACAACCCTTCACATCTGCATGCATCTGTTCCATCTAGGCAAGTGTCATCTCCATCTTCTGTGTTAATGTTCCAGCAAGCAGTTAATCCAGTTTCAAACTGTGATTATAACAATAAAAGTAATCAGGAGATGGAGGGCAAAGTGCATTACCAAGGTTCATATGCATCTGAAGTAAAAGGTGGAATATTTGCATCTTCTTCCCAATCTGATGAGCCTATTTTCTCTAGGCTAGCTCAGGAAGGCACAAATTCTTTTGGTATGTTAAATTTTCATAATCAGTTAAGTAGTTCACGGTCGCATGATTCAGTGTCAGCACTTAGAGGCAGTCAAGAGTTGGTTTCCTCATGTAAAAGTAGCTGCAGACTCTTTGGTTTTTCATTAACTGAGGACACGCGCATTGCAAATAAAGAAGCTGATGCCTCTACGATGATCACTTGTCAGTTGAATTCTGGACCTTCCTTTAATAGAATTGTTGAAGATGAGTTCCACCCCGGCCATTCACTCAGGAGTAAGGCCGTGGTTGGAAGTAACTGCACCAAAGTAAGATATATATATATGTATATCCTTTCCTAGACATGCAGTGCATTATGTTGTTGTCATCTCATGCATCCCTCTGATTTTGGATAATTGTTCTCTTTGTTTGCAGGGTGTATTGCAGTATTGACATGCGAATCATGTGTGATAGCTATATTACACTTGCATGAAGATTGCTGAAGAATGTGTCCGTAGTTACTCTGTTTATGTGCTTTGCTATAATAGCTTTGGATTTCAGGAAGGAGGAAAATTGTTATCATTCCCCATATTTGTGTACTTTTATCTAAAATTGGCTTTGACCACATTAAAGTGCTTGTGTATTAATCTTTTATGCATACTCACTGATCCGTAAGAGATGCATACTCGAGTGACACTATTAAGGTAACTCTATGCATCTTTATCCACTTTCTGCGTCATTTATGGAACACGATTACTAAGTTTTTTGCCAGAATGGTGGTAGTTGTGCGGCAGATTCTGCTATAAACTATAGATGTCACGAAATACATAACTGCAATAATGAGATTAGCTCGGAAGTCGTGCCTATGTAGTTTTTTTTTTTAATGTTAAATAATCTCTATATACACACGAAATGCTGAAGTAAAATAATAAGTTGCAAAGGAAAATAATATGGAAACCTTTAAGAAAGATATTTACTGATTCCATAGACATAGTAAGAGATGTTTCGTCAAAGGGCCTGAGTGACAAAGACCGTAAAGCAACCAAAGAAAAAATCACGAAGTTAAAAGAATACGTGAAAAGACGAGTCTACAAGACATTTCATTCACCCTAACAGGTTATTTGGACTCGCTGCACTTGATCTCATGTCATCATAAGCTAAGTGTCGGTATTGAATATAAAGCATTATTTTACCTTTGGTCCTAAGAATGAAAAGATAAAATTATGAAACATTGCAACATAAGAATTCCAGATTAGTAAGACCAAGAAAACGACGACAATAACCATAATAAAAATAATAATAAAGTATGGTCGTTAGTCATGTATGGAATATAATCTGATTACACATGGCATGCAGTATGCAAATATATATATGAAATTAGACAATTTTAAATGAGAAATTTAAAAACAATATTTCTTTATTTTTAGAAAGATAAAGAATGTTGACATTGATCGGAGAAAATTCGGAATTAATTGAGACAAAAATAGAATTTACGTTAAGATATTTAAAAAGAATTTATTAGAACTTTTCAAAGTTATCTAAAATTAAAATGTTAATAGGTTCTTTAAATAAACAATTGATAAAGTACTGTACGAACGCCCATGAGTTGGATTTTCCTTAGACATAGAAATAACATGCTCTAACAGAGTGTTGACCTATATCTAATTGACTTAACTGAGATTTGACGCTCAATGTGGCTTCCGATGCCAAGGTTCTCTGAAAATAATAATTATAATAATAATAGACTTAGTTATTCGTACACCTAAGATTCCATACTTGTTATGTTAAATGTATCAGTTAACGCTGTACATGTAGATTATTGGTTAACAAAGTGTATGAATTAGTTAACAAATCATATGTCTTTTTGCTTAGAAAAACAAGATATTAATCCACTAACCAATCGATAAATGTTAATTATTAACGTATAATGGTTTAGTTCAAGTGTGAAATTTCAAGTGTAGAAGTGCAATAAATAATATGACCAGGTCCAACCAAGTAAGCTAAAGAAGAATTCTCAAAATACAGAACATAGCATTGTGATGGAGTTTCTTCTTATTCTCGTTCGTTGGTTTCTTCTCCTAGATGACGATTATTTAAAGATAAACAGAGAAATTGATGTTGGGGAGCTGGTATAGCTGTGAAAGGATTCCTTTGAAAAAAATCATTTTAATTTGTTAGTGAGGAGGAGAGTGTCCTTAAAGTCATGCTATCATTACAAGATTTAGATCAAACTTGAACTTTAGATTTTGGACTAATATGTATATGTGTGTGTATGAGAGAATTTGTGGTTTTCTAGTTTAAATTTATTTTATTTTAATATCTCTAACAAGAAAACAAGGGGAAATTCTTAAAACAATTTGACACATTAAATTTGTGATGTAAGTACTGCATACGAGCCAATATCTTTCACCAAAAAAAAAAAAAAAGCATATATATCAACATTTTAAAGTAATCTCATCCCGAAAATATCGTGCTATGACTAGGAATAGGAATAATGTTCATCATGGACAGTATGAAAAGGAAGAACTTTCCCAGCTTGGTGTGCAAGTTTCCGTACTTGTCTCTGGTGAATAGCGATCCTGAAAAAGAAGGGTGTTGAAAAGTAATAAAGTTAACCTATTCCCGAAGGTTGATTACGTATCCATTTAGTACTGTTCCCCAATTTTAATTCGTTTGAATATGTGTCCATTAATTTGGTTAGTCTATTAAATAAGTTTTTGGTGTAGTGGCTCCGTACAAGGGACAATATAAAGGACGCAAGACCTGGCGCAACAACTTGGCATTGGCTAGGTGATTTGACTGCTTAATTAGCTAAGCAATTTGACTCGTTAATCTGCATGCATTGATAACAAGAAATTTCCTACACGTGCTGTTCCCATATATTTTTGACTATATAGTACACGCACAACTCATACCAGAATGACACACATGATAGTTAGTTCTCGGGGAGAAAATGGCCAATGTTTCAGAGATAACTCTAGAAATCACTCCAACATGGGCTGTGGCAACAGTTTGCTTCATATTGATAGTAATCTCCATTCTTATTGAGCATTTGCTTCATCTTTTGGCCGAGGTATATATATAGATATTGTTGCTTGCAGATCTCAACCTTTCCTTCAGGCACAAGGCATATCAAAATAGTTCAGCCACACACTAGGATCATGAATTCATGCTTCTTCCTTCACCTATACCAAGTAATTAATAAAGGGTATATATCTAATTCTTTAATTTTCTTCAGTATTTCAAAAAGGAAAGGAAGAAGTCCCTCATTCGGGCTCTTGAAAAGATCAAATCAGGTCAGCTTTCCTTACAGCATGAATCTTAGAGGGATCGAATTGGTTTTTGTTTTCCCTGCTTATGCGTGTTTTGAGACAAACTAAAGTGATATTTTTATTATTTTCCTATTTTCTGTGTAGAATTGATGCTTCTGGGTTTCACATCACTGTTGCTAACTGTAAGCGAAAAACCAATTGCAAATATCTGTATTCCAAAGGGTGTTGGTGAAACTCTTCTTCCCTGCACAAGCATGACTTTTAACGATGCTGAGGAGGAAACCAAATGTGCAGAGAAGGTATGCAAATACATATATACCTTTAAACAGTTGAGTAATGGTATTTTTATTGGTTTATATTATTCTCTAACATTATCAATGTAATCTCGGAGGTTGAAATTGGAGTTTGCTACTTAAGTTAGAATGCAAGCTTTTGGTTCAATAAGTTTGTCAAATTCCATTAGAAAGGCACTCAAGTTAGAACATGCTTGTATATATACATATATATATATATATGCATCTCATAAGCATATAGTAAGAGACAACAATTGAAGGGGTTAAAGACTTTTTATTGATACCAACTTTTTGCTTTTATATATAGACTTGGGAATGTTACTATAGCCTTACATATGGCTAAGTCTAAATCTTTGACTGCATCTGTTCACAGGGGAAAGTATCATTGTTGTCCAGGCAAGGTGTCAGAGAGCTGCAATACTTAATCTTTCATGTGGCCGTGTCTCATGTTATCTCATGTATCCTTACCTTTAGTCTTGGAATGGCGAAGGTAACCAATATTTCTCTCAAAGTCCAACAAGAGTTTGAAATTAAAGCTATGAATATTTTACATCATTTAATTTAAGAACAAGGGTGCCAACTTTGTAACGTTCTCTGATAACAACATTCATAAGGGGAAGTTGGACTTGTGGTTGACAAATTTGCCTTTGGTTGTGATTGTCTTTCTACGCACACAGATGAGGCGATGGGAATCTTGGGAAACACAAACTAGAACATCGGAATATCAGTTTTCTTATGGTAAGTCATAAAGACTTCTATCTCATTAATTTGCGGCAGTGTTCCACGTAGGGCCCCTTTTGTTAATTATGATTGATTAGTCGAATAAACTTAAAATACATGACATAATACATGATGTAACATAACAAGGCTTTTTGACCCTTATGCCCCTTAATTAATAATTAATTACCAAATTGCCCCTCATTCAAAACTATTTCGAAAATTTACCCTCCCCAACAAACATAACACCAATCTGCCCCTGTTTGACCGTTGACCACGAAGCCTACCCGGGTACACCATTATCTACCCGGGTAAATTTTGAAACTTTTTATCTACCCGAGTATGTAGGGATGTACCCGGGTAGAGTTCTTGAATCTGGGAAAATGTATGAATTATTTACCCGGGTACGTAGAAGTGTACCCGGGTAAATCGCGACGGTAGGGTTTTAAAATACCCCAGCAGCCCCATTCGAAAACCCACAAAAGGGGTACCCGAGTAGAGCTGCTGGAGGAGTGTCATCTTGAGCGATTTGAGGCATAATCTTGCACTAATTCGTCTTGTTTGTGATCATCATTCGCGGACCTTGCAACCTCTCTGCCTTCTACCGATTGAAATCGATCAAAGGTGCATTTTTTTTTCAGTTTTTTCAATTATGTTATGATTTCTGTTCTGATTCATTGTTTTCGTTTATATCATTTGATTCTGTCCGAATTATTTTATCAATTTGTATGTCATACGCTTACCCTAACCCTGAATCTAACCCTAACCCTAACCCTAACCCTAACCCTAACCCTAACATGTATCTAATTTCTGATTTTGGTTATTTTTTCAGTTTAATAGTGTGACACAATGACCTCTCGACGCGTTTCAAAGCTGCCAGTGACCCATTCCGAGAGAAGAACCAAGAGTCGTCACGATGGGTCGTCATCCTCTCAGCCCCAGGCTGCTTCGAGTCAGGCTCCGGACTTGACGTTCGGATATTTGTTTGAGGATGACATTCCTTCACACGAGAAGTTCGTGAAGTTTTTCATGACCCGGAAGATCTGCGAACCGAAATCACTGGATTCGGCATTCTTCAACCTAGAGCGTTTTGACATCGTGCCGCTTCTTGAGCAGACACATTTACTTCACCTGGCGGAGATGCGGTGCCCATACTCGGAGGTTATGGTAAGAGCCTTCTACCAGAACCTTGGCTACTCGCAAGGCGAGCTGACTTCCCGTGTATGCAGGATTGATATCATCATGACTGCTCCTATCTGGACCGAGCTACTGGGGTTCGATTTTGATGGTGTCTCAGGAGCAGCACTATATGATGGAGACAGCCATCATATATTTGGTGATTATAACCGGGAGACCATTGTTACAGAGACTAGGAGGGCAGACGCTGAGCCCGGTCATTTTGCTCATTATCCTGTTAGCAACTTGTCAGTTTCTGCTCGCATTCTTCATTATGTGGTGACACATATTATTTTCCAGCGCCCGCATAATCACTCAAAGGTGCTGGAAGGGGACTTTGTCATCCTGTGGGCCCTCCTTCACAGTCAGCAGGTGAACTGGAGGCATTACATATGCATACTCGGGTATATCATTACGAGTTACCCGGGTAGACCAGTTGCAGATGCAGCAGCAGGTGCTGTTCAATCCATTTTGTTAGCATCTTGGTAATTGATGTGTAATACAATAACCTTAACTGACTCGGGGAAGGGGTAAATGGGTATGGTAGACATTCGGATTGCACAATACGGAACGAGTGACTCGCTAAACTTAACGGATACATTTCAACAATACATTTCAACAACACAAGAATACAGTTCAACAATACATTTCAACAACACAATACATAACTAATACAAGATAAAGTTTAGGGTACAAGGAAACAAAACAATACGTAAAGTGATTGTCATTACAAAACAAAGTACTACACAAAAACAATACGTAATCATGCTTGTCTTAGTCTCAATGGACATGTACGAATGTTATGTCCAACTTGCTTGCAATGCTTACATCTGCTCTGACTGCTAGAGGGTTGAGACTCAACCCAATCCATCTCATTCTGAATCCTTGAAGACTTTGGTCTTCCTTTTGCACGTACCAACTGAGCATCCGGAATTACAGTAGGCCCAACAACGGATGGAATCAACAATTCATTGCCAATAGGAAACCAGTGTGCAGCATATACTTTAGCAATGGTTGGAATTTTGAAAACATGATCCACATAATCATAATGGTTTAGCTTGGCTACCTTGCAAACCCATACATATTGGGGTTTCTGGACGCGATTTACCCGGGTACACTGCTCTGTACCCGGGTAAATAATTCAAACATTTTCCCAGATTCAAGAACTCTACCCGGGTACACCCCTACATACTCGGGTAGATAAAAAGTTTCAAAATTTACCCGGGTAGGTAATGGTGTACCCGGGTAGGCTTCGTGGTCAACGGTCAAACAGGGGCAGATTGGTGTTATGTTTGTTGGGGAGGGTAAATTTTCGAAATAGTTTTGAATGAGGGGCAATTTGGTAATTAATTATTATTTAAGGGGCATAAGGGTCAAAAAGCCAACATAACAACGTTAATACGTCATACCCTTGAAGTTATCTGATTTGAACATTCGTGTGACTTATTAAGAAAGTTGTGAATCTTAATTTATTTAATTGTTTTTTATTAAATAAAAACATTATTGAGAGCTGCAATTACTGTGAATCCTAATAATTTTGTCTAACTAATTTTGCATAGGCTTCAGCCCTATATTTATTTTCATCATTATTAAATGGGAATATTATTTTTCATATTATATAAAATAATTTATCTTGTTCAACACACAAAATAGTGGATAATATATCTATTAAGAAAAAGAGAGAGAAAAAATAATAATTTTTGTATGTTACATAAGACAAATTGTTAAAATGAGAAATAATATTCCCTTCTATATACAACTTTCAGAACATCTTTATTATTTTTTTTTATTTTTGGTAAACATATTTATTATTCTTTTAACATAAGAAAAGCCATGAGACATGATTTTATTGCTTGCCTTAATTTTTTAAAATGTAGATCCACGAAGGTTTCAGCTCACTCGTCAGACTTCATTTGGGAAGCGGCACCTTAATTATTGGAGCAATAACCCAATACTGTTTTGGCCTGTAAGTTCAATTATTGCCGTTTCGAAACTTAATTTAGCTAGCAATTAGTCATTTAGTCTATCTTCCATTATCATTGTTGATTTGTATTTTTTATCTTTATCCTTTTAATTTGTCCAGGTATGCCTTGTTAGACAATTGTATAAATCTGTCTCCAAGGTTGATTACTTCACTCTTAGACATGGATTCATCATGGTAATGCTACTAATGCAATTTTTTTTTTAAAAAGTTTGGGTTCATATCATGACTGTTTTGTTAATAATATTGTTATTATAGCATGAAATATCTAGTTGACACATTTTAGTGGCTATACTATTATTCTTTAGGCCCATTTTACAGAAGGAAGCAACTTTGACTTTCAAAAATATACAAAACGAGCTCTGGAAGAAGATTTTGGACTGGTAGTGGGAACAAGGTACATATGACTTCAATTTACAGTCGTTTTTTTTTCTAGCTAGTTCTAAAATTTATCAATAATTATTTTTGTGGGTATATTGTTGCAGTTGGTGGATTTGGATCTTCTCTGTACTTTACATATTGTTCAATGCAAATGGTAAATAATATTAAACTATATAATTGTGATAAAAGAAGATTGCATTGTATACAAAAGCTATGTAACAACTTATATTTCATTTTCCACCCACTGTAGGATTCCACAGCCATTTGTGGCTGCCTTTTATTCCTCTAATGGTAAGAAAAACTTAGTACTTTGGCCATTGATACAATTGAAATAGTAGTTAATATTTCGTTTTATGTTCTGCAGGTGTTTTTGTTGGTGGGAACAAAGCTACAAGGCATAATAACAAAAATGTGCTTGGATAGTCATGACAAGTCTCATGTGGTCAGAGGAACTTTGCTTGTGAGGCCCAGTGACCACTTTTTCTGGTTTGGATGGCCCAAGCTGCTGCTTTATCTCATGAGCTTCATATTGTTTCAGGTTATTCTTCAATTCGTCCTGCTAACCTTTAAAACTAAAATGAAACCATACAATTCTTATCCTTGGAAAACTTGTCATTTAAACTCATTAAAGTTTCTTGTATTATGCAGAATTCCTTTGAACTTGCATTTTTCACATGGACTTGGGTAAGTTCCACATTTTCCTCGCTTGGAAGAATAATAATTAAACAAAAAACACAGGCAAACGTGTTATTAGGAGATAAATTGATAAGAAGAGTGGAGAGAGAATGTGTTAAATGAAAATACTATACGACCAGAGCTTTTTATCAAAAGTCCCCCCCCCCCCCCCCCCCCCCAATGAATTAGCATTGTTATTTAACATTGACTCTTGGAAAAATGATTAGTCTTTACCACTAACTTATTTAACGATTACTAATTTTTCAAACTGCATGGCATCACCTAAATTAAGAGAGAGAGGGAGAACAAAATTAAAAAGGGAGTAT
The DNA here is from genome assembly GCF_033153095.1 of Gastrolobium bilobum. NCBI lineage: Eukaryota > Viridiplantae > Streptophyta > Magnoliopsida > Fabales > Fabaceae > Gastrolobium > Gastrolobium bilobum. The sequence goes on along the minus strand of NW_026899161.1, from coordinate 556,980 downwards.
TATGAGTTTTATTGTCTGTGCTATTTTTATGAATTATTAAATAGTGGGGGTGGTATATTTACCAAAAAATAAAAATAAAAATAGTGGGGTGGTATATATGAGTGTTTTAAAACTAAATTAGAATACCAAAATGGTGGTAACTCAATTGGTGCATGGGAGCTCTGGAAAGGAAAGGATCTCGGTTCGATCCTCACATGTCACATTTGGTTGGGGTTTAAAATCTTTATTCTTGGCACGCCCCGCACTCCGAACTAGTCCCATAGCCGGCCCTAGGGGTGTAAATGAGTTGGGTCGAGCTGTTGCTATCTCAGCAAGTATACCCGATCATTTCAAGTAATAAAAGTGTAAGTAAAGTATCGTCCCACGAGGATTAAAGTACCAAGTAGTATTATAACTAGTCCCCTTAATTTGAAAAATTCAATTTGGTTTATAAAATAGATTTTGAATTAAAATGAAGGTAATTGAAATTAATTGCACTAAAAAATCAAGAACATTCAAGAACGCAAAGAAGAGATATGAATAAAGAAACTGTAATAAGGAACTGTAGCCAGAGTGCACTTCACATTTGATCCTCCTTTATAAATCTGAATTAATTCTAATAATTAATTAACTCAATAGTTCAGACAATTCATTTTCTTCAAATCAATTGGTTAAACCCTAATGCCTTAGTGTATTTAATCCTTTAACCAAATTAGAACCCTAGTGTCCTAGTAATCCTTCTTGAATCAAGCATTAAGTTCGACGAATTAAAAAGTCTACAACTCAAACAAGCCTATGTCTAGATCATGCACAAATTGTTATTTTATCCCTGTCAGGATTAAAACCTCAATATGCCTATTGTGAATTCTAACCCACAAAATCTTATAAAATTGATCATATATGATAAGGATATGCAAAATTCATTCAAATTAAAATAAAATTAAATGAATTAAAATAATTATAAAAATAATTCAGAAAGTATAAAGGGTTCACATCGTATCCACGATCCTAATTATAAAAGAAAATTAGCCAGACATGTCTGACTTAAACACAATAAAGAGGTAAAAAGAAAAAGAATTCATCGAGAAGAAATAAGGAAAGAAAGAAAGTCTTCAATCTTCAATTTCTCTGAGTGTTGATCTCTAGCATAAATTTCCAAAAACTTTCTCAATTTCTTGATCTTAGAAAACTCTCGAGCCAAAGATGCTTTTCTAAGGGTTTTTATCCCCCTTTTATGACTTCCTTCTGAATCTGCCTTTATCTCTATCAAATCTTGGGGTAGAATCCTTTTCAAGATACAATTTGATTTCTTTTTAAAAACAATCTCGTGCTTGTGGTGCTGGTGGCGCCACATCTCCGCTAGAAGCGCGGTGAAACAGAATAAACTTAAAGCTCTGGTGCTGTTAGCATGGTGCCCGCACTAGTGGCGTGGTGGATCGTGTTGTGCTAGCGCTCTTGGCGCGATATCCGCGCTAGTAGCGTGGTGAAACATGGACTTTTTTTTGGTCTGGCGCTGGTAGCACCACAACCACGCTACTGGCGCGGATGATTTAGAGTGCCTTTCATCTTGCTCTTGTGAGTTGTTCTCTTTTTCAATGAATAATCCCTACAAAACACAAGATTTTCAGTGAGAGTGGTTTGAACATGATTTATCAACTTTAATGCTAATGTAAGCTCTTTTTATTTCAATTAGATCAAATCCTTGCTCATTTAAGCCTTGAAAACATTATATGCTGGAGGCATTTCACGAGCTAAGCTTATGAAAAATATTTTGGACTTGACTTGGCCCATTAGATTGGTACAAGCTAAATTTTAGGCTTGGCTTGACTCATTTATAATTGTAAAATGTATTTTTTTCCAAACTCACATATGTCCAAATGTTGAAACTATAAATAGCTAATTTTTAGACTTGGCTTGACTCATTTATAATTGTAAAATGTATTTTTTCCAAACTTACATATGTCCAAATGTGAAACTATAAATGCATCAAATTCTGTATTCCTCCGTTAAAGAAAAACAATCATAGAATACACTCAGTACACATATAATTACATCTTTCATGCTATCTAAGTGGAACAAAAAAATAATATTTTCAATACATTCAATTATCCCATTAGAGATTTGATTCATGTGCTAGTTTGGAACTAATTCAAGATACATTGATCCCATTTGCTTGTTTGAGAAAATGTGACCGTGAGAGAAGGCCAATAGACAATAGTAAAAAAATAAGGTTAATGATTCAGTGACATAAAAATATATTATTTATTATGATAATATACCAGTCTCGCTCATTGGCTTTCGAGCCAAGTCTCATTAAATTAGACTTGGGCTTGTTTGCTAAACAAGCTATTTTTAAAGCTTGAACCCTTTCTGTTTATTAAACAAGTCAGCCAAGTCAAGCTTAAAGCAAGCGAAGCCTTGAGCTCCTGACAAACTGCTCAGTCCATTTATACCCCTAATCGACCCAAATGATCGAAGTCTAATTAAATTAGACTTGAGCTTGAGCCCATTGTTTTTATTAAACAAATCAAGCAAGTCAAGCTTAAAGCAAGCCAAGTTTTGGGATCCTAACAAACCGCTCGACCTATTTATACCCCTAGCCGACCCAAATGGTCGAAGTTTGTGGGAATATCGAAAGGAGCTTATTCGCCTCACATAAGTAATTAGAGTATGTTTAAAAAAAAAAACAAAAACAAAAACTAAATTAGAAGAAAATACCATAAGAATATCTAGGATTATTTTAACTTAAGTATAGGTGAAAAATTACTTTAGAATTCTTTAAGAATTTTTTTTTTTCTCAACTGAGCCAATGTCAGGAAACAAATAAAGCATATGTTGTTTTCTGCAAACTACAGATCAGATTCGGCATCAGATCATGCTTCCATCAAGCCACTGAGAATATCATCATAAGGGTTGCCATGGGTGTTTCAGTACAATTCCTTTGTGGCTATGTGACACTACCTCTCTATGCTTTGGTAACTCAGGTACACAATCAAACCATAACTAATAACTCTGTAGCAGCTACGTAATTGTGCATTTCATTTCCATGGCATCATATATTTATTTGTTTCTTTGAAATTCTATAACTACAACTTTCTTTTTTTGGATAAAAAAATAGTTTAAGGTTGTCTGCTTCTTCTTTCCCCCCCTTAATTAGTTTCTTCCAATTTTTTGTCACCTAAAAATGTATTTTTTAACAGATGGGTAGCACCATGAACAAAGCTGTGTTTACGGAGAATGTGATTAGAGGCATCAAGATTTGGCATGATAAGGCCAAGAAGAGTATGGCGCTAAGGAATCCATACACACAACGCCCATCCCTTGAAACTTCCCTAGAGACTTCGCCTTCTTTTAGTCTTGATCCATCGGTCTCCATTTTAGTGGATCGTCCATTAGATGCTAAGCACGTGGATCTTAGTATTATGGATGAAGAGAAAGTGAGTGAACTACAAGAATCCGAGAATCAACAACGAAAGCTGGGTTCATTTCACGGGTTTGACCTGCAAAACAGAGGAAAACCAAGCCAATTTTGAAGAGCATTTGTATGCTTTCTGGTATGCATTTGTATACTTAGAGACATAAAGTTATACTTATGTGACTTTATTTAACAGCTTAAATTGTTAGGAGAGTTAGTTTTTTAGCATAGGATTATATTATATTTGTAACTGAGTAGTTAAGAATTTAACTATTACCACCTCTATTATTCAGCATGGATGATTACCTACACAATTCTTTATACTAGAATGACAGGCATAAGACTAAAGCCTTTAGTCCATATACATATGAACGGAATGTTGATTATATAACTCTTCCATTTCTCATGTTACTGCACAACATCTGGATTCATTTGCAATTTAACTATAAATATCAAACCAGGAACAAGTAAACTAAAATTGTATAATTAGCCATCCAAATTGAATTATGTATATGTACCATACAAAGTGCTAGCTTGACCAAGCAGTAAAACCAAGTACACAACATTCCCCAAAACTAGCAATCCACTGCGGCCTGCACTGCCCTGCTGCACAAGACCCAAGCCATAAATCTTCAAAGCATGCAAATAATTCATTCAACATTAGAATATTGTTGAATATAGAAATTCGTCATATTATAAATTTGTATATTTTATACCTTAATTTCTTTATTTGATACAAAAGTATAATACTTTTTTTTATCAGTTCAAAATATTCACAATTCATACTCGTACACAAATTAAATATTTATAATTAGAGTTCGTTTTTTCTACCTTCAATGTTGATAATTTATTTACGTTAAACCTAAAACGACGTCATTTTAAAGTGAAAATTAAGATATTTTTGTAATTATAATTTATTTCAAGATTATAATAATTTTTTTATTATAATTTTTTAATTTTTTAACCCAAAATAACATTATTTTAAAAATAAATATAAATAATTTATTTACATTTACTATAAAAACATTAAAACGTTACAATTTTTAAGGAACTACGTAGTTTCAATTTAGTAGGAAAAGAGGTAGCTGCATCTCTAGTGAACTACTTTGATGATACGTGTACTTGTGCAGGTCAACTTGTACATAAAAGAAATTAATGGCGAGCCTATCATTAAAAATATGAGAAAATATATTCTTATGTTATAGGAGATAATTTTTCTCTCCTACATAAATATTGATTTCTGTATTATTTTTTTATTATTTTTTATAATGATGGGTCTCATATATGATTATCTCTATTACATGAGAGAGTTCTCTCCTATTATATAACATTAATAAAACCCTAAAACAATATTGCTGCAAAAGAAAAAGACGTAAAAATATGATATAGCTACGCCAATAACATTGTTGGCAATATAATATTATATATTGTGTTATCACTTATTTTGCTTTGCTTTCGGCTAGTAAAATATTGGGAGACTGTCGTCATTGAATATGTCATTAACCTTCAATTAAATGACGTGCGTCAAATGTGGAAAAATACATGCAGCATGATTTGTTAGTACAATTGATTGGCATATATTATAAATTATTATCAGTACCTCCAAAACGACGTGGTAAGTCAAGATTTGCGTACAAAGATAAATTGGTAACGTGGATTGTGGGGCCCCTTTGAAGATTATTTACAAAACCAAAATAGTTGAGGATAGCCTAGGTTGAGTTGAGTCCATCGTTTTAACTTTACATGGGGCGAAGGTGATTGGATGGAAAAGATTGTAACAAGTGACAAACGATGAAAGCGTACAATTATTCTATTTATTTCCATTCTTTTTGCTGGCCAAATGGTTGGAAAAACATATACCATGCCTAGTTAAATATTTAATTAGTTAGCAAGGACTTATCAACAATAGTAATAGGGTTATGTATCTAGTATTTGTGAGCCTAATAATCAAAAGGTTCTTCTTTGTAAAAAGTTTATATTAAATTTTACATTCTAACTAAATAAAAAATAAATTCTGAAATGTATAAAATTTAAAAAATGATAAAAAAATATAAAATAATATAATAAGATAATAAATAATATATTTTAACATAGAATATGAGGATTCTTTTTCTTTATTAAAATTAAACTCTTCTATTAAGTATTTATCCACCAAAAAAATTAAACTCTTCTATTCTCTCTTTTTTTTCATCAAATGACTATAAGTGTAAATGACTAAAATATGAATAGAGTTATTTTGCTTTCAAAAGAAATTTATAGGTGTTCTTGTTTAAAATCAAATGTCTTGTTAATTTTGAGCATTTAATATAATATTTAATGGCCGAGTTTAATTTTAAATGAAATCAATCTTAAGTTCTTAACCATTATGTATAGTTATACATAATTAACGTTATATTCTTTCCCTTCTAACATATTTCCAGGGGTTGGCACTTGGCAGGTCACAAGCACAAGGCGTGTAACATGCACACAATGGAATACCAGAATTAACTTCTACTTTAGACTAAATAGATTTGACTTTCCTCCTTGGATGCCAAATGCCTTTTTGGTTGGCGTGGGATTGGATATTTTTTGTAATATATATATATATATATATATATATATATATATATATATATATATATATATATATATATTATTGCACATAATATTTCAATATAGCCCAAAATAAAAATAAAAAACCCAAAATATATTGAGAAAGATAGATAACACCGAAAGATATATAGTGGAAATGTAAACTAGCCTAAACACACCTTAAATTAATGTTAAATCTTGGATTAAAAGAATCAATATATATATATATATATATATATATATATATATATATATATATATAATAGTACATGTTATTACCTAATAAAATGTTTATAAGACATATATATATAATAGTACATGTTATTACCTAATAAAATGTTTATAAGACATTGGATTTCGTTTAATTTACACTTATATGATTCAACTACATTCGAAATAACCAAATAATGGTACTAGAAAACAAAGCAGGTAGAGGTAAGAATATATATTCAATTCTCCCTAATATTATCTTTAAGAGATATTTAAAGCCTTAATCTTGAGATATGTCCCAAATCAAATTAATCAAAAAACAATGAACCAATTAAAATATTTACAAATTTTTTTTACCTACAACTAATTAGCATTCATCGAAAAAAGGGAGGAAGATTGCAGTAACATTAATGAAGTTGATATATACATATAGAGAGATAGGATCCTTTGACACCGGTGTCAAATTTGAAATTTGACACCTCATCTAATAGTCGTTAGATAAAAAAAGATCAATAGTGTCACATGCTTACAAATCAGAAACGTTGATCTTTTTTGATCTAACGGCTATTAGATGAAGTGTCAAATTTTAAATTTGACACTGGTGTCAAAGGATCTATCTCATATATATATACCAACTCTAGTGAGTTAACTCTCAAATAACTCTATAAGTTTTTAATTCTTTAAATCGGTAATGTGATTTAAGTTCTTTTCAAAAATATATTTGATAGAAAATAAATATAAATTATTTGTGCAAAATAAATCTAAATTATTTGTGCACTTTACTCAACCTATTTTAGCCCAAAGGAGAATGGGAGAGTGACATAGCTTTGATAACATGATTAGGGCTCTGCATGGGTCAGGTCGGGTCAGATTTTTGTGCCGACTCGATCCAACTTGATTTTTATAGGTCATGTATTTTGACTCGGCCTGCTTTAATTTGATCCTAGTCAGGTCTGACTTGGTTTGAACTTTTTTAAACTAGTTCAGAACTGGGTCGGATCTATCCTGACTTGGTTTCTGAAGTTCTTCTGACTTGGTTCCGAAGTGGGTCAAATCTGACCTGATCCGCTTTTGACTTGGTTTCTTCACTAAATTTCGTCGAAATTTCTACGTTGCAAACGACGAAAATTTCGTCACAAAATTATTTTTTCGTCGGAATACTTTTTGTCGAAAAGCGACCTCTAATGAAAATTTTTACAAAATAAATTTTCTATCGAAATTTAGTTTCCATCAAAAGTTTTGACGAAAAAGATTTCCTCCATCAAATGTTTTAAACGAAAAAAGAATTCCGTCGAAAATTTTGAAGCATTGTTTTTCGTTCAAAATTTTGATGGGAATGTGTTCTGTCGAAAATTTCTACGGAAATTGTTTTGAGGGAAATGTTTCATTCAAAACTTTCGATGAAATTTAGATTCTCTAAAGAATTTTGACAGAATATTTTTTCCGTCAAAATTTTTTATCGAAATATTTTGTCAAAAAATTTTGCGAAATTTTTTGACAGAAATGTTTTCAGTTGAAAATTTTGATGAAAATGTTTTTAATCAAAAAACTTGACGAAAATATTGAGTCGAAATTTTTTGATGGAAACATGTTTTGCTAAAAAATTTGACAATTTTTTTTTTGTCAAAAAGTTTAATGAAATGTTTCCGTCGAAAACTTTCGCCGAAATTTGAATTCTATAAAGAATTTTGATGAAATTTTTTTCCTTAAAAAAATTTCGATGAAAATGTGTTTCGTCAAAATTTTTTATGAATATATTTTTTTGTGAAATATTTTGACGAAATTTAGATTTTGTAAAAGAATTTGACAAAAAAAACATTTCCATCAAATTTTTTTACATTAATATTTTTAGTCACAAATTTTGATAAAAATATTTTTCGTCAAAAAATTTTCGAAAAATTTGATGGAAATTTGTTACGTAAAATTTTTTGACGTAATTGTTTTACGGTAAAACTTTTCTTTTAATGTAATTGTGATTTTTTTTTCACATAATTGGTATGGGTCAAATTTTGGATCAATAAGTCATTATTAAAATAAGTCAGATCTAAAACTGACCCAAATAAAATGGGTCATTATTTAAACCCAGTTCAAAAAATAGATATTTATAGATATGATCAAAGTCAGATCAAGAACAGCACAAGTGAACCAATTTTTTTTACACCTCTAAACATGATCCAATGACCCCCTAACGTGTAAATTCACAGGTCCAATTTAATTTTTGGTGAATGCCAACTTAAAAATTCAACCGTGTGACCCCATTTTTATTTATATTTTAAATAATAAACAAACTCGATGAAAACGTGTAGTGGAACTGAACCACCCACACCCAGTATTCGAAAAACGACGCCTCCGAAACATGTGGACGGCGATCATCATACTCCTTCCCACCACCACGTGGCCAGCGAGTTGAGTTGGTGAAAATGGATGACAAAACCGTCAGAAAGTTGTCGTTTAGCTGCACCGTCCTCGCCTGTTAGTGGCACAAGACTTGTCAATTCCTAATAGGGTTGAAAAACTGTCACACCAATCTACGTGGACTTACGACCTAATAATACCTATGTTAATATAAATTAAGAAAATATTATATTTATTATTTTTTATTATTAAATTTTCACTGTTGATTTTTGTTAATTTAATGATTATAATTTATTGAAATTTATTTAATTAATAAATGTGACCCAATAAATTTTAATCGTTAGATTAATTGAAATGAACAATTAAAATTTGATAGTAAAGAAATAATAATAAAAAATACTAAGTATAACTTTTCCCTATAAATTAACATTCTTATCGAAATACCTATCATTTGTGATACGGATGATAATATAAATAAATAAATTTAAATATTGTTTCGATACTTAAAAAATATATATCAATTATCATTTTGACATTTTTATATATTAATTTTGTCAATCTAATCTATCCAAAATTAAGTCTTTAATATTCTAATTCATCTAGTCCACCATTCTAAACTTTATTATCTGGATGGAGTGATTACAATATTAGAAATCTAAAAATTGTGAGATTAATTAAAAGAGTTATCCAAAAAAATCAAATTGATAATTATTACACCTTTCAGAGAATAAAATAAGCTTTATTTAATTTAATTTTATTTATTTTTATTTTTTTTGTATTTTGACAAAGGATAGTCCAAATGCGCTACTGTTAGATTAACTCCTAAACTATACCGTGGGTCCGTGACTAATAAATTCTCTTAATAATTGTTTTTTTTTTCTTTCTAAAACTTGAACTTTAATTTTTCTCCTTAAGAATATAACTCGCTTAAAATCTCATCAAATTTTATGTATCAATCTATATTTGAAAATTATATTAGTCATTAAAACAGCAAAGGGAGAAGTTTAAGATTTTAAAGTTCAATCAAGATTTTAAACATTCTTATACGTTCAATGAAAATAGGATAAGATATTAAGATGAAACTTAAAATACAGAATAAATTGTTAAAGATATAAGTAAACTCACACAATGTATTCTGTAATATATAAATAATATGATATATGAAAAATAAATAATATTCTTTTTTCAAAGTCCGATCGACCTATCTGTTTCATTTTTTAGTAAATTCAACTACAACTATGTATTTTTTTCTGTGTTATTTAATTTTACGCTCTTAATATGTCATTATAAGCTACTTGTAAATATATTATTTAGAGATATTTATCAATGATTTTTTTATAGATAATACACAACTACATAAATAAGGGGGAAAATTATTCTCATTACCTGAGATAAGTTTTTCCTCTTACAAACGCTTCGATAACTGTGCCACTTTTTTTTTTCAAGTGGAGGAGCCCATAAATTTATTTCTATGACATTAGATAACTTATCTTTTTTAAAATAAGATTAATAAAACTCATAAATAAATACTATTGTTATAGAAGCATCTAATCTCATATTATAGGTGACACTCTCTCTTATGTCATAAACTCAACAAATGATGGGTCGCACCATGTGTTGATAAAAAATAAAAATAAATAACATGACACACTTATCAATGTATCTATATCATAAGACAATTTTTTTTTTTTTTTGGTACATTGCCAGGAGGTATCCCCATTCAACCTTCTCCGGGCACCATGCCCTCGGGGTACGGCCCGTTTGGGCTAGCCCCTCATTGTAACAGTGAGTGCACTAAGCTTCGCAACTGGAGAAAGGACGAGACTAATCCCCCAACCGAAGATTTTTGGCTTATCCTCTGGCCCCCAAAGATTTTCCAAGAAACTGCTTGAGACATGGTTTGATCCCTGCACCAAACAATCTCTTGGGAGCTCAGCTGCCAACTGAGCTACCCTAGGGGGTTCATAAGACAACTTTTTCCTACTACATAAGAGAATAATTTCTCATTCTTATATTACTCATTGGTTGTTTTTATGACTTTCTTATTTTAAAAGTACTTTTTATAAAAGGTATAGCTATTTAGATTTTTTTAAAAAAATATTTGGCTTTTATTTTTTTAGAAGCTAAAATTTGTAGCTTCAGAAAAAGCTGATTTTTGGCTTCTTTTTTTTAAAAGCATACATCCAAACAGATTTTATTTGAGAAGTGTTTTTTTCTTCTTTTAAAAAGACAGCTTTTGAAGAAAAAAAAAGTCCATCCAAACAAGCGGATGAGAGATCTTTAAATGATTTACTGTGTATCCATATTAGTTCATTTTTAAAAAAAATTAATTTTTGTATTTTTTAAAAAGAATTTATAAAAAAGTGATTATTTTTTAAATAAAACCTACTTTATTAACACAAACTGTTGTTTAAAATTTTAAGGTAATTAGTTAAATAAAAGATCCCCTAACAAAAGGTTTTCAAAAAATAGACCATAAACATATTTTCTTTAAAAGTTGGGGTACAAACGTACTGAAAATAAACATACCAGACCAAAACAAACGAACAAACATACACTTATAAAATCTTTTACAGTTCAAACTCCGATATAAGTAAAAGAAACGTAGAGTATGTTTGAAATCTGTTCAAAAAAGAATTTATTGATTTTTAGAATACAAATAAAAAAACTCGTTTAATAAGCCTTGACTTGTAAAAAAAATTAAAAATTATAATTGTTTTTAATTTTTAAAATCAAATTTAAAGAATCTATATGAATTTTTTTTGTTTTGTGTTTTGACTTTTAATTTTTAATAAACTTTTTTTTATAGAAAACTCTTATTTCATTAACTATTCTACGAAAAAAATTTAAGAATAAAAAATCAGAATATAATCAAACACATCTGTAATTGTGCAAAATAATTTTATTTTCAAAGCATGTTAAACTAAAGGGAAAATTATTTGTTCTGTTAAAGGATAGTTATTTTAGTTAAAATTAATATTTTTATTTAAAATTTAAATTAAAAAAACTTTCACTTTCTATGTCATAATTTTTATTGTATATCTTTTTCTCTCACTTGAAATGATGTAATTTTATATTTTTTAAAAGGACAACCATCAATCTAAAAAAAAGAAATCTTATTTGTAATAAAAATATTCATATAAACTTTTATTAAAAATTAATTTTCAAGATTTTTTTAGAGATATTTACATAAGTAGCTCATAATATAAAAATATAAATTGTAATATTAAAAATAAAATATCGTTAAATTATGAGAATAATATTTATTATGTGTTAGGGAATAAATTTTATCTCCTAAAACATATTTTTCTCACTATTCTTTTCACATGATCCCACATATTTATAATTTTGTGTAAAAGATAAAATTATTTCTTATAACGTTAATAAAGATTAAACTCTTAAATTATATATAAAATTTCCAGCATTAGACGGCAGTATCGTAGCATTTCTCGTCACGACTCACGAGTGCAGTGGATGTAACTTCCAGGAATCTGTTGACCGAGTCAGTGACGCAATATCGCATCACTCACAGCAGCGGTGACGCACGAGTGCGTAACTGCCATTGACGTTATAGTTCCCCCTCCCCGCAATTTTCTTATATTTCCACCTCTGCCCTCCACTATTCCCTCCCTCCCCTCGCTGGTCACAATCTCTCTCTCTCTCTCTCTCTCTCTCTCTCTCTCTCTCTCTCTCTCTGAATATCATGCACCAAGCAATCCCATATAAGAGTTGGATCACTGCCGGCACACGTGACTCACGTGATCTGCCAGTCGCCGGAGGGATCCAAGAAGCCAACGGCGGGGATCCATCCAAAGCCATCAGAATGGTTTCGGAGAACGCAGTGATAATTATTGGTAGACGTGGTTGTTGCATGTGCCACGTTGTCAAAAGGTTGTTACAAGGTTTAGGAGTCAACCCTCCTGTCTACGAGGTCGATGACGACCATGAACCTGCCCTCGCCGCCCACCTGTCCACCCAGCCTGGCTGCGGCGTCGAAGCTCTGCAGTTTCCGGCGGTGTTCGTCGGTGGGAAATTGTTCGGAGGGTTGGAAAGAGTCATGGCCACTCATATCTCAGGTGAATTGGTTCCTATACTAAAGGATGCTGGTGCCTTGTGGCTTTGACCATCTGATTTTTATTTTTATTTTTTATTTTTGAATTTCTCCGTCCGATAATGTTCTTATAAACTAATCCGGATCCCTTCTAAAAGATGATAACGAAGAGGATCGAAAACATGCTCTCAGCTAAGAGCTGATTGCTCATTGTATGGTTAGTTTCAACATATGTTGCTTTTTTTATTTTCTCTCCTTAAAAGAGGAATTAAATGTAGTTCTTAGTTTCCTCTTTTTTCTTCTTCTTATAATAAATCTCTCTTCTTATGTTGAAAAGCCAGAAAGAGAGATTTTGTACATTATGTTTCAATTAGTCTATGAGGACAAGTTTGTCTTGGATCCGAAAAATCTCTTGGAAAACGATGTTCTAATTATGCTTGGAGATTTAGAAAGTCTCAGGTTATGGTTGTTAGAGGAAACCAGACAAAGTCAAGGATTCCCGTATTTGTATAGAAAATCCACATGGTTCTTCGAGGTAATTAGTTACCAATGTGTGAAAATTTATCCTTTGAGAACTTTTATTCAATTAGAAATCAAGTGAGAAAAGATTTGGTGTTAGTTGATTTTATGACTTCTGTTTTTAATATAATAAAATTCACTGTTAAAGATTTTAATTCTTTTTTGTAAAATTTTATTTATGAACTTAGAAATAAGGTGGCAAATTTTCCTCATTTTTACCTGGTTTTGTTTTAAGTTTCATTTCTTGTACGCTGTGAAAGAGAGATTTAAATTTTGTACATTATGTTTCAACTAATTGATAAGGACAAGTTCATATTGGATTTGAAGAATCACATGGAAAACGATGTTCTAATTATCCTTGAAAAACGTTTTATCCCTCAATTAATACATTGGTGAGTTTCACGGTATTGATGTTAGAAATATACATCAGAAAACCAGACCAAGTCAAGCATACCCATAAATAATTGCATAGAAAATGCACCGGCAAATGTCCTTCCTTTTTTTAAAGAGTGAGATTTGTTGTACTAAGCGATTGTTTGGATTTTTTTTTTAAATAAAGTATTTAATGTTATTTTAAAAATTTTTGTCTAATGTTCACCCAAAGGGCATTCGTTTTGGATTAAAATATTAAAAAATTAGAATTATAACCTTGAAATAAATTAAAATTAGAAACACACACAATAATATCGTTTCAGTGAACATTAGATAAATTTTACAAAAATAACATTAGTAAAAATGAACCATTTTTTTTAGTTTTTCTTTGGCCAAACAGGTTTTGACACAAATTTTATAATGAAAAACTTTTTTTTTTATAATGAAGAAAAAGGTCAAAAGATAAAAGTTCCTAGAGGAGTTTTTTTTTAATCTCTTATCAATTTTTCTTGAATTATGTATTTTTTTGAAATGAATAACTATAGAGATAAGAGAGATTTTTCTTGAAATATGTGTTTTTAAACTAAATTTTTTATGTAATCATCAAACAGTTTTTTATTTCTTATTTTGTTTTTAATTTTAGCTTAAAAGTAGCTTCTGATTTAAAAAGAGAGTATCCAAATAACTGTTCTAAGAAAAAAACCAGTTTTGAAATTATTTTATAAACCAATAATTTATACTTAGCAGTTTATGATGATTAAATATCTCCTTTAATAAATTTAACGAAAATCGGAGAGGATTTGTAAAAAGTGGGAAAAGAACATGTTAATTGATTGTATGAGATAATGTGTAGCTTATAATAAAATTATCTTGATCTGTTTTCTATATATAAAATCTTTTGGCTCCAATTCTTTGTAGCTTTAGTCAATTCAAAGACTTATTCAATTGGCCTGCTTACTAAGTGGGATGAGATAATATGTAGTTTATAACAAAATTCACTATATTTCAAAATTTGTGCAAATTTTTTTTTATCTTGATCTAGTTTCCATAAAATCTTTTGGCTCAACTTCTTTGTAGCTTTAGTCAATTCAAAGCCTAATTGAATTGGCTTACTTACTAATTAAGTGAGTTTGCTTAAAGCATTAATAATTTGTATATAATCTGATTTTTTCTTTGATTCCAAAAGTATTGTTTTCTTACACTTTATGAACACATTAGCCAACGTAATATTGTAATGTGTTGAGGAATTAACAAACTAATTATACACCTCAAAAATCGTAAGCCAATTAGTTAAGGGATTGTAAATTTGTAATTATAAAAAATAGGACGTGAACCTTGGGAGCTAATAATCCCTCTCTTTCCTTTTTATTAAAAAAAATCAATAATAAACCTTTTATATAGGATTTATATTTCTCCGGTTGTTGTACGTGTAGCAGTTAAATACTTGCCATATATATATATGTGTGTGTGTGTGAAAATATTAAATGTGAGAAATCATAACCATACACAAGATGAAAGTACTAAATATGGAAAACATAATCATACACCTGTCATTGTTGTACGTAAAACGGTTATAAAAATGATTTTATCATATATATATATATATATGTTTACCAATAAACGAATTTTTTGTTTGAAATTTTTCTTTATTTACCAAAATTATCTAATTATCACATATTTTTTAAAATATATATTTTAATTAAAAACTTTTATTGAAAAAATAAATAAATGGATACATAATATTGTATTTATTGAAATTATACGAATTTAATATAAATAAAAAAATGAATAATGTTGTATGTTAATATGTTATGAAGTGGTGTGATTATAAAAGAGAAGAGACTAATCTATAATTATATCTAATAAGACATTATTGTTTACCAAAAAGATAAAAAATAAATAAATCATGAAAGGTAGATAAAGAAAGAATTTAATCCCAAAAATTATATATTAAAAATATAATTTCAATATTAAGTGTAAAATTAAGAAGTTTTATACTCAATGTTGACTATTAATTTGTTTATATCTAATAATTCACATTTTCTCCTTTAACAAATTGGAAATTTGTTTGTCTTTTTAAATCCTGATCCTTAAACTATTATTTTTTAATTGAAATTTTAATTAAAAAAACTCCCTCCAATTTTTTTTCCCATAATTTTTATTGTGTATCATTTCTCTCGCTTAAAATATATAATTTTATGTCTTTTAAAAAGATAAATACTAATCCCTTAATAAATCATAACTATTAAATATAAATAAATTAGGGCGTGGTGTTTGTCATTTTATATGACATAAGTTATGTCATTTTAGGAAAGAGATAGACACAGAAAATGAAAATCATAGGAGAGAGACAGTGGATGGTTTTTTATTAATTTAAAATTTAAATAAAAAAATTTATTCCGTGTCTATCTCTATCTTAAAGTGACATAACTTTATGTTATTTAAAATTACAAACATTTTTCTCAATAAATTAATGGTAAAAAATGAAAGTGTAATTTACATCCACATAAAATGATTTTGACCCTTGAAATGATCTCAATCCTTAAAAAGAAAATATCTTTTATTCTACTAATAAATATATTTGTTAATGTAACAGACAAATTTATAAGTGATTAAGGAAATAAATTCGATCAATAGAATTCCTTTCGTTGCAAGTGTTGCAACACAGAAAACAATGTTAGAATGAAATGACTGAAAGGTCCTGGCGCGAGTGGCGGAACTGTCATGCGTAAGGGGAAGGTCATTTCACAGTTTCCCTCCCCAATTTTAAACACAAAGACAGGGTACCAAAATCATTAGTAGAAGATGATCAGGTTTTTCAATCGAGGTAAGGACAATGCCGCCGATGCCTCACCAACCTCTCCGGCGGCGACGCCCTCTTCGTCGCCGGTGACCGGCCCGGCGAAGCCAATACGCCTCATCTATTGCGACGACAAGGGAAAGTTCCGCATGGACCCGGAAGGCGTCGCCACACTCCAGCTCGTCAAGGAACCTATCGGCGTGGTCTCTGTCTGTGGACGGGCTCGCCAAGGCAAGAGCTTCATTTTGAATCAGGTGATTTTTCATTTGAAGTGAATGAAAGATTTATGGTTTGGAGTTTAGGGTTTTAACTTTTAATTTGGACGCATTGTTCATTAGGATTGTGGAAGGGCATTCCGTGCTGTTGTTTTTGCTAGTGTTTTAACCATGGACTGTGATTGAGTGAGATAATTTTAGGTTATTTTTGTGTTTATGCTGAAATACCCCCTTTTTTGTTACTACGTAGTCTCTGATTATATTGGGGGCCGCTTTTGTGTCTACCTGATGGAGCACAGTGGATAGTGGTTTTGTGATTTTGAGTGGGTACATTTGTCATTTGTTTGCTTATTCATGTGCAACAGTAAGTTTGTTTTGTAGATTGTTATCGCCATTTGGATGTCTCTGTATATTGTGCTTAATATTCTGGAGCTATTCTGTAACCTGTGATTGTGCAGAAGAGAAAAAGTTGTGAACAGTTTTTTCGTGCCACTTAAAACTCTTTGACTTTGATGTTTAACTGAAGAAGAGTAATGGTTTTTATACATTGGGTTTGGAGCTTATGCTGTTAGCCTGTTACTAGTCTTAAAAGAGGTTAACATCAACATCACGTCATCACCTTGATCCCAAACTAATTGAGGTAAGTCACAGATAAACCCAAACGAAAATGAACGAAAAAGTTGAAGGAAAAAAAAGGATAAAAAAAAAATAGAAATAACAATAGAAATGAAAACGTAGCAATAAACAATTAAGAAGAAGAATAAAATAAAATAAAATGAAGTGAAAATAAAGATACATAAGAGAGAAAATAAAATAAGAAAGTAAAAATAAAAATACATAAAAAAATGGTCCAAGGATGATTCTTCATGAATAGCTTCCTGTGCTAGGTATTGAGGTTTTAGGACATTTTTTTGTACTCAAGAAACTATATGTCCCTGAGAATGTTGGATTGTCCTATGTTGCAGTAGCATATTAAAAGCTCGAGGACTGTTTTCAGAGTGGAGGGGTAAGACTAAAAAATGTTTCCCTGACCCCTAATCAATATTATTCAAGAGCAGAGGAAGAAGCTCAAATCGAAATCCTTTTGCTGCTGTAAAGGATAAAGCAACCCTAAAACCCAGGCTGATGATAAGAGATGAGATCTTCCTCTTTAAATGGGAGTTTTGTGTCTTATACACCTAGCTGATATGCAACACTGGCTCTTTCATTAACTATTATAAAAACAGCTCAAAGTAAATATTCATTATTTACATATAAATTTTAAAATATTCTTTTAAGATTGAGGGGTTTAGTGAAGATTCAAAATAAGAAACTTTGCCTTATATATTTTACATTAAGGTTACCTTATGCCATTGAATTATGTAGATTTAAAGGGCAAGCCTAGTGCACAAGGCTCCTCGACTTTGCAAGGGTAGGTTTGAGCGTCAATTTTATGCAGCCTTATCTTTATTTGTTTGCAAAGAGGCTATTTTCCATATTCTAACCTGTGAACTTCCGATCACAACGGAGCAATATTACCGTTGGTTCAAGGGTCATGTAGATTTAAGAAATTTAATTTTCAAGCTGAATAATTTACTAATGAGTAGATACATATAAAAAAGAACAGTATGATATTAGTTTAGTTTCCTAACCATGACTTGAAAAAGGGTAATGAAAGATATTATTGAAATTGTATGTAAATTGGACAAAGGGTTCTCTTTTTAAAGACATTACATGACCTAATGGGCTAAGCCCAATACAACAAATAAATAAATAAATATTATTATTTTACAACACTCCCCCTCAAGCTGAGGAAGAGATATTTATCATCTCAGCTTGCTAGTAAGCTCTTGAAATCTGTCTGAAGGAAGTCCCTTTGTCAATACATCAGCTAATTGACGCCCAGTGAGAATGTATGGAGTGGTAATCTAGCCGCTATCAAGTTTCTCTTTGATGAAATGGCGGTTGACCTCAATATGTTTAGTCTGATCATGTTGAATTGGATTATGAGCTATACAAATAGCGGACTTGTTACCGCATAGCAGCTTCATAGGTCCCTCGCATTTTATTTTGAGATCATCAAGTACAATTTTCAGCCACAATAACTCACAAATGCCTTGAGCCATAGCTCAAAATTCAGCCTCTGCACTTGATCTGGCAACTACATCTTGTTTCTTACTTCTCCACGTCACCAAGTTACCACAAAGAAACATACAATAACCAGTAGTAGAACGACGGTCAGTCACAGATCCAGCATAATCAACATCAGTGTAAACTTCTAAAGAGAGATTGCCATCACGCCGGAATATTAGTCCTTTACCAGGAGTGGCTTTAAGATACTGAAGAATTTTCTCCACTGCCTGCATGTGGTTCTCCTTTGGATCGTGCATAAACTGACTGACAACACTAACAGCATAAGCTAGGTCTGGCTAGTATGAGCCAGATATATCTGTTTCTCAACTAGCCGTTGATATTTTCCTTTATCAACTGGAGGACTCTCCTGTTCATAACCTATCTTGTGATTCTGCTCAATAGGAGTATTCGAAGGTTTACACCCAAGCTTTCTTGCTTCATTGAGAAGATCAAGAACATATTTCCTCTGACTGATAAAAATTCCTTTGTTTGAATGAGCTACCTCTATCCCTAGGAAATATCTCAGTTTTCCAAGGTCTTTAACTTCAAACTTAGAGGCTAATCGTGTTTGCAGAATATGTCTCTCCACAAAATCATCACCTGTTATAATAATATCATCAACATATATAAGGAGCACAGTGAGCTTCCCATCTTGGGAGTGCTTAAAGAAAAGAGTGTGATCTCCTTGACTCTATTTGTATCCTAAGGTCATCATAACCTTAGTAAACCTCCCAAACCAGGCACGAGGTGACTGCTTCAATTCATACAAGGTTTTTCTTAATCTACAAACTTTATTTTCTTCGTCCACATAATCAAAACTAGGCGGGATTTCCATGTAGACTTCTTCTTCTAACTCACCATTAAGGAAAGCATTCATCACATCAAATTGATTTATATCCTAATTGTAATGGGCAGCAAGGGATAACAAGACTCTCACTGTATTCATCTTTACAACTGGAGCAAAGGTTTCTTCATAATCAATGCCATAGGTCTGAGTGTAACCCTTGGCGACTAACCGAGCCTTATATCTCTCAAGAGTGCCATCAGAATTATACTTTAGGGCATAAACCCATCTGCACCCTACTGCCTTTTTTCCATTGGGTCTATCAATAACCTCCCATGTTTTATTTTTCTCCAACGCATTCATCTCCTCTTGCATGGCTTGAGCCCAATTCTCATCTTTCAATGCTTCATGTACTGATTTTGGGATTGAAATAGAATCTAGTGCTGAAACCAAGCTTTTGTGCTGCACAGAAAGATTAGTAGAAGAAACAAAATGGGAGATAGGGAATTGAGTACAAGATCTTTTCCCTTTTCTTAGGGCAATAGGTAAGTCATCAGAAGCAGAAGCAATGGGTACCTCATTAGAGGTATCAGAAGAAATAGGCAAATCATGAGAGGCAATAATATTAGAATCAGAAATTGGAGATTCATGACTTACCAGTGGTTCAGACGATTGAGGTTGCTGGTGAGACAATATGGGTTGTTTCCTCCTCTGATATACCAATTTAGGTGTTAGAATCTTTCGTATCTCAGGTGTATTTGAAGGTTCTGACACACCAGGAGCAGACACACTAGGAAGAGGTGTAGGAGTAGACAAGGACAATCCAGACTCAAAGAAGGAAAGGGATGAGTCTTCTGAAGAACTGTTCTCCCCCTGAAGATGAAGACCCAGGAAATAAGACTCAGATTCTTGAAAGGTGACATCCATAGAAACAAAAAAATTTCGACTTGGTGGATGATAGCACTTGTACCCTTTTTTATCAGGGGCATAACCAATGAAGACACACTTAAGAGCCCTAAGATCCAACTTACTGCGATGTTGTTTATGAACATGGACAAAGGCAACACATCCAAACACTCTTGGTGGAAGGCTCTGTAAAATGGGAACAGAAAGAAAGAAGGAAGTCATGGAATGAATAGGACGGGTATTGTTAAGGTCCCGTGAAGGTAAGCGGTTGATCAAAAAAGGCTGCAGCTAACACGGCTTCTCCCCAATAAGAACTAGGAACAGATGTCTGGAAAAGTAGTGCTCTAGGAACTTCAAGGAGGTGACGATTTTTTCTTTCAGCAACCCCGTTTTGTTGAGGGGTATCAACACATGTGAGCTCATGAATCATACCTCTGTCTGAAATGAATTGCGACAGGCGTTGGTTAACGTACTCAATACCATTATCAAATCTTATTCTTTTAATACACTTACCAAACTGAGCCTCAACCATGTGATGAAATCGAATAAATATCTCCGGTACTTCAGACTTGTCTTTCATCAAGAATATCCATGTTACCCGAGTACAATCGTCAATAAAAGAAACAAACCAACTTGCACCTGAAACACTATGCACTTTAGAAGCCCCAAACATCAGAATGGATAAGAGAAAAAGGTTCGCTGCTTTTGATAGTGCTAGAAGGAAATGACACTCGATGGTGTTTTGCAAATTCACAAACATCGCAATGGAAGGTCTCAACTGACTGATTTAGAAACAAAGAAGGAAACATTGACTTCAATAGACTGAATGGTGGATGCCCCAGACGCTTGTGATGGAGCCAAATCATAGACTCTGCAGTAGGAGGATGACGTGTCATTAATAACTGATTTTTGCTATCATTTATAGCATGTTCTGGAAGGAGATAATACAACCCATCCTGCTCATTAGCAACTCCAATTGTCTTTTTCGTGGTAAGATCCTGAATAATACAATGAGAAGGGAAAAATGTGATAGAACAATTCAAATCAGTTGTAAGTTTTTGAGTGGAGATAAGATTTATCATTTATAGCATGTTCTGGAAGGAGATAATACAACCCATCCTGCTCATTAGCAACTCCAATTGTCTTTTTCGTGGTAAGATCCTGAAAAACATAATGAGAAGGGAAAAATGTGATAGAACAATTCAAATCAGTTGTAAGATTTTGAGTGGAGATAAGATTAGTAGTGGTTAGATATATAGTCCCACATTGGTTGTATGTGCAACTAATGTGAAGTTTATAAGGCCTTGGGCACTCCCACCCTTTGAGCTAGCTTTTGGGGTGGTGTATCCCAAGGTTCTTTACATGGTATATATATAAAACCATTAATGTAGCCTCACCCAATAGCTTAAGCTTTTGGGTTGAATTGGTTCTTTACATGGTATCAGAGCCTCGTGTCCCGGGTTCGATCCTCACTGCCCCCACTTTCTTTCAAGTGGAATTTCTTTGTTCGCACAGGTAGGATGTGGATCGGAACCAGGCTCTGATACCATGTAAAGAACCTTGGGATACACCACCCCAAAAGCTAGCTCAAAGGGTGGGAGTGCCCAAGGCCTTATAAACTTCACATTAGTTGCACATACAACCAATGTGGGACTATATATCTCAACAAGTAGAAAGCTGAGGAACATAAAGAACATTTTTAAGAAACAAGGAAGGTTGAATTTGAATGTTACCAGAACCAATAACTGATTTATGGGATCCATCAGCTATGGATTAGTATGACTACCAACAATAGGATGATAAGAAAGAAAAAATTCAGTACGACAAGTCATATGATCAGTTGCACCAGAATCCAAAATCCATGAGGTTTTAAAATCAGTGCAAGAAGTAAGAAGAGATGTAGAACGTGTGTTCTTACCAGACAAGATCAAAGAACGGTCAGATGGATTACACATATTATCAATAGCGGGTTTAAGCTGATCCAACTCCCTTTGCTGAATATTCACATATGGAGAGACATGTGGAGACCGCGTATTAATTGAACCATCTTCTAAATCGGCCATAGTGATGAGAAAGAGTGAGAAACAGCACCAAAAACACACAACGTACACCCAAATGACGTTAGATCAGAGACAAAACCAAGCAGGAAAAGTTTTTTTGTGAACAGTACCCGATGAACAGTGCGCGATGAACAATATCGTTTTTTTTTTTTTTTTGAGCTGTTCCGATCTTCTGATGAAAAAGAAACCTCCGTAGAATGATAGATCTAAGAAAACGGAGTGAAACAAGGGTCCTCACGGTCCAAAAGGTCCCCCGAAATTTTTTTCCGACGGCGACTTTGTGGCGGCGAGAGGCAAATAGGGTTTGATTTTTAAAGACGGTGATTTGCGGAAGTAAAGCCCTCATAATCGAGAGCTCTGATACGAACTTGAAAAAGGGTAATGAAATATATTATTGAAATTGTATGTAAACTGTACAAAGGGTTCTCTATTTAAAGAGATTACATGACCTAATGGGCTAAGCCCAATACAACAAATAAATAAATAAATATTATTATTTTACAACACCATGTATAGGTGATCTATGCTTTGATCTAAGTCTTATTAGAAGTGGGCTTGGCGTAGTCTGGGAGAGGTTACAACTAGTTTAATCCATAGAATGGCTCAGAATAAAATGCCATTCTTTATCCTAGATTGGTTGGAAGAAATGTGTAAATCATTGTCTTAAGCATTTTCTAATGAACAGTCTACTTTTATTGTTAACTTGGTAGCTTGCAGAGCCTATTTTAGATTTTCATTACAGATGCATTTGTAGGAATTTATACAGTGTGCAGGTTATTAAGGTAATTTATTTTTTAGCTAATATTCCATATGTGCAGTCAATCATTACATGTGTTAGACAAATTACTTTTGGTGAATTAATGCTTTTTTTATCTTTTAACTGTTAGGTTTGATTGCATAACTGATCATCATCATCACATATAATGTTGTGCTGCTTGGGTAGGATGTTAGATACTTCTCCGATTGAGTTATCACCTTTTCATTTTAAGGGGAGGTTCCCTAGTCTGTGGATTTATTTGTTCTATACCCTACATATCTATGTCATAGGTTACAACAGGAAGAAATGATCATAATGATGGGATGAAATTAACTACTTCTAGGCTTGCTTGATATGTGGATTCCTTATGTAAAGGTCTAAGAGCCTGTTTGTTTGGCCATTTAAAAAAAGTAGCTTTTATGCCTTGCTTATTTTAGAAGTACTTTTTACAAAAGTTAAAGCTATTTAAAATTTTTAAAAAATGTTGAGTTTTTGAAAAAAAATATTTGGCTTTTGATTTCTGCATTTTTTAGAAGCTAAAATTTTTAGCTTCCAAAAAAAGTAAATTTTTGGATTTTTTTGTGAATTTTGCTTTTTTTTAAAGTAGACATCCAAACGAACTTACAGTGAGAAGTGTTTTTTTTGAAAAAAATTAGCTTTTGGAGAAAAAAAAATTCCATCTAAAAGGGCCCTAAATCTCTTTCAGCTATAGTATTTGACTACTTGTAACTTTGCTTTGGCTAATATTGGCTATAAGAAATTTAATTTTGTTTGTTCGTTTTACCTCTTCATCTCCATCGAACATTTGGTGGCCAGCGAAGTTTGTTATAGAAGTAAATTTGTTGCATGTTAAGAAAATGTTTTGATTTGTACCGTTTGTTTTTATATCAGTATGAGATGTGACTTTCTTCTGGCATTTTTTTTTTGGGGGGGGGGGGGGGTTTATGTTTTGAAATAAAAGATATGAGATTTTGTTCTCATTACTATAATATTTATAATGCAGCTATTAGGGAGGAGTAATGGATTTCAAGTAGCATCAACACATCGACCATGTACAAAAGGGCTTTGGTTGTGGAGTGCGCCATTAAAGAGAACTGCTCTTGATGGAACAGAGTTCAATCTCCTGCTATTAGACAGTGAAGGAATAGATGCTTATGATCAAACGGTTAGCTTGAGTTTTCTAAGTGATAGATATATGTTTTCTTTTATTTATGTCTGTTTGGTGTTCTAATCACTTTTGAATTTAGGTATTGATGCTAATTGTTGGAGTAATATTGTAGTACTTTTAGTATTTAGTTTCTTGTGTACATGTAGGTTTCCCATTTCCAACCATTGTATCCTCTCCTTTTTTTTACACTTTGCAGGGAAAATACAGCACCCAGATCTTCTCATTGGCTGTCCTTTTGTCTAGCATGTTCATTTATAACCAGGTTGGGACAGCTTATGGAAACCTATATTTAGGCATAATCAAATGTGATTTTACTTGTACATATTCTTTCATTTTGCTGTTTGATGACCAGTTTGTGGGTTCATTCTAAGCATATGAATCTGTTCCCTCTTCTCTTTTGCCTAGATGGGTGGTATTGATGAGGCTGCCATAGATCGCCTTTCTTTTGTCACTCAAATGACAAAGCACATTCGTGTTAGAGCATCTGGAGGAAGGAGTTCTGCATCTGAACTGGGACAGTTTTCCCCAATTTTTGTTTGGCTTCTAAGAGTATGATGTTTAGAAATCTTTTGTTACTGTGCTGCATCACATATTTTTGGAAACTTTGTATCTCGATCTTCCAATCTGATGATATCTTAACTTACTTTTTGCTGTCTAGTCCCATTCTTTGCCTCATTTGTCTTTCCTCTTGCTGACAGGACTTCTATTTGGACCTAGTAGAAGATAACCAAAAGATAACACCCCGTGACTATCTTGAACTTGCTTTGAGGTCTGTCGAAGGGAGTGGAAAAGATATAGCTGCTAAAAACGAGGTATGTTTCTACTTCATATTTTGGTTCTTCAAGGATGTAAGTCATAAATACTCTTTTTATCATGGTCGACTAATGGCTTATCCATTTGATTATGATCCTTAGATAAGTACCGGAATTTCTTCACTTGACTTGAGACTTGACAGTTTTTACTAATACGGTCCATACTGAGTTTTTGCTACATTTCAAATGCATTAAATATTCTAGGAAATAAAATAATACTTGAATGGAAAATTACTGCATATTATTTTCGAATAATTTGTACATAGATTCAGTCTAATATATAGACCTAGCTAATAATTACTTTCCTAATATAATGACTAAACAATGATAACATAAATTTTAAAATAATTACAATGACTTACACATAATATTTTGTGGTGAAGTATGCGGGACTAATGTGGAACTATTACAACACTCCTCTTTGAGCTGATGAATGAATAGCTGTCATTTCCAGCATGCCAGTAACCTCTCTGTAGGAAGTCCTTTCATTGACACATCTGCCAACTGAACCTTTGAGGAAAGATAAGTTGTGTTGATAAGTTGACTATCTAGTTCCCTTTTCTAAAATGTCGGCCTATCTTAATGTAAAGAACCAACTCAACCCAAAAGCTTAAGCTGTTGGGTGAGGCTATATTAATGGTTTTATATATCTCAACACGCCCCCTCACACGAGAGTCCACTGGGCTTGAAGGGTGGACGATGCACAGGCCCATCTACCTGTGCGAAGAAAAAAATTCCACTAGAAAGAAAGCGGGGGGCGGTCAGGATCGAACCCGGTACACCGAGACTCTGATACCATGTAAAGAACCAACTCAACCTAAAAGATTAAGTTGTTGAGTGATGCTATATTAATGGTTTTATATATCTCAACACTTAATATGTTTAGTTTATTACGCTGAATAGAATTATGGGCAATGTTGATGGTTGATTTGTCACGGAGTAACTTTATCCTCATATTACCCAATATAGTCATCATCTATAGCAGGCTAGCAGCTTGCAAACTCCTTGGGCCATAACCCAAAACTCAGCTTCCACACTTGATTGGGGACAACTTTTTGTTTCTTACTCTTGCATGGAACTAAATTTCCACCCAAGAACATAGCATAACCAGAAGTTGACCTCCTTTTCCTCTTAATCTCCCCCTTCTCTTTCTTCTTCCTTCTTCTCTTTTACTCCACTTTTCCTTTCAATCTTTTTCTCCTTCCTATTTATTTATGTGTTTTTCTTTTCCTTTTTCCTATATCCCTTTTTATGTTATTTTATTTATTTATCTATTTTTTATTTCTTACCTTCTTATTCTCTTCTGTCCTCTTATATATTCTTATTTGTATATTATTCTAATTTATTTTTCCTTTTAATTGTCTACTACTTTTCTATGGATAATATTATATATACATACATATATATATATATATATATATATATATATATATATATATATATAGGAGGGATATTCTAACTACCAAAATTTTTCACTACCAACTTGCTACCTATTTAATCACCATTAGATTAACATTTTCTCTCTCTTCAAAAACTTTTTAACATTCTCTCTCTTTCATCCAATGGTGATGTGATGAGTAGTAAGTTAGTAGTGAGAGTTTTTGGTAGTTAGAATATCCTCACTCTCTCTCTCTCTCTCTCTCTCTCTCTATATATATATATATATATATATATATATATATATATATATACATATATTAAGTTTTTTTTTCACAATCTTTTCGTACCATTTTTTGGGTTCATCTACCACCGACTCTAACTAGTTTGGGATAAATATGTTATTGATGTTAATGTTGATATATATATATATATATATATATGTGTGTGTGTGTGTGACCTTGCATAGTCCGAATCAGTACATAGTTCCATGGATAAATGTCTACCCGTTTTGAATAATAATCCTATTCTGGGTGCAACTTTGAGACCTTGCATAGTCCACTACTTGTAAATATCTGACTAAAAACACTAACAATATTTTGCAAGATTTGGTCTAGCATGTGCCAAGTATACCAACTTACCGACCAACCTTTGCTAAATTGAGAGCAAATCCAATGCACAATGTTACCTAACTTTGCGAGGGTAGGGGTGAAGTTCAATTATACGCAATCTTACTTTTGTATTTTTACAAAGAGATTGTTTATTGGACTCGAACTTGTGACCTTCTAATCACATGAGCAACCTTACTACCGCTTCAAGGGTCATCGTCTAATATAAAGCTTTATTAACTTTGGGTCTTTCTTCATTTCCCATTCAATGATTTTTCTCAATTGGTACACTACTAGCTTTATGTCCTTGCTTCTTAATTTCCCTTAGGAGAATATTAACTTACTTTGAAAAGTAAAGATACCTTGTTAATTGTAGGCCACTTCAATCTTGAGAAAGTGTTTTAGTTTTTTAAGATCCTTCATCTCAAATTTAGTTGCTAGTTTTTTCCTTAGATGTTGTTTCTCAATTGAGTGATTACTTGTTTTGATTTTGTCATTGACATATACCGGTAACACAATTAGTTTTCCTTCCTTTGAATGCTTTAAGAAATGGGTGTGGTTAACTTGACTTTGCCTGTATCTCAGGGACACTATTGCCTTAGTGAATCTTCTAAATCATGCACGAGGAGGTTGCTTCAGTTCATATATGCTCTTCTTTGACTTACAGACATTTTCTCCATTTGTAAAATCATATTTGGGTGGAATTTCCATTTAAACTTCCTCCTCCACGTCTCCACGAAGAAAGACATTTTTAACATCAAATTGTTGCAATTCCCACCCATGTTTAGTAGAGAGAGAGAGTAAAATTCTTGTCGTGTTCATCTTACACATTAGAGCAAATGTCTCTTGATAATCGGTTTTGCAAGTTTGGGTGTATTCTTTTGCAACTATCCATGCTTTAAATTCACCCAATTTATCATCATTTCAAGGTTAATGTCCACCTGCAACCGATTGGTTCTTTTCTCCTGGTTGTTCAACCATCTTCCATATTCCATTCTTCTCCAATGCCTTCATCTCATTCATGGCTTGAATGCAGTTCTTATTCTTCAATGGATCTTGCACTAGGGTTGAAATAAACCTCGTGTTGCAAGGATAGGTTTTTTGTAGAGACAATATGAAGTCATCAGGGTCATTCTCACCATTATGTAAAGGAATATTTAAAGTATCAGGGTTAAAAATATAAGAAGCAGTATTTTCGATACTTACTATAGGCTCAGACGACTGAAGCTGTTATTGGACCTATTCAGGTTTCCCTCCCTTCTTTGATACACTAGTTGTGGTGGACCAATCTTGGCCTTAGCCAATCAAGAAATTATTTAGTTGTGTCACTAGTATAAGGCACTAGATCGTGATTAGTAAAGCAAGAGAACAAGGAAAAATGGGACTCAGGGAGGAAGAACTCAACTTCAACTATGAACTCATGAACGTTGTCCCCTTGAAGCCAAAGACGGGGATAGTGAAACACATGTTCATGAAATGTGATATTCATGGAAACAAAGAAGCGATGACTTGAAGGGTGGTAGCATAAATATCCCTTCTGGTGAGGAACATAACCCATGAAAACACATTTGACAACACGATGATCAAGTTGTTGTGGTGTTGGCAGTGAACATGGACAAAGGTCACACAACCAAAGACTCGGGATTTTAGAGAAATCATAAGGTGAATATGACTGACATTACCAAGTACTTGGGAGTCAAGTAGCCATTAAGACATCTTCCTCCTAATATGAATTGGGAATAGACATTTGCAAGAGTAAATATCTATTAATTTCAAGTAAATGTCAATTCTTTACTTCAGCAACACTATTTTGTTGAGGAGTATCCACAAATGAGTTCATCAATAATACTATCCTCCTTCAAGAAGGTAGAGAAATGTGGGTTAACATACTCTCTACCATTATTAGAGCATAGATGTTTAATAGGCTTTCCAAATTGTATTTGAACCTTGCGATTAAAGTTTACAAATATTTGATATACTTTTGATTTGTATTCCATCAAGAGAAACTGAGTTACTCAGGTACCGTCATCAATAATTGACACAAACCAATTTTTTATCAGAAATATTAGAATCAAAAGCAAGGCCCTAAACATTAAAATCAGTAAGTACAAAAGTTTCAACACTCTTATAAGAATTGGGAGAAAAGATTACCCGGTTTTATTTAGCCAATTCGCTAGCACCACATTGAAAAGGCTCAACTTACTCTCCTGAAAATAATGATGGAAATATAGATTGGAATAGAGAAAAAGGAGAGTGGTCAAGATGCCTATGTTGATTCCAGATTTGTGAAGTAGGGGGTTTTAGAACTGCATTGATGGCAAGTAACTAGTAGCTTCTAATTGGGAGTACTTCATTAGGTTTGTTGAGGAGATACTACTACCCATGCTCCTTAGCAACTCTAATTGTCCTTTTTGTTACAAAATCTTGAAAAAAACAATGAGAATAGAAGAAGTTACTGAGCAATTTAGGTCTTTGGTAATTTTACAAATGGAGAACAAATTATTGGAAGGTTTGGGAATATGGTTCAATTGTAGGGAAGGTTGGACATTGATAGTATCACAACCAGAAATCAAGGCATTTGAGCCAATAGCCACCTTTAGGTTATGCTTACTAGAAGATGGTTGATAGGACAAAACTTGTGGAGGATGAAAGATCATATGGTTAGTAGCACTAGAGTTAATAATCCATGAATTATCAGAGGCAATACTAGGAGCATTGAAAGATTGAGAGCGGAAGTCCTAACCAATCATGGCTAGAGAACAAGAGGCATGAATGTTTACGAGGCGTTCTAGCTCATCCTTGTTAAGGGCTGGTACCTCACTTCCACCTTTGGGACTTTGCCTGTGTTATTGGACATACAGACTGAGGAATGGTGAGGTTTTGGGTGGTGGTAGTGATAGGTAGTCTTTGTATGTAGTGGATGTGGATCAGAGGTGTCGGGAAGCGTGTAGTGTACTATATCAGACTTGGGGATAGAGAATTATTTATCGGGAAGATTGATCTAGTATTGTCCTGTTTTACTTTCCATTGTTTCAAGACTTGTGTGCTCTTTGTATATCCTTTTGCAGCTTATTTTATTTTATTGTAATGCTTGTTTTATAAGTTGTGCACTATTATTTTAAAATAAATGCATTTATTAAGCTTTTGTGGCATATTGGAAATGATGATCTTGGTTTCCTCTCTGAGTTACACTAATTTTCTGACAATATCAATCGGTAGATTCGAGATTCCATTCGGGCTTTATTCCCAGACAGGGAATGCTTCACTCTTGTGCGACCTTTAAACAATGAAAATGATCTACAGCGACTTGACCAGATATCGGTAGGTGACTCACAAGCTACCATATTTTTTTGTCATTTATATTGCTGTCTCTTTTTGTCTTGAAAATTTATCTTCAATATGCAGTTGGAAAAATTACGGCCTGAATTTCAATCTGGCCTTGATGCTTTGACCAAGTTTGTTTTTGAGAGAACAAAGCCAAAACAAGTTGGGGCCACTATGATGACAGGTCCTGTGTTGGTTGGTATAACTGAATCTTATCTGGATGCTCTCAATCATGGTGCCGTGCCCACAATTTCTTCGTCCTGGCAGGTTTATATTTCTTGTTTAAATCATGACTTCATGTGAGAAAGGAACGTGTTTAACATATGGCGTATAATAGAAGAATTCTTTAATGTATGTAAACCATGTTTTCAATTTTGGTCATTTGTGGTAGTAAAATGAATATATTTTCAGAGGCATTAGTGGCTCATTGCATAATATGATTTTTAGATATCTGATGTCCTGTTTTGCATTTTACCTACTTTCTTTTTTGCACGAGATTGATACCATTTTTTTTAAAGTTCTGACTTATCTAGGAAATCAGATGATTGACAAAGCCATGATTATTTAGCATTTTGTGCAGTTGACGTTATATTCATTATTTTCACAACCACCAAATGTCTTCTGAAAGTGGAAATTTCTTCTGTATCAACTCCAAAGTTCAGGAAAATTTTCACATCAATTAATCTTGTGTACTGCATTCTCCTATGCCCTTCCTTTTAATGTGAATATTTTTCTGGCTTTTGAACTTGTACCTATGAGGATTTCATGTGTTTCTGGCCAAGTGTATGTAATCCATTAATCCATCAATGGAAGAAGAAAATAAGTTGGGACAACAAATATTTAGATCATGTTCTCGAGTTTTTGTTTGCTTATGTTGTTGGGTTGCAGAGTGTTGAAGAAGCCGAGTGCCGTAGGGCATATGATTCTGCTACTGAAGTTTATATGTCTTCTTTTGACCGTTCTACACAGATTGAGGAAGTGAGTAATCTGAATTAAGTAAATGTTAATTATATATTTCTTTTTTCTTTCCTTTTCTAATGATAAGGCTTGTAGGTTGCTTTGAGGGAAGCACATGAAGAAGCAGTTCGAATTTCAGTGTCTGCTTTTACTGCTAGCGCTGTAGGAGTTGGTTCAGCAAGGAAGAAATATGAAGGCCTGCTGCAGAAATTTCTCAAAAAGGCATTTGAGGTCTCGGATATTCAAAATTACTTAATTGGGATAAACTAACTAGATTTTATTTGGTGAAAGTTATGTGCATGTTATAGTAGATATAACTATTTTTTGGTTCAGGTGTCTGTATGTTTTTCTTTTTGTTCGGGTGGTGGGAGCGGGGTGTTGATGGAAGCTTC
The DNA here is from genome assembly GCF_033153095.1 of Gastrolobium bilobum. Classification (NCBI taxonomy): domain Eukaryota; kingdom Viridiplantae; phylum Streptophyta; class Magnoliopsida; order Fabales; family Fabaceae; genus Gastrolobium; species Gastrolobium bilobum. The sequence continues at coordinate 525,236 of NW_026899161.1, read as the reverse complement.
TATTGTCATATTACATGCAATGGAATTTTTTTCTTTTATTATGAAGTGTGTATACGCCTGGGATACCATTTGCTTATGATGCTAAAAAATTCAGCTGTCTTCAGTGGACAGAAAATTATATATAAGGCTATAAGCAGGATATTTGATCTCTACTCTCTAGTCTTGTTGATAGAATAAATTAGCTTCTATAGTTTAGAGAAGATTGATCTGCATGAACACATAAGCTACTTGGGCACATCTCATGTCAAAACTGTAGTATGTGGCTCATTATTGAACTGAATTTAATATCGTAGGATTTAGTGGTAGCCCTTAACAGGGGGGGGGGGGGGGGGGGGGGGGGGGGGGGGGGGGGGGGTCTGCTAGTCTGGAATTGGAATCGTAAACTGAATATGGTTGTTGCTACGTTGCATCACTCTGTGGGTTTTTATTCCAAATACAATATTCCATATAAGGTGAATGAAGTTTTATTTTTGCTATGTAACACCTTCATTATTAGTCTTCCCATTTCTGACAGTTTCAGAGTTTCTGAGCCAAGACCGTTCCTTATTCCTACTATTTCAGTGTTTTGTCAGATTTGTTTAGATTTAATTCCTTTTTTTATTATTGACAGACATCATGTGGTGCTTATATTAATAAATTGATGAATTATTAAAATTGATTTTGGATTTTGAGTTGTGACAAACCTAAATTGACTGTAGTTCTTATACCTAGTTATATTGTATAGGTGTGCCTTTTTTCTATTTGGGGAGTGAGCTAATGTTGTTTGTGTCATGCTCTAATTTCTTTGGCCCTTTGGAAAAAGGATTATAAGAGGAATGCATTTATGGAGGCTGATCTGCAGTGCTCAAATGCCATTCAGTCCATGGAAAAGAGGCTAAGGGCAGCTTGTAATGCTTCTGATGCAAAGATAGATAATATTGCCAAGGTAATTGTTGTTTGGCTAATTGTAAATTTTTATTACACTAGTTGTAGCGCTCTGGTTGTTGGTTCCTGTTTACTGAATTTTTTTTAAATGAAAATTGTAATTGGGGATATCATGGGAAGAATATTGGATATAACTAGGCTGTGTAGGGTGGCCGGCCTTATTGAAATGACAAACTGACTTGTTTATGCATCTTTGATGCAGGTTCTTGATGCTCTTTTGTGTGAATATGAAAAATCCATTCTAGGTCCAAGGAAGTGGCAAAAACTTACTGTCTTCTTACAACAAAGGTTGGTCTGTAGATATTGTTTTTCAATTATTTTATTTTATTTTTTAAAATTTTAATAGTTTACATGTTGCTGACACTAGTTTCGAAGGCCCAGTACTAGACCTGACCAAGAGACTAATAGATAAAGTTGAATCAGATAAGAGTTCTCTCAATTTAAAATGCCGATTTATTGAAGATAAGCTGACCCTACTTAACAAGCAGCTGGATGCCAGTGAAAGCGAGAAGTCTGAGTATATTAAACGCTATGAGGATGTCATCAATGATAAGAAGAAGCTAACCGATGAGTATATGAATCGCATAACTGATCTGCAGTCTAACCGTCGGTCACTGGATGAGAGGTATTCTAGCTTATCAAAAACCCTGGACTCTATTAAGCAAGAATCCATGGATTGGAAAAGAAAATATGAACAAGTTTTATCAAGGAAGAAGGCTGAGGAAGATCAAGCTAGTTCTGAAATTGCTGCCCTCAAGTCACATAACAATGCTGCCGAAGCAAGGTTGGCTGCAGCAAGGGAGCAATCTCAGTCTGCTCAAGAGGAGGCTGAAGAGTGGAAGCGGAAGTATGACGTTGCTGTTAGAGAAGCAAAAGCTGCTCTAGAGAAGGCAGCAATTGGGCAGGAGCGCACAAATATGCAAACACAGTTGAGGGAAGATGCTTTAAGAGAAGAATTTTCCGGCACTTTGGCTGAAAAAGTGAGCTCACTATGATCCTGCACTTTTTGCAAATATCTGTTTATCTAGCATTGTTATTGCATAAATATCACTTTGACACAAAGATGACTGGCATCTCTAGTTTAATCTTATCGATGTTACATGATGAATTGAATGCAAAATGGAGTTATTTATTTCATCCTTTCCGACTATGCAGGAAGATATAATAAAGGAGAAGACTGCCAAACTTGAGCATGCTGAGCAGTGTTTAACAACTTTGAAATTAGAATTGAAGGTGAGATTCATGGCTGCTTAGATAATTCAAGAAAACCATTTTATAGACTCTTTTACTTTCATTTCCACCTTCATGTCAATTTCACACTATTAGACAGATGGAGTGTTTGTCCCATGAAGCACTATTTTCAAGGGCTCTCAGTCAGACAAGATTTATGTTATGCCTTTTATAATGAATTGTGGTTTTCATTTGTGACACATCTTGCCTATCCACCCCTCTCCCAAAAAAAGAAAAGATCTGGTGGTTCAGAGTTGAGATTATTAAGAATTCTTAATTTTGTGAAGCGCAATGATGAGTATTTTAACTGAATTACTTGATTGAAACAATTTACAACAGGAAATTATTTTAATACCTCAAACCAATTTGGATAGTATTACAATTGAAATTTTTGTATTTGTCTATTGAAAGCATGTTCAGAGACCTTTTGCGATTAAATGATGTCTAACTCTAGATATATGTGCAGGATGCTGAGTCAAAAATAAGGAATTATGAAGCACAAATATCATCTCTGAGGCTTGAAATTAAAGAGTTAATCGAGAGGTTGGAAACTGATAACGCTAAGGCCCAGTCATATGAGAAGGATGTGATGGTAATTCAGCAGGAGAAGAACCATCTAGAGCAGAAGTACAAATCTGGGTTCACAAGATTTGAGGAGGTACAGGAAAGGTGTAAAAATGCTGAAAAGGAAGCTGTAAGGGCTACTGAAGTGGCTAACAAAGCACGGGCGGAAGCAGAGATGGCTCAGAAGGAGAAGAGCGAGATGCAGAGGCTTGCAATGGAGAGACTGACACATATTGAGAGGGCTGAGAGGAAAATTGAAAATTTGGAGAGGGAGAAAGATAATTTGGAAGGTGAATTGCAGAGCGTGAGGGATTCAGAGAAGGGTGCACTTGCCAAAGTTTCAAAACTGGAGGAAAAGGTAGAACAGAGAGAGAAGGATGTTGACTCACTTTTGGAGAAAGATGGAACTCATCGGCGAAATAGTGCACAGATTCTCGAACAACTTTTGGAAACAGAACGTGAAGCACATGCTCAGGCAAATAACAGAGCTGAGGCTCTCTCTCTCAAGTTACAGTCTTCACAAGCCAAAATTGATTATCTCCATCAAGAGCTGACCAAGTTTCGACTGAATGAAACAGTATTGGACAGTAAGCTAAACATTGCCTCCCATGGAAAACGTTTGAGGATAGATGATGAAATTGATGTAGAATCTGTTCAGGACATGGGTATGAGCCCTAGAATTATGAGGGAAAGTAAGAGATCTAAGAGCACATCTAATTCGCTTAAGTACAAGCCTCCAGAAGATGGTGGTTCCATTTTTGAGGGTGATGAGGACAACCATAGTCAGAAAACTAATGAGGATGATTATAAGAAGTTTACAAAGCAGAAGCTTATGCAAGAGCTGACAAAACATAACTATGGTGATCAGCTGCTTGGGTTGAAGAATCGCAACAAGAATGCTATCCTTGCCCTGTATGAGAAATGTGTTCTTCAGAAGTCATAACAGTTGTGTAAAGGACTTATTATTAGGACAAAGCATCTAATCACATCCACCTGCTGTGGAATCTACAATGGGTTTGGGTCCATGCAAATTTCATTTATGCCACGGTGGCTAGCATTTAGACTAGAAGTATTTTGTCAATTTAATTTTTCTGTTTGAGTGCTTTATTATATTATATGTGTTTAATTATTTTTGGAGCAATGATCATCGGGTTGGCCAAAGAAAATTTTTCATGGTCTGATCTTTATTTCTAAAATGCTTTAGTTAGTTGGATATAATATATCTTGTATAGTTTGTATTGTGTGTTTATTTTGGAAGTTAACGCTACTAACATTGGATATTAGATTAGGTTTTAAATCTTAGGTTAGATATTAGCCTTTTGCTTGACCATCCCTTTTGTTCTTGAAGTTGGGATTGAATAGAAATTGAATCATGCATACTAAACGGGAGTAATATGAAGTATTTGATTTTTGGGTCTGAATGAATTTATACTTGTAAAGAATAAGAAATTTTATATTTGATTTAATTATTGATTCACTAGTATTTTACGGTTTATATATTTAATAAATTATAAATTAAGACTCTAAATAAAATTAATGGATTGTGAGTGTAACTTAAATTTAAAACGACGATGGTGTTTGATGTGTAATGTTAAACAACTGTCATATGTATGGCTTTTTCTCTTTCTTTTTTTTATCCTTTTTCATTTTTTACAATTTTTTTTCCATCGTCAACTGTACTTTTCAGTTCGTTTTTGTAACTTTGCCTTGATCTTATGTGGCTGCATTTAATCCTTAATATTTCCTTGATCTTCTTTTTTTACTACAATTATCCCTGAATCCTACCATCATGTTAATGTCTGTTTTTATCTTTTAAAAACTCTATAACTTTAAACACAGTTTGTTTTATCATTCCTAATAATTTAGGTTATTGTGATACTGATACCCGAACTACTCCGTATCTTCTATTTCTGTTATGCATTGACAGAAACGAAGACAACAGAGGAAAGGAAAGGAACATGGAATTGACTAACCCCGAGTAGAGGGATAATGCAATGTGTGTGATATTTGATACCTTGGACATGTAAGACAATTCTTCTCATATATGTTAAACTAGTGCATTACCCGTGCGATGCACAGAGGAAAAAGATCATTTTTTATCGACGATCGTTCTTGATTAATTTCTAAAAGAAAGAATATGTCGTTATCTCTCTCTTTCTCTCTCTCTATATATATATATTACCCGTGCAAATGCAACATTTAACAGAATTCAATTTGTGCTAGTCTATGAAGGCATCAATACAAAAATTTAAAATTATAAGGACTTAATTCATTAATGATTGAAGAATTCGTACACTAATCTATAGTCATTTTAATTGTAGCCGATGCATATGGGTTGCCATTTTTGCCAGCCTACCTGAATCTCATCGAAGGGCAAAACGTCACGCAAGGAGTAAATTTTGCATTTGCCGGTGCAACTACACTTGATATGGAATACTTCACACGAAACAAAATCAATTCACTGACGCTAGATATTGTGAATGAAGAAATTTCTCATTATGAATCAATAATGATCTTACAAGAAATTAATACAACAATAATTGATAAGTCACTAACTGCATAACTAAATCATAACCGTAATCAAGATAAGCTGTTAGAGAACTCTTCTATCGTGATTGGTAGCTGCATGTATTACATCATCATCCACGTTGGCACTTGGCTTAGCATCTGTACTACTTAACTGATTAGTAGCAGTATCATTTGACTGATGAGATATGGACTCTCGGTTGGGCTGCTTATTGGGCTTTGGGAGATTATGTATTACCAGATGAAAATTCATTAAGCGTTCAACTTGATTCGTTTAAGAAGCTCAAACCTTCCCTTTGCAAAAATAAAGGAGGTTATACCAAAACTCCTTTAATAATGTTTTTGTCCAAAACATGAAATTTTCTTGACGTGTCGCGACACGGTTCGATAACTAAAAATCACTGTTTCTAGTGGGAGAAATTGGTGGGAATGATGTTAACGCGCTTATCATGGCAAATAAAAATATTCCAGAACTATGAGAAATAGTTCCTTTTATTGTTGAAACAATTATCAATACCACCTCCGTTTGTTATATTGAATTTAATTACTAGAATATAATGTTAACTTCAAGTTCAATAGTTTAATTAGACTTCAATTTCAATAGTTTGATAAGACCACGGTGGTGAATATATTCACCAACAATTTCCTTTTTGTTTCTTTTTATTTGCCAGACATTAATAGAAGAAGGAGCTGTGGAGCTAGTGGTGCCAGGGAATTTTCCAATTGGGTGCAATTATGCGATTTTGACATTGAGAAAGAGTGATAACAAAGATGATTATGATGAATCTGGGTGCTTGAAAGCTTACAATACTTTTGCTGAGTACTAAAATGGCCATAGAGACACTGAGGAAGAAAAATCCTAAAGCAAAGATAATATATTTCGACTACTACAGTGATGCCAAACGTTTGTTTCAAGCACCACAATTTTATTTTATTTTCTTTTCAAGCACCATAATATATCCTTATGTATTTTATTTTAATATTTTAATATTTAATATTTTATTATTTTAATATATCCTCAACTCAACTATTTGCTTTGAACCTTCAAAACGTATAAATTGGGATGGAGCTTACAAGCAAATAGCGAAGGCACTAGTTGAGGGACCTTTTGCAAATCCTTCTCTAAAATCCCCTCCTTTGAAGATTGCTTAGAATTCACATAAACGCTTAAGCTTTCTTTTGATGAATTCAGAAAAAGATTTGACTGCCCTGAGGCTCTAAAGCCTATGCATGAGAAATCTAATTTCATTGCGTTGGTTGAATACAAAAGCACAAATTTTGTTATTGAAGACAGTGGGTGATATTATATCACTAAAAGATTGAACCCATGTATAGAATCAGAGGAGGTAGATGATCAGAATTATCACTGTGCAATTATAAATATTAAAATTAAAGAACTGACTTACTTGAAATCAGATGATGATCTTGAAATCAGATGATGATGCAAGCAGAATGATAGAATAGATCGAATGATATGTCAGAAGTAGAGGAATTAAATCCGAGCCCACAGAACGTGTCTCCTTAAGACAATTTGCCCCCTCACTGATGCCTAAGGTTGATGGACACTTGTCTCCCAGGATAGAACGGATTACGTCTGAAGAATGGTGGCACTACCAATCAATAGCCCAAACGAACACAACAATTGCCAGAGGAAATCACACCGGAGGATGAACAACAGTATGCAAAATCGGAAGGAGAAAAAATTCCGGCAGAGTTTAAGTGCAGAAAACTGGATTCATTTTCTGAAGGTGTCAGTGTCTATTTATAGACAACGTAAAGTCACGTTCCAAAAGACACCTATTCGACGACGAAACAACACATCCGTTGGACACGAAAAGACACATTCGTTCGACATGAAAAGACACATTCGTTCAACACGAAAAGACACTCATTCAAGGATGAAACAACATGTCCGTTAGGATGAAACAACATGTCCGTTAGGATGAAACAACATATCCTTTAGGATGAAAAGATACATCTGTTTGTCGACGAAAATGCACACATTTTCCGTACCAAACTTCTTATTCATAACCAATAGATTGTCTATACAATTTATATATATATATATATATATATATAAATTCCAACAATCCCCTACATGGATAAGAAGTCAAATCATCGTGACAAAAAATGCACAAGAGTATAAATGCAAAGTGTAATTTCCTCAACGAGAAACAACTGCATCGAGACAGGTGGAGTTACCTTTGAACCTTCTCTAGTGAAAACCTATCGGATATACTCGGTCAAACGGCGGTCTAGGTCTACTTGAACCGTCAACCTTTAGTGTATACCTAGACAGTAGGAGTTACACAATTGCTTCTCTAGCATTGTTGGTCCTTTGTTGCGCCCATTTTGGCCGTGGGACACCTGCCTGGTTCTGCGAGTGTATTAGAGAATTGGCCTTTGTAAAATTCTCATAGAAGTGACCCTAACTTCACACTCACATAAGTGATTTCTTGTGATGTGACTCACTATACATCATCTGAACACAACAGATTAAGAAATCATTAAAAATCTAAGTGCTTACCCTCATAAATACACTGCCTTGTCTGAGGAATGAGTATGAGTTTAAAAACTCCACAGTGTTTGAACAGTCGACCATCTCTTAGTTGTCTCTTTGAACCTAGTTCATGGGATTTCCACTCTTCTAGGTAGAGTTACCGCAATGCTCAACAATTGATAGGCCTTAAACCCATTCCTTTCGACAAATTAGACTTAACATAGTCAATTGAAATGATTCCATTCGAGAGTAGTTGCCTTACGGTATCATGTCTACGACGTATGTGTCTAGACTTACCGTTATACATGACGTTCTTGGCCCTTCCATTAGCTGCTTGGCTATCACAATGTATGCATACGGCTGGGACCGGTCTTGGCCAATTACGAACATCCTCAATAAAATTACGAAGCCATTCGGCTTCTTCACCGGCCTTATCTAAAGCAATAAATTCTGCTTCCATGGTTGACCTTGCAATGCAGGTTTGCTTGGACGATTTCCAAGACACAGCACCTCCACCAAGGGTGAACACATATTCACTTGTGGATCTAGTGTCATTAGAGCCGGTGATCCAATTTGCATCACAATACCCTTCTATAACAGCAGGGTATTTCTCGTAATGCAAAGCATAATTCTAAGTATACTTCAAGTATCCCAAAACTCTTACAATAGCTTTCCAATGATTCTCATTTGGGTTACTGGTAAAGCGACTTAATAGACTTACTGCATAAGCAATATCAGGTCTGGTGCAGTTCATAACATACATAAGGCTTCCCAACACTTGAGCATATAGCTTTTGTGTTGTAGCTTTACCAGTGTTCTTTAATAAACTCAGATTAGAATCTACAGGATTCCTCACAGGAGTTATATTCAAACTCTTGAATTTCTCAAGAACCTTAGCTATATAGTGAGCCTGTGATAAGGCCAACCCTGTAGATGTTCTATGGATTTTAATACCTAGGATAACGTCTGCTATCCCCATATCTTTCATATCAAACTTATTTTTAAGTAACTTTTTAGTAGCATTAATCATTTGATTATTACTACCCATGATCAACATGTCGTCTACATAAAGACAGACAATGGCAAAACCTTTTTCAGTATTTCGAACATAGACACATTTGTCACATTCATTAATTCGAAATCCATTTGACAACATAACTTTGTCAAATTTCTCTTGCCATTGTTTTGGAGCTTGCTTTAACCCGTGAAGGGATTTTATTAAGCAACAAACTTTCCGTTCTAGTCCTGGAACAACAAAACTTTCAGGTTGTTCTAAATATATCTCTTCTTCTAGGTCGCCGTTTAAGAAGGCGGTCTTAACATCCATTTGATGTATTTGTAATCCATTCAGTGCAGCTACTGCAATCAACATCCTAATGGATGTGATCCTTGTAACCGGTGAATAAGTATCGAAATAATCGAGACCTTTACGTTGCCTGTAGCCTTTTACCACAAGCCTTGCTTTATATTTATCAATAGTGCCATTCTCTTTCATTTTTCTTTTAAAATCCCATTTACTTCCTAAAGGCTTATTGCCAGGAGGAAGGTTTACCAATTCCCAAGTGTGGTTGGACAAGATAGACTCTATCTCACTATTGATAGCCTCTTCCCAGAATGGTCTTTCCAGGGACGTTATAGCTTCCTTATACGTCCGAGGCTCATTTTCTAATAAATATGTCATAAAATCAGGTCCAAAGGATGTAGCGGTCCTTTGCCTCTTGCTACGTCTAGGTTCATCTTCTACATCCTCTACAGGATCAGTATCAGTTGTAGCATCCCGAGGTATCACAACCTGATCATCATTACTACCACTTGATTCATGTATTTTCTTATACGGAAATACATCTTCAAAGAAAGTAACTTCCCTGGATTCAATAACCGTATTAACATGTATATCTGAAACGTCAGATTTATACACAAGAAACCGATAAGCACTACTATTAAGTGCATAACCGATGAATACACAATCCACAGTTTTAGGTCCGATTTTCAACCTTTTAGGTTTAGGAACCGCAACCTTAGCCAAGCACCCCCACACTCTAAAGTATTTCAGGGATGGCTTCTTTCCTTTCCATATGTCGTTTGGTATGCTCTTTGTCAAACACCCCCACACTTCAAGATAATTCAAGGTAGGCTCCCTACCTTCCCATATTTCATAGGAGGTGTTCTTAATTTTCTTGTGGGATACTTTACTGATTATATATAATTTGTCATTAAATGACTTTTCCCCACAAACCGGACATCAACAATATCATATCATTTAATGTCTGGGTCTTTTTCTCAGCAATCCCATTGGATTGTGAAGCATAAGGAGCAATCATTTGTTATATGATATCACACTCCAAACTGAACTCCTCGAAGGGTCATTATAATCTTCCCCTCGATCGCTCCTTAATGCCTTTAACTTTCTTACTGAACATTAACATATATCAAATAATAAATCCAATTTAACCATAAGATAATATACAACTATCATATCATTTACAATATTCAAAGTTATCCATTGACCTAGATCATGCCATCACTAAGATAACTCTTTTGAGTTCACATAGTATCAAATATTTCACTAGATATAAGGCTTTTATATCCATCACATAGTGCATTTTTAAGCAAGAATTATCACTTGCCTAAATCATAAAGTCAAAACTTTCACATTTATAAGTCACAGGTTAATGGATATCAAACACCACCATATACCGTCAAATCCATTAAGTGTACCATATACAATTGAATGCCAATAAATGCATAACATTTCACACATAATAATTAATATAACAAAATACTCATGTCATAAATATTTCTCATTTATCATACTATATACCATTAAATGGCATCAAATTTCACTGCATTTCTCATTGAACCAGCATCAAAATAAGCACATCAAACCAAAGGTCATATATCAATTTTTGGTACCATGCTTATAAATATATAAAGCCATTTCGCAAAAGACTTAATATAATTTGGAAAGACCATCAACCATCAAACTGGATTCATCATAAATCATGGTTGTCTTTCACGAAACAATTCTTTTAGAATAAAGCCATGCATATAATTAGAAAAAAGTTCACAAAATTCAAAACATTATATAGCAATGTTTTCACGACAGTTAAAACTTTAATTCACCAAAAAGTTTCCAATGGCATTTTACGTATATTCCCCCCCTTTATGTAATGCATTAAATACATAATATACTTGCATGCATTAATGGAAATACATCAACCGACATGTTTGAACTTTTCGTTCATCTTTCTGCACCATAGAAGTTACTAAACTTCAAATTTCAAATATATGCAATGTTTAAAAACCAATTTTTTTTTCATAATAATGGCCTCACTGCAAATTCAATTAAAGCCAATATCAGTCGTACACACATTTGAAAATGAAAAGCCAAATAAAAATGGACAACCCATAGTGTAAGTGTTACACTCACAAGTCACAATGGTTTACCATTTCAGGTAATCATCGTTTTGGTACCAAATTGGTACGCAACTTTTGAATAGGAAATGCCAGCGTCAAAGAATTTTTTTTTTTTAAATTCCAAAACAGATAATCAAAAGCAATATGTATTATTGCACCGTTTTTAACTTCCAGTATTCAAACACAATTATTATTTCCAACACAAAAATCGAAAAGCAATTATATTTCAAAACCAATATGAAACCAGAAAAATGGATATCCAAATCGAAAAACAATCATATATATCAAGATGAAAACAGTAACTATGCATTCAACTTTCAAATGCTATGCAAAACCATTATGGCACGTTTATCGAGAAAAGCCAATAATAAGAATAATGTCACCATATCATCATACATCATATAATCCATTTTTGTGACCAAGTAATTTGAACACGCAGTTCGAGAAGAGAATAAGAAATACATATGTAAAATAATGGTAACTGCAAAGCAAAAACTGACACTGTGCACCCAATTCCAAATTCTATTCAAAAGTAATAAGAATCACGAAAATCGAGTAACACAAATGTTATGCACTTTCAACAATTCATGTAAAGACAAAATCGTACATGAAGCATAGACATCATCCCGAGGTTTTTTGTCAAAAAAATATATATTATTATTATTTTTTAATTTGTTCCATTGCACGAAGACATTACCGATAAATTTCAAAAGAACATTCTCGGAAATTTTCTTCCCAAATGAAAATTCTATTAACATAGATTATAAATTCAATTTCTGTTATACAAACAGAATTTTCGATCAATCACACAGATTAATACAATAATCACGTAATAAATAAAGAGCAGTATATAAAAGAAATATGATATACTGATCACAGGTTCAAAACACCAAATTGTCTTAAGATTGTTATTGAAGACAGTAGGTGATATTATATCACTAAAAGATTGAACCCATGTATAGAACCAGAGGAGGTAGATGATCAGAATTATCACTGTGCAATTATAAATATTAAAATTAAAGAACTGACTTACTTGAAATCAGATGATGATGCAAGCAGAATGATAGAACAGATTGAATGATATGTCAGAAGTAGAGGAATTAAATCCGAGCCCAAAGAACGTGTCTTCTTAAGACAATTTGCCCCCTCACTGATGACTAAGGTTGATGGACACTTGTCTCCCAGGATAGAACGGATTACGTCTGAAGAATGGTGGCACTACCAATCAACAGCCCAAACGAACACAACAATTGCCAGAGGAAATCACACCGGAGTTTAAGTGCAGAAAACTGGATTCATTTTCTGAAGGTGTCAGTGTCTATTTATAGACAACGTAAAGTCACGTTCCAAAAGGCACCTATTCGACGACGAAACAACACATCTGTTGGACACAAAAAGACACATTCGTTCGACACGAAAAGACACATTCGTTCAACACGAAAAGACACTCATTCAAGGATGAAACAACATGTCTGTTAGGATGAAACAACATGTCCGATAGGATGAAACAACACATCCTTTAGGATGAAAAGATACATCTGTTTTTCGACGAAAAGACACACATTTTCACTACCAAACTTCTTATTCGTAACCAATAGATTGTCTATACAATTTTCGTAACCAATAGATTGTCTATACAATTTATATATATATATATATATATATATATATATATATATATATATATATATATATATATATAAATTCCAACAAATTTAACCTAAAAAAAAAAGCACAAATTTATTTTTTTTACCGGGTTGAATTAGTTACATATACAATAAAGAATGTCATTATTTTCAATTAAAAACTATTATAATTTAGTTTACCTTCATGCAAAAAGTGTTCTCAGTGTGATTTCATTTTTATAATTTTTTTTATTAAAAATAGGATCATAATACTTTTTTGAATAACTTAAATAAACTGATTAAACTCTGAACTAATTCTATAGAAGTTAAATTAAACAAAGAACGCATCAACAGGAATAATTTCAAACAGAGTTGTGACTAGCAACCAACTTATATCGGCGACATACATGACGGTATTGTAATGATGAATTCCATCGCAATGCATTGCAGACGCTTTGTTTGTTAAATTTTAGGTCACCTTTCTGCTATTACATATTATGCACTTTGTTGACTAAGAAGCCAGCTGTAACAAGTTAACAAATAACAATGAACCCGGTCGGATATACAATTAATGAGCTAGGACACGTTTTTAATTAGTTTGTGGATAAACAATGAAATTAAGAAAACCTTGCACTTCACGGAAGAATTTTGTTTTGCTTTTGCTTGTACTTTGTAGGTTTGTTTATTCTGGCTAGATATAGGTCGTGATCCTTGAAGCACACGCTTTCCAATCTGTGTTTTTCAAAGTTTCAGATTTTCTTTTCTTTCCGCGTACGCTATTGGTACTTGACCTTAGTCAATAAGTTGGTGGATAATGTTTATGTTAAGATATTAATGGGAGAAATTCCTATGTGCTCATGGAGTTTAAAAAATTCTTTCTTTTAAATCATTTAATGTCCGTAACATTAATGATAATATTATTTGATTAAGTTAAAAGGTATATTAATAAATAAATATTAAACTAAATATTGATGAATTCTATCTTGTAATAACTAGCGTGAAAATAAATATAACGATAGACAAATTTAATATTTTATATAAAAAATTTAGGAAAAAATCTATTTTCAGCCATTGTGATTTTATGATTTATTATTTGACCTTGTGTGATTTCAAATTTTCACTTACATTCATTGTAGTTATAAAAATATATCACTTAGACTCCTTGTGGTCTTGTATATAAATAAATTTTTTATTTTTCTCAATTTTTATCTTATATTATTATCATATTATAAATTATAATTATGTATCGAAAAATATAAATTATTTATTTAAATTTAAATTAATTATTTAATAATAATATCAATTATATCCTTATAATTTTATACATATAATTTTTTTTTATTTTCCTTCTTTTTTATTTTATATCCCCATCTAATGCATTTAAGGCAAATAAATAAAAATAAATTTTAAAAAAATTCACTTATTTTTGTCATGAAAATAAATTCAAATCTAATGTTATTTTATAATCCGACGATAACAAAAATAGTAATAAAAGGTTGTAAGAAAAAAAAAGTTATAAGAATAACCTCCCTTAATTTGTTAACCAAGAAAGATTAAGAAGTTACAACACAAAAGGAAAAATGCATGTAGCGAATCAACGTTAACACAAACATAAACAAACAATGTCATTCATTTATATATATAATACAAGAAAAATGAATTTTCTCCTAATAACTTTGATGAGTAAATACATTGATCAAAATTACTTTCGCCAAAATTCAAGGAACTTAATACCTCATCAAATCACCATTAAAACAAAACAAAATAAAATCCATAATTAATAACTCAAGGGTCTAACATGAAATTCATTTTTTCGTGAAAAAATAAAATAAAATAAAATCCAAACAAGAAATGAATAAAAGTCCTTGTAAAAGAAGGCATATATAGCGAATTTCTTAAAAAAAAAATGCTCAAAAAACGATTATAAAGGCTTTCCTAATAATTATGAAATAAGTAAGAACAAATCTACGACCCTTACATTATTTCACCATCAAAATCCAGTGAATTTATTATATTTAAAGGAAAAAGAAAAAGAGAGGTTCTCTGTTTTAAAATTAATGGGATGAGAAAAAGAGAGGTTCTCTGTTTTAAAATTAATGAGATGTTTGGTAAAGGATAAATTTTTTTTATGCCTGAGAATTATGATTCCCAGAAATATGAAATATGATAGAAAATCACTTTTATATGAATGTTACCAAAAAGCTATTTGGTAGGTCAAAATATTACGACATTTTGTTTCCAAAAAAGTGTAAATTTTTTCCAAGGGATTCCAAGAATACCACCAAATGACATTTTGTTTCCAAAAAAGTGTAAATTTTTTCCAAGGGATTCCAAGAATACCACCAAATGGATGGCATTTTGAAATAAAATTGTACATAAAATAAAATTTCGAAAAAAATAGATTCCCAGAAATTTTTTCAAAAATCTTATATCAAACATAGTAAATATGATTACCGCTATTACTTTTCGGAAAATCTCAAAAAAAAAAATTCTACCAAACACCCGTATATATAGGGATTAAGCTTCTTAGCAAAGTTGCATAGACATATGATAATAAGATGAGTAGGATTATATTGATAAATTTTTTTTTACAAACTTACAAATTACACTAAATCTGACCGGTTATACTCTACTCAAGAATGTATTACCGATCAGATATAATATATTTGTAAACCAAAAATTTATAAATATATCATTCTGCTGATAAGATATTTCTGTCATTTAATAAACATAAATTTCTAGGCAAAACATAGTATATATTGACATCGTGATGGATAGTCAATAGACAATGACCCTACTGAATTATAATATCTGTAAACAAAGTGTAAGATTTTACAAATGTACCTATACACTCAAATCAAGATCAAACCACAGTACCGCAAATACCTTGTGTGCCTCTCAACTTCAATCAAAGTCAATTATGAATAAGTCCATCCCATGTGGTCCCAATATGGAAGCCAACTTATTTTTTCAACCTTGGAATTCCTTCATTCTATATCCCACATATAAATATTGTTATATAATTAGTAAAAGAAACAATAGACATCTATATATATATGCAACCCAGAAGCTCTTCCCAGCCTTACTTTCTGTCCAGTCTTCTTGCTTTATTTGCATCCATTGCTACGCGAATGTAAGAGCCATCACCTTGGACAATTAAGTTTGAAATAAGTTGTGGGGAGCTTTCACTGTTAGTATCAACATGAACATGGACATGGTCATAATTTATATAAGGAGCAGTACTGTAGTAATCCACAAGTGCTGTATTATTAGGTATTGTACTTTCATTGTGGCTACTTCGGTCATTCAATATTCTTTCGTATGGATCCTTTATAATGGAATTACCACATTGTCTAGGTTGTGTCTGGTAGAAGACCTTTGAAACCACTAATTCTCCATCTTTTTCTTCTTCATTACTGCCAAGATGGTATTGATGCATCACCCAATTAGTCTTCTCAGGTTTCTTTTGCCTGCCATAGTTGGTGTAGAGTACTAATATCTTTTTAAAACCCTTCACTGCACCACCAGCAAAAACTGGTCTAGTTTTGCCCGTTTTGTGCCATCTTGTTTCACTTCCTTCTTCATCAGTGTGAACCTTTCTTCTTTTCCTTGTTCCAGTTGTGTATGCTTTAGAAGGCTTATGAAAGAAGTGGCGGATCTGTCCATCATTGCTTACTCCTGCATTGTTTCACACAAGAACTTCTCATACATCTTGCATTATGTAAAGGAGCTCTTCTGCTTAGTATGTGATTTATGCATATACCTTAACACATAATGATAAGAGAAGAAATGATGCCGAAACACATAAAAAAAGAAGAAGCTAAAACGATATCAAAATTTAACAATTAATAATTGAAGTGTTAAGCACCTTTTTGTATGATGTCAAATAATTCTAAAAGGCAATTAAAAATAAAAGTGTAAAATTACGATAATACCGTTTGAAATAAAATAATTTTAAAAATGACAACAAAAATGCATGATTCTAAATCAATTCTGAGTGCTTCAAGAAATAATATAATATGAGGAATGCAAAACATTATATTGATGAATGTTACTAATTCAAAGATGCAAAACGTTATATTGTTTCAGTCCATAGGATTGCTTTCTCTCACGTGCACAAGTATTGCATGGATGATGCATACATATGAATGAAGAAAGATATATGTACTAAGAAGTATGCACAGATCTCTTACAGCCCATGAATGAATGGCTAACAATTGATGTAGGTCATGGAAAATAATGATTGAAATTATTTTAACAGCTCATTTCAACCTTTTTGTGGTTTCTATGTTAGACGAATATGTTGTATCAATAGTCATATGAATTACTAGTTCTACATTAATTCAATATAAAAAAATGGCTTGCAGAGGGGAAGATATCCAATGAAAATCCTTGCGAATTAGTTTTATAAAGGATTCAAATTAAAGGTGTGGTTGAAGCATAGTAAGGAAAACAAAAAAAGAAAAAGAAAAATGAATTGATTTTCCAATATTAAGGGATCGAATAGTTTTGTATTTTTATCTTTATTAGCAGTTACCTAATTAACAATAACATTAAACAATCAATTAGAAATTGTAAATATATGATTGATGTTTATATAGGGGTTAAATCTATAAAAATAACTAGGAGGTTTGATCAGAAAAGCACCCGATCGTATTTCAAAAAAAAAGAAAAAGAAAAAAAAAGAAAAGCACCCCATCAAAAGAGTAACAAGGCAGCAACCTCATCTTTTGTGTGTTGATGCCGACATACAACCGTCAATTTGGTGTTACGTAAAAATATTGCTGAAAATACTTATATATATATATATATATATATATATATATATATATATAGAGCCAGGATCATTTTACACCAGTGTAAGTTACACTCTTAATCTTGTTCGTTGATCCTATTTATATCTAAGGGCTCAAATTTTTTAGTAACGTGAGCCATTAGATACAAGTGGATCAATGGTTAAGGTTGAGTGTAAGACTTCTAACTCTTAGACCGGTATAAGAATATCTTGTCTTATATATATATATATATATATTGCTGAAAATTAAGGACTAACATTTACATTTCATTTGCTGAATGACTAATTTAAGATATATGCCACTAATGAGTTTGGTAGTCATCGCCAACTCAAGCACTTTCTTGTAACGTAGCTAGGTGTGTATGAATATGATCTACGGGATTATATTTTAGAAGCTCCAATAAGGACAAACATCTAAGAGTAAAATAAGAGAAAGTTTCTCAAAAGATATTAATTCTAAGGGGATTGTATTGGTCCTCTTACATAACAAGTTCCTTCCATCTTGCACACACAAAAACCATAGCGGTCAACTTTTTATTTTTTTTTGTATTTTGAAACTCTCACGGGCCCATGCTTTTTTGTTAGTGCACGAAAAACATTTCTATTTCTTATAACATAACAAATCTATTCCCCTAATTCTAATGCTACAGCAATAGATTATATATTGAGCCCCTAAAATTCACTAAAGATTCAAAATTTTATTACCCACGGATAAACCCTACAAATAAAAGAAAAAATCTATAGTTATGCACATTTTTTTACTCTCTTTTTTAGTTGTTACTGTGCACACCCCACTCTTACAGTGAGAAAATATATAATACCACTGTTATACTTACGACAAGCCTATAATATTGTGCCAACTTTTTTTGAAGAAAGAGAATAAAAAAACTAGTGTAAATTACACTATCGTACCAAATTCCCAATATCACTGTTGTACCCAAAATACTCTCCTTATATTATTTGCTATTTCCTAAGGTAACTTCCCTTATAGGTCTCTGAGAGAAGACACCTAGATCTTATTGAAACATATCAATCTAAAATCCCGATCCATAGAGGATCGAACAAATTGGATATATAAAAGCGATGAGTGCTACTCCCAGGTGCCTTTTTCTTTCAAGATATCATCTTCTAGGAACGACAATACGAGGATTGGACAGAACTTTTTATTGCTACGTTACATTTGCAAGAAAGACAAAGCAAAAGTGACATAATTTTTTAAACTGTCTTTTATTTCAAGGTGTCCGCTTATTTTTATCTCCAAATTTACATACCTGGATTTTTAATTAATCTTTTTTAAAATTGTCACTATCTCTAAAAATAACAAGAATATTTAATTATGTCATGTTAAAACTAAAAACGTTTTATCATAATGTTAATAATTGATTTTTTTGTGATCTCATTTGTAAAGAGTATAAATGTTCTGCCGTCATTCTCAACCGCCTTATAATTAGATCCGTTTCAAAGGGAAAAAAAATCATTTTCATTACTGAAACAATTAGTTTCATGCATGCGGTCACCGTGCACATCAAGACGTGTCTCCCAATAAATGAGAAATTCAATGATGAGTATAACCTATGCAATGCATCAAACGGTATTCCAAGTCACTAAACAATATTAATTAATTAGACCCAAAAAAAAAAAAAAAAAAAAAAACCTGGTAGCTTTTCTGGGTGTGTATAACAGATTCCATTCTCGCCTTCAAGCGTTGGTATGAACTCATCAATAAGGGGATGAAGCTTGCACACATCAGACGCCACCTTGGCTTCCAAATGTTCTAGTATTTCTTGATCATTCGGATCAAATTTCACTCCTGCTGGTAACCCCGGCAAGTCATGAATTCCACCCTGTCATTTCATCACAAACAGAAAAATTAAAATAACTAAAGGTTGGCGCATAAACAGAGGGAAACTTTTGAAAAAGATAAAAGCACAAACATATATATCTATATATATAGGTGAGGGAATCAAAAACCTTTACTATAATTAGTACCTGATCTTTGAATTCAATGTTATGGCCGCATGAGGGGCATGTTATGGTTCGAATTTCTTCGGTGTTATTAGTAGTTCTAGGAGTAATAGTGGGCCTGACTGATTCAATGCCCTTCTCCTCATCAGAGTCATTGCACCATGTCATCTTTCTATCTTAATTTCTTATGCACATATATCACAAAACAGAACCTTTTTCTTCCAATCCCTCCTACAATAACAGCTCTCCCTAATAAAAGCTTGAAAAAATAGAGATGAAAAAGGATGACGAAAGGTAAAGCTAGGAGCTTGTAACTTTTGGGACACGTTTATCCTGAATCACCTTCTTGTTGTTGCTGAAGGGAGAGAATTTAATCCAAACGGGTTTCCACTTTTTCTTCTTCAGTATATGTTCTCTATGTAAATTATATGATCAAAATGATTGAACTGCCTGATTTCCCAAGTTGCTAGCTCTTGCTCATAGAGAGAGAGAGAGAGAGGTTACAATAGCCGATGAAAGGAAGGTGGGAAATAAAAGTGGGGCTCTAGATATATAGGAAAGGTTGCTTGGACGTCAAGTTTGGCTCTGTTTCCGTATATACGCTCTTGCCAAGGTATAAATGCGGCCAAGCTAGGGAGACTTTTCTTTTTGTGTAGGGATTAAAATTAATTAATTGCACTTGAGCCAATTAAAAAATTAAAAGGGTATCGTTATTATATATGAAAGATTAAAACCTTACTAAAAAAAGAAAACTTTATCATAATCATAAGAGGAAGATTACAATTTTAACTTTACTATTCTTATTACTTGATTGGTTATAGTTGGATCAATTTAAAATCAAGAATAGTTAATTTTTTATTTTATTTTTTAATCGTTAATTTCAAATTGATCAAACGATAAGTAATCACATAATATTAATAATAACTTAGTATGTAGAATCGCCCCCGATCATAAATGCCCCGAGTTAAAAAAAATAAAAAGAAAGAAAAGATGGTGGCAAGAGTAGAGATGGGGCAACCCGATTCTTCTTACGACGTTTCAACAGTTTAGAGAGAGAGAGAGAGAGAGAGAGAGAGAGAGAAATTTTGGGTGTGTTGAGACTCGAGAGTCGAGAGTTCATCAGCTGCAGTGTCAAATTTGAGTGCCCTCAAAGCTATGTAAAATTTCATAATTATCGGACATGTACATAAGAACCGATAAAGAATGTAACATAAGGAATTATACGTTAATGATTTGAGTATATTTTTCACCAACCAAAAAAAGGCGCTGTATATTCCCATTAATCACTTTCTTCACGTACACTACTATATATTTAAAGTAGCGAATTTCTCTCACTCTCCTTTTAATTGTGTTGGGTATGACTCATACTTCGCATGCTGATAAGGTCCTAATTATCAGGGTTAGCAGAAAGGCAACTGGGGTTCTGCTCCCAAGTGAACGGGCGGGGATCTGGGGGAGCCGTCCCGGCAGAGGTCGGGGCGCAGTGCCCCCGGCCCGTAGAGGCTAAGTACTATTATGGGCCTCTATTTTATTGTAATTTTCTTAGCAGTTTGGGCTTTGGCCCATGAATAGGTGTTGTTAAGGTTTTCTAATCCTATTTATATTTTTCTTGTAAACTGAGTGACTTGTAACGAGTGGCGGTGAGGAGAACATAGTACAGACAAGCTGAACGTAGCTTTAATTGGGTGAACCAGGGTAAATCATCGTGTCAATCTCTCTACTCTTATCTCTTTTTCTATTTTTTCGATTTTGTGTGATTATCGATTTCGAACAAATTGTCCTTCACACATATAAACACTTCTTATAAGGATATTATATTCACTATCTTATCTAAACTAATCTTAGAAATACAATGTATAGATCAATCTTATATGTAATCACAATGTGAATAGTGAAATCATCATAAAATTTTCCATTTCTATTATATTATCATAGCGTTCATCCGAAAAAACTTGGTCATGTCAAATTGTGCGAAACTTGGGTCCTCCCTTTCTCTTACGGTTCTCACAATGACAAAAGAAGGCAGTGACCGAAAGAATCTTAAGTTGAGAGATCCTATATCACCATTTTATGTCGTCCCATCCTACAACCATGAAATCATGTTGACAAATATAATGTTGCATGGTTTGTAAAAAATAAACTATAGTTCATCAGTCATCACCGAATCCACTACCAAGCCAGAGGAAGACAATTCTGATTAGGGATATATTTGGATGGTTTGTAATTCAATTATCAATGGTTGGATTCACAATACCATATATCATCAACTTTTTAAATAGCAAAAAGAACTTTGGGACGATCTCAGAGAAATATATGAATCGTTTGATGCAACTATGGCATTTATCCCTTTGCAATTCTTTCGGTCAAGTTAAGCATAAAAATATCTTTATGCCTCAACTTGGGAACGATAAGAATAATATATTCAAATAATTGTGAATCGGTATTTAATAACAAATACGATTGATTTGTTTATTTATTTTTTTGGGTGAATTAAATAATACTTTTTGTGATATTTTGTAGCAGTCTCGCTTATAATAACTTCAATCATATAAGACGTTTGGCGTGATAGAAAATAATGTGATATAAAATAATAATAAAAAATTCACCTGCCAACTTAAATTTTTAGTTACATTGTTTGCTGGGTTGAACCAAAATGTATGTAAATTTTCTTGCAAAAATATGTTACGTTATAGGATTGATTTTATTTTGGCGCTCCCATAGTGTTACCTTTTATTACCATTTGTGGAGACATGTAACCCTAATTGACTAGAATCGGGTGCCCTTGATTGATTTGCTCAATTATGACTTTCAACGTGTTTCTGTCGGTCCATTTATTTTCCATTAGAAAAGAGATTATGCTATGATGCTTGTACACAACGACTTGCTGCCAAAGTCGTCGACGTTTCGGTGTTGCTAGGATCAACAAGTGACATGTCACGATGGAGGGATGTTTTTGTCAATGTGCATTGAAGTATAAAAGCAGAAAAGACACGACCGCAGACGAGCATAACGCTTTGTTAATTATGAATTTTTGACGCGACAGCCGCCGACACATCTTTGTGTGCTTCTCAAAGAAGCCACGCAACTAGAAGCTTAGGCATTAAGCTTCTATTTTTTTATTTTTTATTTTTTTTTGGACGAGGTTGTTTTCCTGGTAATAGTATACCGTATACGTTCAAAGGGAATGATGAATAGCTCTGAATTTTTGAGGTCTCCAAAATTGTCCATTACCTTGCTGCAGTCTGCGGATATGATTGGTTTGTAGAAAGAGGGAAGGAAAAAGCCTGAACATGAAGAAGAAATTAGTAAACATACAACTTGACAGGGAAATGTACATAACAATACAATAAATGTAGGGTCTAGAGTGTGTTGTTAAAAAAGATACAAGTTGTGTCTTTTAGTGATTTACACAAAGTATGATCGGTTGTATTTTTTGTAATTCTGAAAAGTTACTTTTTTTTTTCACTTTACACGTCAGCGATGTGACTGGAAAAAAAAACAATTTTTCAATTTCACACAAAGTACTACTCGTCGTACTTTGTGTAAAACACTAAAATGACACGAGCTTGTGTCATTCAAAAGGATACTTTTTTCCCATAAATGTATCAACTTGTATTTAAAACTTTGAGATGTTTGGTAGAGGAAATTTTTTTTTTTATCTAAAAATCTTAATTTTAAAAAATATAATAAAAATATTCCGTTTACGATAATATTCAAAAATTAAAAATTAAAAAAAATTCAGTTTTCATAAATCCTCAAAAATATCAACTACCAGACGCGCCAAAATGTAATAAGTTTATCCAAACATTACAGATCATTCCCACCAATGAAAAAAAATGGTTACATAAAATATCCTCCTCAATGACATACATAAGCATCTACTTTAAAATAAAAAAATCGTTAGATATTTTATCACTGTTTCATTTTTATTTATTTTTTTACCACAATATGATTTCAAAATAATAGGGGGGAAAAATGGCCCGCTCGTGAGACAATTAGTTGTTGTTTGATGTGTAATCGTACATTAAATTTTAGTTTGGCATGCGAATATCTATAGCTATTTTAAATTTTTAAAATGATATTTATGACAAAAATTACTCATAAAATGTGATAATCATATATATTATAAATCATGGTTATTTAGTAAGTGTTCATGTTATCTTAGATTTTTAATAATATATTTACATTTTTTAACAGATAATTAATTACAACCTTTTTGTTACTTAACTAGGTTCAATTCTTAGAAACCAAGGAAACGTTTGGAAAATTAATAAACGAAAAGCCCTAAGAAAATTTTTGTATAGAAATAGGGAAGAGTTAACAGAAAGTTTTAAAATTTTGTGTCTTTTATCACAAATGTGAGTGTATTCATTTATTTATTCCTTGTGAGTTGTAATTTTCATTTTTCAATATCACAAACAACTTTTTAAGCAAAATTTCGCTTCCAATTAGCTCACGTTATACTGGGTTTACTTTTCCTTTTTTAAGCTTTCTTAGTTTTCAGATGTAAAGTCTTTTATATTTATTTTTATTTTTGAAAAGTATAATAGGAATTCAAAATGAATTGCCAGTGATACTGACGGTCATAGAAAGAGGAGAAAAAAAAACATTTAAAAGACCTTTTCACATTAAAATTACAAATTAAAGTGTAACACGTAATGATATCTCAAAAGAAGAAATAAAAATAAAAGTTTTAAAATAAAAAAAGGACGGTATAATTTAAATGGAAAATATTACTCACCTTTCACATGAGATATCATCTCTCATTTTCTCTAACTTCGATATCCGTACTCCACTTTTTTCTTTTTCTTTTTCTTTTTTTTTGTAATGGTGGGACCCACCTATTTTCTCTTTACAACATAAGATAACTATCTTATGTTAAATGAGACTAATAAAACTCAATTTAAATAGCTCTAAAAAACCATAATTTACCTAAATAACGATTGGTAGGTTTCTCAAAAGAACATAGTCTTATACCCAAGCAACGGTTGTATATCACACGTAACAGCGTCATAAGCCCACACTTTGGCAATCCATTATCATGCAAATTCCTTTTCTAAGTAGAAGATAAAATCTACAACCTGTTAATAAGTCAAAGTTTGAAGACCTTTAGCATGTGTAGTAACAAGAAATTCACTTTCATTGAGTTAGGGTCGTCCTTTTCTAAGTAGAAGATAAAATCTACAACCTGTTAATAAGTCAAAGTTTTAAGACCTTTAGCATGTGTAGTAACAAGAAATTCACTTTCATTGAGTTAGGGTCGTTTTCAAGTTAAGAAAAGGAGAAAGAGAGAAAGGGGGGGGAGGGGAATTGCACCGTGTGGTCGTTGGTATAGCCAACAAATTCAAAAAGACCGTGGATAATTGTATGCACAATTTCTTAGTGTGGATCTACGACTTTTTCCCCCATATTTTTAACATTCTAAAACTTTGTGCGGAAATCATGTTTCTCGGGACATAAAATTATTTTCAACAATTCCAATTGGGAAAAAGAAGTATCATTTTGAATGACACAAGCTTGTGTTATTTTAGGTGTTTTACAGAAAGTACGGCCGGTCGTACTTTGTGTAAAACTGAAAAGTTTTTTTTTTCTCTCCCCAGTCACATCGCTGACGTGTAAAGTGAAAAAAATAACTTTTCAGAATTACGCAGAGTACGATCGGTCGTACTCTGTGTAAATCACTAAAAAGACACAACTTGTGTCCTTTTGAATGACACACACTAAACCCATTCCAATTATAGAAATATCTACAAAGTCTACAAAGTCTACAAATCCCAATTACAAAAGGTCAAACCAATACGAGATTCGTAAATGTTCTGGCTATCCACTTTAGGCCCAGCAAGTTGGGCCTTATATTATTAAGCTCATAACTAGAATCTTCTACCAATACGAGCTTCCTAAATGTTCTGGCCATTCACTTTAGGCCCAGCAAGTTGGGCCTTATATTATTAAGCTCATAACTAGAATCTTCTACAGGATACCTATGGCCAGCAAAAAAGGCTCATCCGCCCTTGTATACAGACAATGGGTTCAGCAGACTTAGCTTGAAAAGGCTAGATGACATGACAGCTACATCTTCTCTCATATGCTTTACAGAGACATCCTCTCTCTAATTGTCCCCCTCACATATTGAAGGGGATCTTCGGATCGGGACATCAGAAGAGTTATTATTCTGCAGCAATGTGAGTCACCCTAGCCACCCACACACACTCCCCCTTTATGCACCATGCATGAGAAGCTTCAACAGAGCTTTGGTCCATACCATGGCTGCTGAAAGTATCCCTAAATTAACATATTTCACCCTCCATGGTACATATCTATGAACTTCCAACAATTCATTAATTATCTATAAAATCTTAAACAAATATATCATTTTTTGTATTACACAAAATTCCTTGTGATCTGGATAATTACATAGACCCAACAGGGTTAAGGCCCAGAAAAGGCCCAAACAGTACACAAGCTCCATAACGCATAAGGATAAGAAGCGCAATGGCCTCATCACGGGAGAGTCTTTTTCTTCTTCTTGTTAATTAGCCATCCAGTTTCGCTCAATTTAAGTCAAAGCGATTAATTATTAACAATTTATTTTGTAACAACAACTGGATAATATTTTAAATCTTCACAAAAAAAATTCGGAAAAAAAAATCTTCACAATTTATTTCAATTATATAACAAGTCTGGTTTTTCTCTAATTTTTCGGATTGAATTCAGCTTTCGACAGGGGCAGAGTTCATTTACATATGGGTACCCAATAAAAAATAAAAACAATTGAGAGAGGAAGTTAAAAAAATTCGAAAAAAGATTAGTTATAAAATAATTACTTTTAAAAACTTTGGAGGGCTCATAGTCCTATGGAACATTGGTTTTAGCCGTGAATTTTGAAAATTCTCAAAACATATTATAATTAATATTACTAAATTAAATTTAGCAAATAAAAATATTAAATAATAATTTAAAAATATATTGAAGAAAACTGCATAATTTCGCATCTGGGCTGAATCTGTATGATATGCGTATAAAGGACATTGTTTTGCTCTGCATCCAAAATAACCCAATTTATAAAAGGCCCACTCTTGTATATCTGAAAAACTAGTGCTTCATGATATATATGGGTGAGGATCATTTTACACCAGTGTAAGTTACACTCTCAATCTTGTCCGCTGATCCCACTTATATCTAAGGGCTCAAATTTTTTAGTAATGTGAGCCATTAAATACAAGTGGATCAATGGTCAAGATTGAGTGTAAGACTTGTAACTCTTACACCGGTGTAAGAATATCCTGCCCCTATATATATATATATATATATATATATATATATATATATATATATATATATATGGGTTGGCTTTTTCTGCAGTTACTGCAGATAACTTATCTGCAGTAAGCCCAATACGACGTCGTTTTGGGACGGAAATCATGGTAATTTTGTAATTTTAATTTATCAGGATTATAAAAGTCTTCATATTTATAACATTTTAAGATTTCAGTACCAAAACGACGTCGTTTTGGGAATAAATGCAGATAATTATCTGCAGTAACTGCAGAAACATATATATATATATATATATATATGGGTTCGCTTTTTCTGCAGTTAATGCAGATAAGTTATCTGCAGTAAGCTCAATACGACGTCATTTTGGGACGGAAATCATGGTAATTTTAATTTATTTTAGGGTTATAAAAGTCTTTATATTTATAATCTTTTAAGATTTCAATACCAAAACGACGTCGTGTTGGGAATAAATGCAGATAATTATCTGCAGTAACTGCAGAAACATTTTTCTCTCTCTCTCTCTATATATATATATATATATATATATATATATATATATATAGGGGTAGAATATTGTAACAACCAACTAGGATTACTATCGTTACTATCAGTCAATCTCGTCGTTAGATTGGTTATCTCATCATACGGTCCTGATTTAATGCATAAATATCCCTCTTTTCCCTTCTCTCACTATACTCTCTACCCATCTCCGCCTCCAATGCCCATCACCGCCGTCGAGACACCACACTCTAGTTCTATTTTATCCCCTTAAACGACTATGAACGACCATTAATCATACAATCTGCTCACCTAATCTCAAAGGATAACCATTGAATCTGCTTTTTGTTTGTCGGGAAAATTAAGAAAATTTAATTGGATAACTCACCCAATCTCAAAAGATAACCATTGAATCTGCTCGCTTTAAGCAAAAGTTTTTTTTTTATATATATATCTTTTTTGTGTCTTGGTTGTTGATTACATCTGAGAGAGATTTGAGAAAAAAAGAGAATCTGAAAGCGGAAGAACAAACATCAATCATACAGTCTGATGCTCTTTCCGTAAGAACCTATTATGCTTGTTTTAAGGAAGTCCAATATTAGCATTAGCAAAACTCTAACGGCGGCGGTAGAGTGCGAGTGGCGGCGGGGGGAAGAGTGCGGTGGCTCGACCACGGTGATGGGCAGCTGCAACGGAGATGGGTAGAGAGTATAGTGAGAGAGAAGGGTAGAGAGAGAAGGGGAAAGAGGACTATTTAAGCATTAAATCAGGACCGTAGGATGAGATAACCAATCTAACGGCGAGATTGACGGGTAGTATCATTGCTAGTAACCCTAGTTGGTTATTAGAAAATCCTACCCCATATATATAATATATTATAAGATAGTTCCATCGGTTTGTTGTTTCGCAACAAATTTGATTGGGGCAAATTTCGAGATCAAGAATTTAAACTCCTCCTAAAGATGATACTGGAAAGGATCGAATACTATCATCCTCACCTGTTCAGTTTTCTTGTGTCAACTGAGCTATCATTATTTAGTATGATTCATGTTCTATTTATGCCATTAAATTTGAGGAGTCGCTCGCAGCATTGTATTCTTCCAAGACCTTTCCCTTTCAAACTCTTCTATTGGATCATATATTTATTTATGGGAAAATGTGTGTCTTTTTAAATGACACAAATCTAAGTCTTTTTAAAAGAGAGATAGATATAAAGAGATGTGGATCTCACTAAAAAAAATAAAGATGTAGATCTCACCACTTTATATCTATATTTCTCTTAAAAGGACTTAAATTTATATCATTTAAAAAAATACACGCTTTTTCCTTTATCGATATATTACTCTCGGTGTCTAATTATGGGTAATTCTTAACATTTAAGAATGAATAAAAATTTAGCATGTATATATAAAAATATATTGTATTTTAATCCTAATAAACTGTCTTATCGAGACTACTAAAGATTTGTTTTATGTTAATAGTTGTATAACACAACTAAGCAAATAAAATGTAATAGCTTCGAAAATAAATAAATGACTTTTAATATAATTCATCTTTTATATAAATAAATCATTAAGACGTTTTATAAAACTAAAAAAATGATCAATTATTAATAGTTCAGGATAAAAAAAGTATTCGAAAGCAAACAAGATGACAAATATATTAATAACATTCGCTTTCAATAAATTTGTAATTAACAATTATAAAGTTATTCTAATACTTGAAATTATGTAAATGCTGCGAGAAAAGATAAAATTAGATATGGATATTGAACTAGTTTAACATTTTTAAAATAAAATGATATTGTCATTGGGGTCTTAAAATCTGAAATTTTGTATGATTACATAATTACAAGCCAGAAAATAAATTTATATATCACACATTAGAAGCTGATGGAAATTAAGAGTGGAGAGCGAGAGAGGTCCCTTTCATCACCAGAAGTACTCCTTACGCCACACGGAACAAGAGATTTAATATTCACCGTCCTAAGTAAGGACAACGGCACCTTCCGACCTTCTTATTTCAACATTCCCCATCAAATGATTCTCTAGCTTTTCAACCTGTCACAAGTTAGGGATAAGGCCC
The DNA here is from genome assembly GCF_033153095.1 of Gastrolobium bilobum. Lineage (NCBI taxonomy): Eukaryota > Viridiplantae > Streptophyta > Magnoliopsida > Fabales > Fabaceae > Gastrolobium > Gastrolobium bilobum. The sequence continues at coordinate 495,829 of NW_026899161.1, read as the reverse complement.
CACCTTCATGAAATTCTTACAATTTTCGTACCAATCACCGGCATCCTATGAATCTCAAACTAACTAACCGAATTTATTGCACTTCATCCCTCTTCCCTTTTATCAATGTTGGTACTTATCATATGACAAGACTAGAGTTTTTTCAGACCAGAGATCCGTGCCATCTTTTTTCCATTTCTTAGCAATCGGTCTACATCCATTTTGTACAAAATTGGAGGCAATTGCAACATTAATTTTGACTACATCATATGGGGTAACCCAACGGATCAGAGGCACACTTGCGTCTCTAAGTTGTTCAAAATGGTTACTACTTGAGCCACACAAGGCCTACATTTCCTTGAATTACCAACACAAGCTGAAGCAACTTTGGCTAATCTAATCAGAGGCTTCATGTCAGAAGGAATCACAAGCCTAGGATCCAAAAGTTCACTATAACTCATTTCCTTTATCAAAGGCAATGCCCACTTTGACAACAACCCTCCCTCACATCCTCTTCCACTTAAAAGCTCCAATAGGACCACCCCTAACCCATAGATATCACTTTCCTTGGTAGCTCCACCCCCTCTTTCATTCCAATACTCATCATCTACATAACCTACTAGCCCTCTTTTTTCTAATGGTGCCAAAAAGTTAAGGCCATAATCAGAAATCCTAGCACAGAAGTTGACATCAATAAGAATATTAGAGGACTTAACACACCCATGTACAATGTTTGGTGCTACCACTTCATGCAGGTATTGAAGCCCTCTAGCTACTCCAGCTGCAATCCTGAACCTCTTGTTCCAATCCAAAAGTGAAACCCCATCTGGGTTTTGATGCAAGTAAAATTGTAGGCTTGCCATGCGCACAAACTCCATTAGTATAACTCTTTCACCCGGTGCTTCTGAGAATCCTATAATTGGAACTACGTTTGGGTGATGAGCTAAAGAGAGCCATTTTAACACGGATGAGAACCCAAATCCTGCATTGCTCAACACAAGAACTGGATGAATCCGCTTGACAGCTACAAGTTCTACTTGCTCAAGTGTCCCTGCATACACAGTTCCTAAGCGACCCTGACCAACGATTCTCCTATGATTGAAGCCATCAGTAGCAGCATCAATTTCCATCAACGGGTATGCACGAGCACAAAGCTTTACAGGAAGTGTTTCCTCTGACTTAACCGGTTTCTTCTTGCAAGCAAGAAAGAGTATAACACCGAGAACGATGAGAGATATGGATAGAGTGACCATGACCAAATCATAAGCAATATTTTCGGCTTGGTTCATTTTTAATTGTGATATTTTCACTTTGGCTTTGTTCAAACACAGTTAGCTTTTGCTAGATACGGGTTAATTGGTGGTCAAGATGGGAATAGAGGAAAAGGAAGCAGGTGGGAAAACGGTAGGATTGGATGGTATATTTCGAAGAGATATGTGGAAACTAGCTTAAATACTTGCGACTCAGTTGGTGAGGTATCAAACAGTTGGAAGATAAGCTGAGAAAAAAGAGGGCTTATGTTTGACAAAAAGGGGTGGATTGGTGAGATTTAGTTGTGGTGGTTCGTCGTTGGCACCCCAGCCAATGTTTTTATACGAGTATGTGTCAAAATGACATGCTGTACTGAAGACTTCGAATATCCATTTGTAGTTTGACACATGACCAATGCTTTTATGTATCACATTCACATTAAAAATATATGTATTCATATGTATATAGAGTCTTAAATGGAGACTCCTGTAATATTTTGGTTCCGGAGATTCTGCAATTTAAAGTAATCCGAGGAAGCCTTGGTTTATTAAATAATAATTGAGTCATTGATCTGTTCTTATTTTTTGTTTGGTGCATCCAATCCATAATTTACTCGTTTGTCATGAAGTGGGATGAGAGCATGATCGTAATTTAAATTATAGATATATATACTAATCTAAATGTTCTGAATTCATCAGGTGCAAAGCATTTGGTTACAACAGCCTAATATTCTTTTAGCTAACAAATTCTTAGTGTGTGTGTGTGTGTGTGTGTCTGTGTCTGTAAAGTTGGTGGGACACTCCATCGTACTAGATTATGCAGTACTTTTAGATTAGACTATTCTGCCAAAAATTGCAGATTACCCATAAATTTCTTTCTCCTCCTTTTTTTTTTTTTTTTTTAATTTTGTCTTGGAGCGCATATTATTTATGACATTTTGTGTATAGACTTCATTATTGGGCTTGAAAGCAGGAAGAGTCGGTAGATGTAAATCCAAAACCTTTGTCTAATTAGAGACAACTTTACCACATACATATTCTTTGAAGAGATCTTATGAACAGGCAACTATTAATGTTTCTAAATTATAGTTGCATGTTCATATTTTCATTAATTGTTTTTAGTTATAATTTCTTAAACTTTCCTTGATTAATTTTTTTATTAGAATCAACTTTAAATTGATATTTTTATTTTCTGATATTTAATTGAGAATTTTTAAATTAAAAGTATTTGGTAAAAAATTTAAATACTAAATAGACAATGAGGAACATCCTAACTCTCTTTTGAATTCAATAATTGAAACTAGAAACAATAACAATATGAGGACTCGACTCATGCATCATTGAAACTAATAATAACAATAACAACAATAAGTGGATTCCCTTTTCTAAATGCTCTTTTGTTATCGTTTTGAATTGATGGAATTGAACAGAGAACATCTGCAAATGACATTCACAAATCACAACATGCAATGCGCTGGAATAAGGAATGACTACAAAAATGCATGAGAAATTAGTATGAGCCCACATTTGGGCCCTTGGACTGTTCACGGTCATTCTGGGGACTTGGCTCCTAGCTCTGAGAAGGCCCATCAATTAATAGTATAAGATATAATAAAAAATTCATGCTTCTTCCGCTTGTTATTTTTGTGATCAGACGACAACGGATTTGATTTGATTGTTGAATTTGGTGGAACTTCGATCATAACTATAAAAAATAAAAAAAAATATAATCATTGAATTAATATTTAAATTTTAGTTGAAATTCTTTTGATTAATTACGTGTAATTGTATTGTTTATAATTTTAAATAATTTTTATATTTATTTAAATTAATTATGTGTATCTCTAATTCCTCTATTATCAATTTAAATATTATTTTAATTTATATTTTTATATATCAGTTAAATTTAAAAATAACCATAGCACATGATAATTCGTTTAAAGCCCATTGTTCTGTAATCTTTTTATTAGGGTTCAGGTCAGTGCCGTTGTTGGTCCATGAACACTGTGTAAGCTTCGAAACTCTGATCGGAGGCGTACCCAATTTCCTCAACTTGTTAAGCTACTAATTAGCGCATGCAAGTTTTCAACTTGACGAGTGAAGATCAAAACTTGCTCAACTCAAATAACTGCTGGTTGGTTTAACCCTTCAATAATTCACGTCCTTTCTTTGGTTGCTAGATTTCCAAGAATGTTTGTATGTTTTGTGACTTTTTCTGGTTTTTCTTCTTCTATTCTAACCTGCTAGGTGTTAAAGGTCTGTTTAAAAGAAAATTAGTGATTTTGTGCTAGAAACATATTATAGTGTGGTCATAGCGTGAAACCAAGAAAAGTTCTTAAAATTAATGCTAACCTTGTTAATTCAGGGAATCAGGTTATGTCAAGTTTTCATCATTCTGTTTTACTTTCATCAGCTTTATGCTGAAATTTTCTGTATGTGTTTTAGGACTGAATGGAATGCAGAAGTGTATGTAGTTAATGTTTTCTTGAATTTTGACTTGAAGACTATACTTCAACAACACACTTCATATATGTCATTGGTTTCTTTTCTCCCTTTTTTGGCTTGCAGATAATTGTTCTTTTAAACTGGGGTGAAAGATTTGAAGACTTCTGAGATGTTGGCCAGTTGTCCTGCAAAAAGGATTTCATTTAAACGATCAATCAGTAATGGTGATCTGGTTATTGTTTATGAAAGGCATGACAGCATGAAGGCTGTAACGGTGTCTGAGGGTTCAGTCCTGCAGAATCGTTTTGGTGTTTTTAAACATTCAGACTGGATAGGGAAGCCGTTTGGGTCTAAAGTATTCAGTAGTAAGGGTGGTTTTATATACTTGTTAGCTCCCACACCAGAATTATGGACTCTAGTATTAAGCCACAGGACTCAGATTCTCTATATTGCGGATATTAGCTTTATTATCATGTACTTGGAGATTGTTCCTGGTTGCTTGATTCTTGAATCTGGAACTGGAAGTGGATCTTTAACTACTTCACTTGCAAGGGCTGTTGCTCCGACTGGGCATGTCTATACATTTGATTTCCATGAACAAAGGGCTGGATCAGCTAGGTAACAAACCAGGGAGATGATATTGAGGTTCTCCCTTTAGATATTATATTTGACATAATATGATGTTTTGTTTATATATATGTAGCTTTCACTTGTGTTGTGTCTTCTGGTTTATTTTTATGGATTCATTTTTGATACATTGTTAATGTAGAACTTCTTTGCTCTGTCATCCAATCATGTATTGCCAAATCATAAAAGAAGTTTGACTATCACAATCATTGTGGAGGAAGTCCAACTCTTCAAATGATGTTCTAACACATCATTAGATGATAGTGTAAAGAACTTTACAGTTTTCACTGACAGTGGATCTCTTAAATCTTGGTTATTAGCTTTGCATTGCAGTTTTATGCTATGAAATTGTAATCTCTATATTTGGTGAACAAATATTTCAATATTCAAATTGTCAGTTCTTTGTTCTGTACTGGTTGATTTACTAGTACTTTGCTAGTTTCTTGGGTAAGGGCTCACCAAACAGGATTTAGCTTTCTTGGATTTATGAAAGAAAAAAGGATTTGGAAACATGTTAATAATTGCACACTGTGCATCACTTTTTTTTTTTGCATGGGTTATGCTGAATGTTGAATCATTCCTATATCATATATTCACTTGATTTTTTCATCTTTGTAGGGATGATTTTGAGAGGACAGGCCTAACCAGCTTAATCAGTGTGGGAGTTAGGGACATCCAGGGTGAGGGATTTCCTGATGAATTTATGGGCTTGGCAGACTCTGTATTCTTGGATCTGCCTCAACCTTGGCTTGCCATTCCATCAGCTGCAAAAATGTTAAAACAAGATGGCACATTATGCTCGTTCTCTCCATGTGTTGAACAAGTACAACGATCATGTGAAACACTTCGAACCTGCTTCACAGGTACTTTTGTGCTTTCCCTCTTTCTGTTCTAAACTATATTTTCAAATTTTCATGATCTTTGTGTGCCATTTCTTTCTCTTTCAAGTTATCTGTGCAACTTGAAGTAACTTGTATTACTGACTGAACTCCTTTGTGAATTTTTGCTTATGTAAAAGATATAAGGACATTTGAGGTACTCTTACGCACATATGAAGTTCGGGAAGGGAAAATGGAAAGCTTTAATGAGGATGGCAATGGTTCTAATGGTTCTCTTCCTTGCAAGAGGAGGCAGTGTTCGGATGGAAGCAATGTACTCAGCAGTCCTATTTCTTCTGTCATGGCTAGACCTTGTGGTGAAGCTCGAGGTCACACGGGCTATTTGACATTTGCAAGACTTAATTGTCTCTCATGAAGGCTGCTATAATGTCCATCTTTTTTTGTAGCAGAGAAAAAGCTTTGTATTTTTGTATCTCCTTTCAGTTTGAGCCTCGTACAACAAATTGTTTTTGTTCGTTGTAGTCATTAGGTTTTGAAAGGAATTTTTTATGTAATACGTGCTTGGTTACAAATACGCTTTAACATATATAATTTGTATGTTTCATATCTTGCTTCTTGAAGCAGAGTCTGCCTCTTTGGAGAAAAGTATCATTGACAATATTTTATGCTTCTTCATGTTATTTCCACATATTCAAAGGAGGTACTGTTGTTTTGCTTTAACAACCAATTATCTCTTCCATTACATCGAGAATTTTTTGTTCGGACATTGTTTTCTATAGTTCTATGCTGTATTGTGAAAGTCGCAACTAAATACATAAATAAATGTTATCTTTAGGATTATATAGTTATATATGTTTAGTTTATCTTGAACTGAATGAATATATATACGGTCTTTGCAATAATGTTAAATAATTTAATGGTAGTATTGTAAATTAAATTTCACAAAACCTTATTCAATTGGTGTTAATTTTACTAATTTTAATCCGACTGAGCCACCAAGTCACGGAATGGTGAACCATTTATGACCCATGAATTGACTTGGCATTTAGCATTCATTCATTGCCTGCACTTCTTTTATATTCCATACATAAAGCAGTGCTACTGGTAAATTTGAGGAGCCATTAAACGAAAAGTGCCATAAAAACAGTTGTGTGAATTGTCATGCATTTGGCAGCAACTAGAAAGCAGTAAGGGTGAAGCCATCAAACAAAACAATTGCACAAAACCAGCAATAACAGTGTCATATTCCATTGTTGGTTAAGCGCAATAAATTTGTGCAAACAACTTAAATTAAAATGTAGTTCAAAAGTAAAATCTTTCATCAATCTTACAATAATTTCATTATATTTCTTTACCCGATGGAATGGTTGTCATAAAAATAACCACTAGCCAGAATTAGAACTAGCCAAGAATTGACAAAATTCCACAGTTGAATTCAGCAAAAAGCCAAAATGATCAATATCGTATTACCCTAATTATTTTACAAAAGTATCCTTATTCCCCATCATCATTGATCAGAGAGACAGTAGTAGTACTAGTGGGCAACACAAATGGATGGAACCTGCAATTAAACGAGGGGGACCCATGAAGGGAGGACAAAGCCTGCCTAACTACCTTATTAACTCAATTGTTATAGCTGTACCCAGCACATATCTCAGAGCACTGTGAGTGTAGATTTTCATGCCGAAAACAGTCAAAGCATGTAAGCTGGAACATCACGAAGATTGTAAGCATGACTAAGATATAGATTCCCAATCTCGGGAAAACTTTCTATTAAGTGATTTAACTGAAATTAAATTACCACAACGATAATTTTATATTGGAATTTAGAAGCCACTGATTTTACAACTCGGAAAATCATCTGACCGATGCCAGATACGGGTCACAACCTTTTTAACAGTTAGAATATCATTTCTGAATATAAGAGGTATTAAAAATTCCCTACCCCTTTCTGTAGCCAACTTTTGTAAAGCAAACCATGAGTGGAAAACATGGAGGGAAGTTGACTCTGAGTAAAAGAAAATCTTAGAACTGCCCCCTCCCCCTGTTCAGATTCAAACATTCCAACCCGTGCAAGAACTTGAATTAAGCAACACTTCCATGATCTGACCCATCATCATAGTAATAAGGGGACAACTTTCCATCTTTCTTGGCAGGCTTTGTTTGGTTCTCTGTGCCCACCTCTTGTAACATTTTCACGACTCTTCTCATTGCAGGCCGGTTGATTGGAAGAGGACTAGTGCACATGAGACCAATGTTAAGAACCTTGCAAATTTCTTCTTTGAAACAAGAATCAAGCCTGGAGTCAAGCACATGGTCCACGCCTTTCTGATCCAAGGTGGTGCACGTCCACATAACCAAGTCTTTATCCCCAAATTCAGGGTCTATAGGCCGCTTTCCAGTAACCAACTCAAGTATGACAACACCAAAACTATAGATGTCGCTCTTCTCATTCACTCTAAGCGTGTATGCATATTCTGTAGAAGGGAATCATATCAGTTTGGCTCCTCAGAGTATGTATTATTAGACGTGTAAGCTAATAATTATTGCAAAAGAGAATCAAAAGGTGCTAGCAAGAAGAGCTACAACGTCAAGGAAAAGAAACCATTTGTTACGAACAACATTGGTATAATTTATCCTTTACAGATTGTTTAAACATAATTAGACAATGGCAGACCAAGTTCTAACTTCTAAACAAAAAGCTCTAAATTTTTCTCAAATTAATCTATAATAACCAACAAAAGCAGTGATTATGAATTAAGCACAAGTAGTACAATACTAGATGTATCTCTGATTCATCAAAATAAGATTGAAAATTGAAGAAAAATTGGAAATAAATAACATGAATTTTCTGCAAACCTGGTGCGATATACCCACAGGAACCAGCTATGACCGACATGGATTTAGTTACTTTTCCGGTGGATTCCACTACCTTAGCTACTCCAAAATCTGCCACCCTTGCACCAAAGTCCCCATCCAACAAGATGTTATTAGATTTCACATCTCTATGAACAATAGAGGGAACACAGTCGTGATGCAGATAAGAGAGGCCTTCTGCAGCATCAACAACTATCTTATACCTAGTTGGCCAATCCAACAACCCTCCTTTACTGCTATGCAGCAAATCACCAAGACTACCATTTGGCATATACTCATAAACTAATAGTTTGCAGTCCCTAGTGGTGCAGCAACACCATAGCTTGACAATGTTCTTGTGCCTAATTTTGCCCAAAGTTTCAACCTCTGCATCAAAAGCATTGTCTTGAAATCGAGCCTTTTCAATATCTCCACTCTCTATTTCCTTTTTTATCCCTCCCCATATCTTCTTCACTGCAACAGCTTCCCCACTGCTAAGTACAACCTTGTAGACTTTCCCCGATGATCCACTTCCTACCACATTATCTTCATCGAGGCAGTTCAGGATCTCATCTTCACCAAAACCCAGTTTATGAAAAGACATCAATGTCCACTTCGATTTATCAATAGATCTTCTAGCACTCTTCAAATTCCTATACTTGAAGTAGAACCATACCACACCGATGGCAAACACCAAAGTGGCAACTACGAGAATAGTTCGAAGCAACCAAACAAAACCTGCACTCTTTTTCTCACCTTTGACATCACATAGACCTTTCACATCCCCACATAAACCGGGATTTCCCAGAAAACTAGCCATGTACATATCCTTAGCCAAGAGAGGGGGAAGGTCTCCAGAAAGCCGATTATAAGATAAATTGAGCTGATTGAGCTTCAAATTCTGCAACCCCAGGGGGATTTTCCCGGAAAATTGGTTATTGGAAAGATCAAGAAAATTAAGCACCGATAAACTCCCAATTTCATTAGGAATTTTCCCACCAATATTATTATTAGCCAAATTCAACTCGTTGAGTTTCTTCCAGGATTGAATCCCCTTGGGAAGCTCCCCAGTGAGCTTATTGTTATGGAGATCGAGAGTCCCAAGCTGCCCAAGATTCCCAATACTCTCAGGCAGCGAACCATTGAATTTGTTATCACCACCCGAAAATTCCTGAAGATTTTTCAACCATCCAATCTCGTCGGGGATTGCTCCCGAGAAATTGTTCTTCGACACAATCAACAACGATAAATTCCCCGCCCCACCAATGGTACTCGCGATTGAACCTGAAAACGAGTTGTCAACAAGTTCAAGCAAATACACATGGGGAAGCCTCCACATACCCGCCGGAACTTCGCCGGACAACCGGTTGAAACCTAACCTGACACGCGTCAAGCTCCGGCACGCGCCCAAACTCGCCGGAATCTCCCCGGAGAACGAGTTGTATATCATCAGAATCTCCTCCAACGCGCCACGGTCGCACAGAGTCGCCGGAATTCGACCCCAGAACAGGTTGTTAGAAACGTCAAGCCACCTCAACGGAGCATTCTTCCCAAGATTTTCCGGCAACTTGCCGGCGAGTCTGTTCCCGAACAACCTGAGTTCATAGAGGTTAGGCGAGTCAGCTATACTCGCCGGCAACTCGCCTTCGAAAAGATTCTCGTAGAGATTAAGACTCTCCAGCGGCAAGCGGCACAACTCGTCGTGAATAGCTCCACTGAGATGGTTCATGGACATGTCAACAAGCCTCAATGATGTGAGGTTCGACATTCCCCGAGGCAACTCACCGGACAACGAGTTGTTATACAACTCAATCTGTTTTAAACTCGTCATCTGAGTCAGCGAACTCGGAATGGCTCCGCAGAGGTTGTTCAATGCGAGGTCCAAGTCCCTGAGCTTTCTGAGATTCCCAAGCGAGTGAGGGATAACGCCAACGAGATTACACGAGCTGAGCCAGAGGATTTCAAGGTTTGTGAGGTTTCCGAGCTCCGGTGGAATAGGACGGGGGAGAAAAGGGTTATAAGAGAGGTTGAGCATTTTGAGGGTGGTGATGTTGCCGAGAGAAGCTGGTATAGTTTGATCTAGAAGGTTGTAGACAAGAGAGAGAACCTTAAGATTCTGAAATCTGCCAAAGGAATCGGGAATGGGACCGGAGAAATTATTGCCAGTTAAGTCGAGGTATTGGAGGTTGGAGAGGTGGGATAGGGTGTGGGGGAGTGTACCGGTGAGGAGGTTTTGTGAGAGATCAAGGTGTACGAGGGAGGTGCATTGGGAGATTTCTAGAGAGAGAGTGTTGTTGATGGCGTTGTTGTAAAGGATGATAGAGGTGAGGTTGGTGAGATGGCAGAGGATGGAAGTAGAGAATGGGCCAGCGAGGTTGGCGTTGGAGAGGTCTAGTTCGGTGACGGTGGTGTGGGTGGGATCGCATGTGACTCCGGTCCAGCTGCATGGGGTGGGGTCGCGGTTGTTCCATGAAGAGAGGGAAGAGTCTGGATCGTCCAGTGAGAGTTTGAACTGGTACAGATACAAACCCTCTTGGTTCAAACCAAAAACGGTGGCTGATCTGAGAAGGAGCAGAATAAGGAGGATGGAAAGCATTGTGGGGTCTGGTTTTGCAGAACAGAGTGCTGCTCAACTCAACTGATTACTGGGTTTGGCTTCGTTTCTCCTTCTTCGTCATAGCGAAGGCTGGTTTTTTGCTCTGTCTCGTCACAGACTCACAGGGCACTGAGATTTGATGGTTTAAGAAAACTTTATTATCTTCTATAAAGTTTTGTTAATGCTATCATTATTTCATTTTATATTGGTTAAAATACGAAAGTTGAAAGTGTCGATACAATACAAATATACAATACAACGGTGCCGTCTTATAATATTTTTTCTTGTATTGTATTTCCTTTCCTATAGGGGAGTAATTATATAAGACTTTAAGTCCGTTACAGATTAACTTTTAATCAGCTGTAAATAAGGAAACAAAATAATTTTTAAACAATAATTTAAAATTTGTTATTATTTCTATTTAATACAAATTTTTTATGATTATGCAATAGTGTAATCAATGATATCAGAAAATAAAACACTCTCGACAAATATACAGCTCAACAGAAAGGACGCTGCTTCCACTATATATCATTAATATTGTCATGACAAATAGAAAGAACAATAAATCTCTTATTTTGAACCAGTTTGTTGTAAATAATAATAATAATAATCTAAAACTAGCCTTGGTTCAAAGGGGTTATCGAATTCCGTTTATCAAATTTGGGTAAAATGCCGTTTTTGACATGAATAATAATTTACGACAAGCATACTGTTTAAAATTGTTTATAGTAGGTTAGTAGCACATCGAATCTAATATGTATGATTAATGTATTAAGATTAGTTTTTATCCATAATATATATTTTTTTTTTTTTGATAACATTATCCATAATATTCGGTGTATATGTAATCAAGCAAAAGGGACTGAATCAAGTAGGGGAGCTAAGCTAAAATTATAGAAACATTTCTTCAACTTGTTAGATGTGATTTGTAAGTTGTTCTTAGTTCTTACCACTTCCTGGCTAGTTAGAACAATAATTACCCTACATACAAAAAAAAAAAAAAAAAGAACAATAATTACCTAAAACAAAACATTATTCTGACTATGATATTAATTTCATAAACGACGAAGAATTGATGTGACTTTGAATAGTATTGTCAAAGAACTCAAAATGTCTTCAACGAGAGACAACTCATATGAGAGGAAATATGCTTGGAAATTGATCCCCTCATATTTTAATTAATAATTATATAAGAATTATATAAAAATAAATTAATAATAATAATTTTATAATTATTTATCTTAATATATTTCTTATTATTGTTGATCCATTATTATATAATTATAATTTTTCAAAATAATTATACCATATTAAATAAGATACGAGAGGATTCACTCTCACACTAAGCATCGTGACCGTGGCGGGTGGGTCAAGTCGTGACTTGTGTCCAAAAGGGACGGTTCATGATGTGACGATTGTAAAACATTGGGTTGTAAACGATAACGCAGGATGAGTTTGTGAAATGAGAAGTGAAGGGTCACGTGTGTGAGGAAGGGCGAAGTGACTGTTACTCTCTGATGGTTATATTTCAGATTCCGAGGACACTGAATGTGTCATGCAAAATGACACACAAAATGGAAGTTTGGTCAATCTCAGTCAAATTTCGGAAAATCACATCGTTTTTTGTTTTAACTTTTTTATTTTAATCACTTTTTATTTTAAATACTTTAATCACTTCTACATTACTTGTTTCCCGCCCATTTTCTTATTTCCTTGTCAGTTGCCATGCCTTTGGCTTATTCTTAGAATACGAGTAAATATTTTTTTTAATCCTTGGTAATATTTATGAAGCCTTTTTCAGTTCCTAGCAATAAAAAAGAGATAAATTGGTCTCTGAAATAACAAAAAAGAGGTCACGTTCATCCTTCCGTTAACTCTCACCTAACGGCCCAACTAACGGTGCACAGTTGGCATGCTGACGCGGCTTGGATGTGGGACACCGTGAAAGACGAGACGACAACGTTTTGGTCCCTGTCAAAACCACGAGGGCCATTTTGGTCCCTGTCAAAATGCATGAGGACGTTTTTAGTCCCTGACAAAAAGCACGAGGCTCTTATTGGTCCCTAACCAGAGAAAAATAAGCACATGACTTCATTGCTTTTCTATGCAGTCCAATTTTGCAAAACAGAAGTGCATTACATCATAAACAGGAGTGCAATCCATTTGTTCATCACAAAGTAATTAAACTAAATTTCATCACAAAGTAAAATACTCCTTCTTGGCATTTTATTTCAATGAAATTTGTGTTTCTAACTGAAGTTTCGACCTTATTAACGATTATTCATTTCTTTTTCAATGCTAATTAAGCATCCCACTTTGTTAAAAGGGATTATTGACTCTTGCAAACAACTTTTACGATCCCTATAATACTATGAACTGCTTTAATTCTCTTAGTCTATATAAGAGATAGCGTCATGCAATTTACGAACAATATTTTCAGTAGTGTAGCATTACAATTATACTATTTATTTTTCTATAAAAGATAATTGCATGACTGTTATATTTAAATACAGAGAAAAATCAGAGAAGAAGCCAGGTAAATGATTGTTGATAATTGCAATGCATGACAGTTGACTGGACTGCAGCAGTTAGTAGTTCTCAGCCACATGAAGGCAACTTGAGAGGAAGCAGCCCACCTCCATCAAATCCACAACAGGCAAATGAGTTGTTGAGTAATGAAACAATGAATGCAGCAACCAGTGACACACGAAGCAGATTATTGGCCTTCATGAGCACACCTGGTTTTAGGCCACCAAGGTCTGCCTCAAGAAAATGACCTGCTGTTGTATATGACCTGGGAGTAGTGCATGAGCCAACTAAGAAGGGTTTATTATTATGTGACTGACTTTTTTTGAAAATTCTGGCCATTATGTATTTGAAGGCCTTATTATATCAATGTTTTTTTTTGTAAATTCTGGCCATATTGTATTAGAGGCCTTTCTTTTAATTCTTGGCAGTTGGCTTTATTTTGTAATGCATTACTGTACATCCATGTCTTCAAATATAATGATACTCAAATCATGTTCCAGCTATTATGTTTCACAGGGTTGATGAATGTTTAAGTTTACCATTTTTGATGTTTTTTAACTAATATACGTAGTTGTAGTTCTTGTACATCCATGTCTTCTGGTTTAACAAATTGGACTGCATACAAATCCAATTTAATGTCATGTTTCTGTTTTGCAAAATTGGATTGCATAGAAAAGCAATGAAGTCATGTGCCTATTTTTCTCTGGTTAGGGACCAATAAGGGCCCCGTGCTTTTTGTCATGGGACTAAAAACGTCCTCGTGCATTTTGACAGGGACCAAGATGGCCCTCGTGGTTTTGACAGGGACCAAAACGCCGTCGTCTCGTCTTCCACGGTGTCCCACATCCAAGCCGCGTCAGCAAACTAATATGCCAACTGTGCACCGTTAGTTGGGCCGTCAGGTGGGAGTTAACAAAAGGATGAACATGGCCTCTTTTTTGTTATTTCAGGGACCAATTTGTCCCTTTTTTATTACTAGGGACTGAAAAAGGCTTCGTGAATATTGTCAGGGACTAAAAAGGGTATTTACTTCTTTTATTTTATGGTTAGCTGTAGAGTTATCTGACCACCTACTTGCCAAACTAACCACTTGAGCTACTTGTATTTGTCGAATTAGGTAGTCAGTCTAGGTTATATAAATACTTAATGAATAAACATACTGTGATTTTTATATGCGTTTCTTATAATGAAAAACCTTCCTATGATTGTAATTATGAACAAAAAATATATATTATACACTGTTCAGAAATACTCTATCTGTCTATTATAAATGATAAGGAACTCTATACAGGGGAGTGTTCCATTTGAAACTAAATTCTCAACATATTTTGTATTTATACTAACTTGGACTTTAAAGTGTTTGCTATAGGAATCTTTTCTCTGCACGAAATTTACTAAGAATTCTGATACGATTCAGTCAGTAAAATATTACCCCTAACTCTTAAATAAAATTTATAAATTAATTTAACTTACATATATTATGCTTTACCCATGCTTGAGAATTATGAATTTTTTGCACATGAAAAAGTCAAATATCAATAAAAAAATTGTTCGGATTTTATCTTAATACATAACATTTGAGGGTTAGGATATTTTGACTACCTAATTTTTTTATTACTACTCCACTACCATTTTATTCACCATTGGATTAGAGGAAAAGTTGAATGAAGAGAGAGAAAAGAAAAATAACTTTTAATCCAATGGTGATTAAAGTGGTAGTAGAAAAAATTAGTAGTCAAAATATTCTACCTCAACATTTGATAGCTTTTGTTTCTTAGCTATTTTAATGGGATTTTGGTTCTCCCAACCTCTATAAGAATGCGGGGAAAAAAGTAAATATTGGCAGCTTAAATTAGGGAAAATGTTTTAGTTGTTCATTAGTGATATTGTAATATCTTTTATTTTTCTTTCCAAAACGGAAATACGGTAATCGGCTACCTAAAATTTAAATTTAATAGCGTCCACATATGAAGGTGAAAGTATCCAAGTCCCACATACCTTATTATTTTGTTCTTAAAATAAAAAATTAAGATTATTTTTAATCTTAAATTAAGTAATGAATATTTAGATAAAAATAATTTTATTAAATTAAAGGTAAATAAAACTTATTCACTTTAAAGATAAAATTTGTCAGTAAAAGTTTATCGTAGATTGAAAACCTGTTATTCCAATACTGAAAGCGAGTCCATTGCCCAAGATTTGGCATAACTCCAACCACAATATTTTTGCAGTTAATGACTTGTTAGCGTAGTGGGGATCTAAGGGAACCTTGGCGTTCAAATTAAGGTCTTGTGTTTAGTTCATTTTCTTTTGGGAAAGAAGACCACCTTGATTGTGGAGTTAAATGTCATTGTAAAATAATAATGTCATATAATTGAGATATATTCATTTATATGGATTCTGGAAGTGTAAGTCATTCAACTCGGGGAGTGGATTCTCATATGTGAAAAAATAGTCATGTGTTCATGTTATTTGATCACAACCACTTATTTAAAAATAATGGACTTTTCTCTCTCTTATCTCATCATCAATGAGTAATTGTGATCAAATAATATGATCACATGACCACTTTTTCACATGAAAAGATCCACTCCCTTCAACTCGAATCAATTAATAACAGTATCTCGCACATTAATTGCGGATATCAAGTTGGTATCTTTATCCTTAATTTTCATGATCTTACGGGATTTACTAATTAAGCACTATATGAGTGGCTTTTATAGTCATGCTTTGTACGTTCACGGTTCTCCACACCAATCGTGTTTTAAATTTTTAAAAATTTCAAGTTCAAACAATTTCAAATTTCTCTTTAGGTAATTAATATTTATAATTACACCATACAATAAAAACAGTTACTCTGTCAATGATTCTATAAATAAATTAATGGAAAAAAAGTTCAATATATTTGAAAAAATAATTTATTTGAAAAAAAGTTAAATAGTTTTCACACATTAATTGCTTGAAAAATGCGTGAATAAGGGTGTTATTGAATTGAAATTTTAAAAGATTTTTTTTTGGACAAAAAAATTCATTGATATTCAATTAGAATTTTAAAGAGTGTAAAAAAGTCACGTACTATTCAATTAGGATTTTAAAAGATTGTTTTAGTGATATTCAACCAGAAATTTAAACAAAGGAAAAAATAATATTGCTGTAATAAAAAATATGACGATTTTCATGAATTTTGTATAGGATAGGATATTGTGACAACCAAATAATGTTACTACCAATGTTACTACCACATCTTAACCGTTGATTGGCGGAAATCAACGGTTAAGATGTGGTAGTAACATTGGTAGTAACATTATTTGGTTGTCACAATATCCTATCCCATTTTTTATTAGTGTGAATTTTGTGAGACTTTTTAGTGAGAAGTATAAATAGCATGCCTCTCTCACAATCTCACCTTAACACCTAAGATTTCTCTATAAGAGTGTCTCACAATTTACCCTAACTTTTTCTTAAAGCCAATTTATTTTCTTTTTTAACTCTAATATATTTTCTCTGGTTTTGACATTCCTCTTTCATGATTAATTGATGATTTATGGTTGTATTTGTCGTCTCTAATGATGTGTTCCATTTTATTTATTTGATATATTTATTGTAGCTATGGTAATACGTTGACAATAAACATATTAAATAAACAATATATAGCCGATAAAATTTTCTCAAGATTTTTTATGCACCATATCAGGAACACAATGAGAGACAAAATTTCAAGCTACTAAGCGATGCTTTAGCAAGGAGGAATAGACTTGAAATGCCCCAAGGTAGGGGTGTTCTTCAGCCGATTCAAACTGCGGTGACCGAACAGAAAAATCGATAACTGAAAAATCAAAAATTAAAAAAAAAATTATTTTAATTGGATTGGATTAGTTTCTGGTGTGGTTGGTGAAAATCAATCCAATCCAAACTGATCCAATATATTATATATTTATTCTTTTTGAAAGATGATGACTTGGAATCTTATTATTTTGTAGACTTGGAATCTTTGATATTATTGATAGCAAACTTTCTTATTTTAGTTTTTTATTATCTATTAATCTATTTTAACTCTTCATGAATTTTAAGACTTGTTTTAGTTTGAAAACCTGAATTTTCCAATGGTTTGTATATTTGAATGACTTTATTTTGTTATAGCTAATGATTTGTATAATTGAAATTTTAGGCTTTTTGAAAAATCGAAAACCGATCCAATTCAAACGAAATAAAATTGGATTGGATTAGATTAGATTCTTAAAAAATCCAAACCGGAGCGATTAGATTGGATGTTTTTTGTTCAAAATTGATCCAATCCAGACCGCGACCCCAAGGTAAGTATTTATTTTTTAAATAAATATTTTTTTTAGTTTTCATACTAATTTTATATATATTGTATTTATAATTAGGTAAATATTTCCTAATGGATCGGGGATTTCTCAATCGACGCCAGTTTTTAGCTCCATTTCGAGGTGTGTGATATCATCTGCAAGGTTTTATAGGTCATGGTAATAACCCTTAATATGCAAATGAACTGTTCAATATTCGTCATGCATCATTGAGAAATGTAATTTAGAGAATATTAGGTATTTTTATATCACAGTTCATAATTTTTAAGTCAGCAGCACCTCCGTTTTCATTTCTTGTGTTAGCATGTGTAGCACTACGCAACTTTCTTCGCAAAGAATATCATTAGTTGAATTTTCAGTTGAACCAATAGATGCATCTTCATCTTCAGTATCACCAATTTATGAAGAAGATAATTTTCAACCCATTGGTAAAACCCAAGAGCAAGAACGAAAACATAATAATGTGTGGAGGACTAGTATAGCTTTAGATATGTGAAAAACTGCTGCTTAATAGGATATCAAGTTATATCAAATTATCGATTGAGAAAATTATATTAAGTTTTATTTTTTTATTAATATCATTGCATTTCTTTGTTATTTTTTATTGACTCTGAATGTTTATAACTCATATTATTTTTGGGATAGGTTATTCTACCTACCATTTTTTTTCCTACATTTGCCTACCACCCTTCAACACCATTAGATCAGAATCTCAATAAGAGAGAAAGATAAATGTTAGTTGGGAATAACGGGCAAAGGTAGGCAAATGTATGCAGAAAAAATGATAAGTAGAATAACCTATCCCATTATTTTTTTTAAATCTTATAGATTCATATTATCCTTTCAAATCTTATAAATTCTATTAAAATATTTTAAAATCTAATCTTATAAAATCTTGATCGTAAAAAAGTCTTTAAAATCATTACAATTCTATATAATCTTTTAAAATCTATAATTTTTTTATGTCAAAATATTTTTTAAAATCCTAATCTAATACAACCCCTAAAACACCTTACGGTTTAAAAAAAAGTATAAATATATTAAATATGTTTTTAATTTAATTATTTATATAAAAAATTAAAATAATGTACTAATAATGTCCATGTCCAATAACAAATGGTTCTGAATAGAATGCAAATTATATACCAGTTGTTGGGAATAACGGGCTCCACCAATCATAACTGTTAGCTCTGCACCTGAATCCACTTAATTTGCTAGTGTTTGTGTAGATATGCTCAAGAGGAAATTTAAATGCTAGAAGAAAGAACTAAATTCTCCCGTGACTTCCATTAAATTGGGGGAACCACACTGAGGTTCAGTGGGAGCATGGAAGAAGCACAGTCATCAGCGGAATACTTAAACAATCATGAGCTTGAGCTACTTGTTTCAGTACATTTAAAATAATTCATTAACAGTATAAAAAGGAGTCCCTATCATAGGGAATAATTTTATTTTAGCTATGTGCCTGTTCAGTTATTTTTTTCTCATTTGAAAATAATTATCATTCCAAAATCAAGCATAAGAATTAAAAATTATTAGATATTCTTAACTCTGGTAAAATATTATTTTATTTAACTATATTACCCTATCATTTTAATAATATTTTTTATTTTACTTTAATAAATATATCAAAGACAAAAGTAAAATTAGTAAAAATTAAAAAAATTACATTTTTAAACGACAAATAAGTTCAAACAAACTAAAATTGACATTTATTATGTACCAAAAAAAAAAATTGACATTTATTTTAAAAGGAAAATAACACACCTTTTGTTCCATAAAAAACGTATGATTAAGTAAAAATAATTGCAATAAAATTACGTCATTTCCCAAATCAAAACTTGCAGATAGTTAGGCATTATCGACTATTGAGATAAACAAGCTAGAAAAAAAATGTCTGCAGTAAGTTTCTCTCATCTAAATAAGTAATCGTTTTTTTTTTTTTTTGGGTAAGCTAGTAATAGTTTATTTATGTTGAAGTTAATAAATTAATATTATGATCGATGCTCTTATTTACTCTTTGTAAAATTAGTTCACTTGAATGAACCTTGTCCAAAGAGATTTGTATAAATTTAATACATCAAAGCACGTTAAGTCAGGTATGATGTATTAAGTTAATCATATCATTAATTATTATAAATTAATAATTAATTGTGTGATTAGGATGAACTAGGTTTATATATCACACCAAATGAGATGCATATTATAGTTCTATATGTATGCAATAAAAAAAATTACTATAAACACTCAAAATAACAATTAATATGTGTAAATTTGTACATATCTTATTCAATATATAATTTAATACGTATGCATTGCGCGTGAAAAAAATTCTATACAATTATTTAATAATGTATTATCGCATCATTTAATGATTGTTTTCAATAAATGACAGTATAATTGTTTTTACATCAACAGTACATTAAAATTTATTTACTCAAGAATATATAATGTATTTATATACATACAATAAGTATTAATTTGAGTATTTACGGAAAGTGATGCCTAACCAAAAATTTAGCTTTATTACAATTGTAAATTTCCCTAACAAATGTTCTAAGAGTACTTTAATAATTAAAACAAGTATTAAACTTTTTTTGTGATCCCAACATAGTAAATATTTTTTTAAAAAAACATATTTTTGTTTCCTTAATTAGTGTCAGGGCATTTGTTCGCAAATTCCTATTATTATATATATAAACTTAAGGAATTGCTTTTGTTATGTAACATAACCTAAAAGCAAATTTCCTACTCTCACTAAAGGAGAAGAGATGAGAGAGAATAGGAAAAAGAAAAAAAAAATTAAAGTAGGTCCCATATAAATTTTGTGTGTGTAGGAAGATGATTTTAGATTATGTAACATAATAAAAACAATTCCCATAAACTTAATGTAATTTATTTTAGTAATATATTCAAATGAATTTAATATGCATTTAATTCTACTTAACAACGATGAATTATGAAAATGAAAATTTGTTGTGTGGATACAAATTTTAGTAGTACAATTACTTGAAGTTGTTTCACATTGGTTAAGTTTTGATGCGTTGCCAAAAATGATAAAACCCACCTACCCCAAAATCTTGTTATTTAAACTATTTAAGTGGTTTGATGAGGCAAATACAAGAACAGCACTAATAACTAATGGAAATAGGTATTCAAAAATGTCATTGAATTCAAGGGGTACCATAATTCTCTCTACCAAAGTTCCAAGTGGGTTGTTGCTGTACAACTAACGACGCACTGCACATCCAGAAACTGGTCCTACACCGTAGTAATGTGGTGGAATTATAAAATGATTACATATTATCTTATATTTATATATTTTTATTATTTAATTACAATTTGTTTTATCTTTTTTTAACATAATTATTGTAAAGAACCTTGGGATACACCACCCCAAAAGTTAGCTCAAAGGGTGAAAGTGCCCAAGACCTTATAAACTCCATATTAGTTGCACATACAACCAATGTGGGACTGTATATCTCAACACGCCCCCTCACACGAGAGCCCTTTGGACTTGAAGCGTGGACAATGCAACAGACCCAGCCTACCTGTGCTAAGAAACTCCACAAGAGAAAATGGGGGACGGCGAGGCTCTGATACCATATAAAGAACCTTGGGATACACCACCCCAAAAGCTAGCTCAAAGGGTGGGAGTGCCCAAGACCTTATAAACTCCACATTAGTTGCACATACAACCAATGTGGGACTGTATATCTCAACGATTATACTTTAATTCTATCAATAATATGTATGTAATTGATTTTAGGATAAACCATCTAATATTCTATTAAATAATGTAAAATGATCTCAAATTATAATATCAGTGTCCCAGGATTTTTATTTAATATTTTACACATATTATAATTATGTTTTTTTTTTCTTAATTATGAGATGAGATGAACATTTATATTTCTTATTTATCGATATAAAAAAATGCTTTTTTTTTTAAAACGGAAACAAATATACCCTAAGCAGTCCGTAGCATGAGTGGTCCTTCGATTTTGTGATAGAAGTGTTAAATTCGATGATATATATGAAGTTGAACACAAACTTTTTCTTTTTTATAAAACACAAGTATACGAAGACAATTCTATTTGAGGTGGATCCAGTATTAAGAATTTAAACTATCATCAAAAATAGTACTGTAAAGGATCGAACACATATTTTTACTCTTATTTGCTTAACTCTTATGGCTTAACTAAACTACCATCATTTAATAGTTGAACACAAACTTTAGTCTCACCCGATTTTAATGGTGATATAGATAAATATTTTATCTTCTTTCAATAATTATTGGTTTAGGGAGGACTAAATCGAGATTAATCCCGATTAATAAGGAATTGAATTGAGGCAGATTTTGATTCCAAATAAAGTAGTAAAAATTAACCTGAAATAAATCTAGAAATTTTACAGTTAACGGAAAAAATAAAAAATAAACTGAAATTCTGCAAAAGTTCAACATCCCAAAATCTCCAAAAGGAAAAAGAAGCAAAGAAAGGTCTTCTTAGGTGTTCGAAGAACTTGAAATGTGAATAATATTTAATTATTGAATTATTGAATTATTTATTAATTGATCGGAAGCCATAACCATTTGATCATATACCATGTTAATTATAGAGGCATATTCTGAAATCGGGTGTATAATAACACAGAGGATTTCAGTATATACCTATTGAGTCCTTATAGTTATATTTAACATAAAGCAACACATTTTTAAGAGTAGATAGCAACCAGCTTCACGAAAAAGATAAGGAGCTATATACAGTGGAGCCGAGGAGAAGATCTGTGGGGCCAAAAACGAAAGCTTTTACAAACTTTGAGGCATGGCTTTGGCTTTTATTCAATATATTAAGGTAGAGAAAGATATAAAAGGCTAGTAAAGGTAATGGTGGATCCAACCCATTTGAGTCTGTTCCGATCCACATACATTATTGTCGTCTTATAGTTGCCCACTTTTCTTATTGTTCACACACTTCTTTTCTCTGTCTAATTAAACTAAGTGAAAAGTGGTACTTTGCAGCCTCTGCGGGGAAATTTTTTCCCCCACTCTGGGGTGTAGCTTTCTCTTCTTTTGGTACAAAATCTCTTGTTCCCTACTACTCTGAATGATTAATGAATTAAAGGAGATATGGGGAAGATCCCGGTGGATGTTTATTCCTTTGATCTGTATAGTTTAACAGAACAATGTGTTAAATAAAAGCATATTCTTTTTGACAGGAGCCAAATATAAAATTAAGTAGATGAGTTGTATTATATATTCCAAGCATGAGCTCTTGCTGATGTTTTAAAGATAAATCATGGTTCATGGGAGGGAAAGCATGCATATTCTATAGGCTACCACTACCACCTATCACCCAAAAGCTATTCCAACAACATTGTTTAAATTCACACCAACTTTTAATTACTTTAGTTTTGTTTCTTTTTCACGATTCAGTATTCTTTCACATATCAAGCGCCAATCAAGTGGGAATATTTTGACAAGCCTGGAATGAAGCAAGCAATTTCAATTAATTTTATGTCAAAGAGATGGATGGGTCAGGGTCATGAATTGTTTCATAAAGTGCCTAGTATCAAATTCTATCGTCAAGAAAAATGTTTTTGTTGGATTGCATTATTATGTATAGTGTACATTGCTTCTAATCTTCTATCACATGGTTTGGTTTAGCCGTTTGGGGATAATGGGAAATGAGCAGAAACAAATTCCTCCTCAGCGCATCCAGGGATAGCATTAGCATATATAGGATAAAAATGACTGATTGTGCTTTGTAACTCAGATATACCGGGTTTGGCTATTTGATTCACCCGTTTGCTCAATTTGGGATAGCTCCATGTGCTAGGTATGCTCTCTCATCAATAAAAGTGATTGTATGGCCAAAAAAATTAGTAGAAGTGATTGTGGGAATATAACTAGGATCTCAACTAAACTCACGTAGTTGCAGGACACCACTAGGCACTTGGGAATACAGAGATGGTATGATATATCCAAATTAGCATTCAAGAAATGTGGATTCTTAAATTAAATCAACTTTTTAATCCTAAATATGAATGACATTCACCTAAACATAGGCATATATATAGGGACCCCCAGAAAACGATAAGATGGTGAGGCCTATAATTTTTCCTTTTACCAAAAAGGCCAAGGCACTTAATAAGATATATAATTTGTCATTAGAACTTAGAAAAGAATCAATAAGAGACAACACGCCAAGATGGACAAGTGATTGATGGATGGATACCCAGGGCATGTATCTTTTTACTTGCGTTTTGCAACTATCTATCGTATCCATCCAGTCACATGTGCTTAGAAGAATAAGGTAAAATGGAATTGGGTGGTATAGAGGCGTAGCATCATAGCATGGACTCAACAGAGCACTAGAAAACAAAACCATGTTTTTGGAACTTTTCATCTAATGCTATGGCCGAAGGTTTAAGTTCTTAAGTGTTAAGAGACATATAATAGGAAAATAGAAACAAAAATGAAGAGAAAGTAATAGGTGGAGGAAACACAGACAAATCTAGGCCTTCAAAGTGTTATGGCATTGATTCCTTCCAAGTTCCAAGTCATTTGAATTTGACAATACGCCCAAGATTAGAAGTGGGGTCCTTGTTAGTATAGGTGCTTGTAGACCCTTCATACGGAAACTGAGTGGCGCAAACAGCTATTATTGAGAAGACTTAAAAGATGTAAACAATGCATGTGAACTTAGCTTTTCGTCACTACATTTTGTTAGTAAAAATAGCTCTTTCTGAACAATATATTTCTATATCAAGACAAAGAGATAACTTTTAGTGGTAGAAAGAGAACACGTTGATGTCATTATAAGCATCAATACCTCGTCTCATATTATGTGGAGAGTGCACACTATGTAACATTATCATTGATACACATCAATGTGGGTTTGCCCACCAATCCTCAAATTGAGGGAAAAGGTCAGAAATAATTCAATTAGTACTAGAAACAGAAAGCGGAACCGATTTAACAAAAAGTTCAGGGTGTCAATTATTAGGGAGGGGAAAATATTTTTCTTCATGATTTTGACGGGTTATTGCTCTATCAACATGCTTGTTTGCGCTAAAGAGCTATTTATGCTCTGTAACTTATCATCACTTTATCTATTACCCCCCCTCTCTCTCTCTGTTCCCCTTCATGATTAAAAAAATTGAAGTTGAAACGTGGATTATAGAGTGATTGATTAAAGCTTTATCTGAGTGATTTGCATGTATTAGTCCTCTGTGCTTCAAATAAGTGCTCATTGCTGATATTTATTTACTCAGTAAGTCCAGTACTACAAGCAAGGATTCACCATAAGGGTCCACCAAAGCTGTAATTTCATAGGAGACATAATTTTATAGTAATGAAGAATTCTAATAATGATCATCCTACAAATTCCATGTCCAATTTACATCACAACAAATAATGAATATATTTCATTCAAAAACAGAGTCTTTCAAATTACTTTTTCTCAAATAAGCGAATGCACATGCAAGAGCCAGTGATTCTGCTGGATAACTCCCTTACAAGCATAATCTGAAATCACACACCATTGCATGATAGCATCCCCGTGATGACAAACGATGTTTCTAAGTGGAGAGGCAGAAGAAACTCAGATCACCTTATTTTTTTAAATAAATATTGTAATTTTTTTTAGTAAAAGTAAGTAGGCATTTACATTATCCACGGTTCAAGTTCATTCAATTTTTTTTAGTGATGAAACGTATTAAAAAATATAAATATAAAAATTATTTGCCTGCCTTCACTTTAAACTTTTGGAAAAATGATCCATGATATCCAACCAAAGAAATTTTTTTTAAAATGAATAAAGAATGACAAGGATTCCTAAAGGCTCATGTAGAAATGAAAGAAAAAAGAAAAAGTTACGTCGTCACTCCCTTTTGGATTGATTTGAATTGCTAATTGGATGAACTATCCGAAATTCAAAATCAATATATATGCAACTACCTAACACCTAGGACCAGATTATACAGTGTAAAGTTCTTATTTCCTCGAGATTCTATCCCAGAAAACGAAAAAATAAAATAAGTGAAACTCGTATAGGGATTAAGGAATTAAAAACAAATGAAACTCTCCATGGTAATACTAAAAAAACAAAAAATCACACAAATGAAGCTGCGTATTCAAGAGTACTTAAATTAATGTGAGTATGATGAGAGGTGAAACTACTTATTAAAATCTTATAGTGAACGCCAATTTTTATGATTATATCATACATCTTAAGAACCTCCTCAAGGCTCCAGCAACAAGCATCCAACATAAAACGTACACACATATATACATACATATGCTTTTCTATTTTTATTTTTATTTTTCTCATGAGAAGCAATATTGAGTTAACGTACCCTTGTTATGAAGATGGTATAGCTCTTTTCTTTCTTTTCAATTCCATTTCCATTGTTGCAATAAATTATGACATTGTATCCTGCTGATTTGGCCTTTAATTACTAGAAGTCCTTTATTAAGTTAATCTTTCTATACTAGAATTCAATTTCCAAAACTAGTTTGTTTTTTCTCATTGGCTTGAGATAAAGAAAAAACATATAATCTGTGGATGCTTGGAGCCATTTAAGGATTCCAGCTTGAGCTACTTTTTGTTACCTTAGGGGCATTTGGTTAAGGAGAAATCTTTTGAATACTAGAGAAATATAATTGATAGGGAAATGATTGGAAAGTGAATTTGATAGGAAAATGTAAAAAAAGTTATTTGGTACCGTAAAATATTAGTGGGGAAATTGAGTTAAATATGCTGACCGTATGTTTGGTTGAAAATAAAAGTTTGATGGGGAAATAAATAGAAATTATAAAAGTAACCTTTTTATAAAATTTTGAATGTTACATGTGGCTAAGAAGAGGGGTATTTTTGTCTTAATTTTCATCCACTTTTTCAATTTCTCCAGTTTTCCAAGAAATACCCTGTCGCAAACGGCATTCTTTAACAATGTAGAAGTACCTTTTTTACGTGCATTTGAAATTAGACAGGCAACTCTTTTTCATAGGTAAAAGTCATGATTCCATTCAACCAAACCTGGAGAACGAGAATGCAACATGCACTTCCCTAGGAAAATTTTGAGATATCCTGAAACAAACACCCCCTTAAAGGGTGTTTGGTAGATGGATTTTTTTTGGGTTCATGGGAAAGTGGGATGGGAAAAATTAGTTTCCCACGTTTGGTAAGAGAAAAAGTAAAAGTAATCCGGGTAAATTTTTTCCCATGATTTTGTTTTACACTGAAGATTCCCATCGGAGAATACCATGGATGGGATGGAAAAAAAAATTCTCCAATGGGTTGGGAAACTAGTTGATCATTTCTCAAACGAAAATACTTTCATCCACCAACCACCATCAAGACCACCAACTCCACAACATATCACCAGCCATAGATCCCAGCATCTCCTCTCACCCATACCACCGACCATGGCAACCACATCCCTCCCCGCCGCCAAGCTTCCACTGACAACCACGAAACCCTAGCCCACCTTCGCCCCTTTCTTCTCAATTTTCATCTTCCTCTAAACCCTCAACTAATCGACCCTCTACAGACTTCTCCTAAACCCAACCATCATCGTTCACCGCTTACCTCAACACGACCAACCATCAACCAACTCCTTCAATCATTCATCAAATCCTTCATATTTTGCCATTTGCATTAAAATGTTGAAGCATTGAAAATAGAGCTCTGACAAGCTTTGAGTCCAATCAGATATAATGGCTTATGGTGACACAGCTTTCAAAGCTTTGAAGACTTATGGAAGAGACCTGCTAGAGTGGAAGCTTGATCCAGTTATTGGACGAGATAAAGAGATAAAAAATGTTGTATAATTTTGTTGAGGAAGACGAAAAGTAACCGGTTCTCACGGGAGAACCAAGAGTTGGTAAAACCGAAGTAGTATAAGGCTTGACTCAAAGGATAGTTAGAGGAATGTTCCAAACAGTCTTGCTGATGTTAGACTTTTTGAATTGGATATGAGTGCATTCATACATTTTTTCTCTTGAATAAGGTGTGTTCGTAGGGGAGAATTTGTGTTAAAATTCAATATGGGAGAATAATATTTTTTATTCATACATTTTTCCCTTGAATGAGATGTGTTTATACCTAACAAACTTCCCAAATAATTATTGCAGGAAGCAACTTTACAACATATCCTATCCAAAAACTATCTCAACAAATTGATTCTAAGTAAGTATAACCATAATTTAAATTCAAATCCTATATGTTACAACTCTGTTCTTATCTTGGTGCAACAACAATTTAAATTTAAAATCTATCTTTAACACTCCCCTTAAGTTGGTGCATGAATATCAGTCATGCTCAACTTGGTAATTACTTCTTCAAATACTTTCTTCAAAATAACCAAGATTTCAGGCTGTTATTTGAAGTGTTGAAAACAAAGCTCTCACAAGCTTTGAGTCCAATTAGATATAATGGCTTATGGTGACAAAGCTTTCAAAGCTTTGAAGACTTATGGAAGAGACCTGCTGGAGTAAACTTGGAAGCTTGATCCAGTTATTGGACGAGATCAAGAGATAAAAAATGTTGTGATGATTTTGCTGAGGAAGACGAAAAGCAACTCGGTTCTCATAGGAGAACAAGGAGTTGGTAAAACTGCAGTAGTATAAGGCTTGACTCAAAGGATAGTTAGAGGGGATATTCCAAACAGTCTTGCTGATGTTAGATTTTTTGAATTGGCTATGGGTGCATTCGTACATTTTTCTTTTGAATGAGGTGCGTTCATAGGAAAGAATCTGTGCTAAAATTCAATATAGGAGAGTCATCTTTTTCATTCATACATTTTTTCTCTTGAATGAGATGTGTTTATACAAGTACTGCTAACAAATTTTCCATACAATTCCAGGAAGCAACTTTACAAAATATCCTATCCAAAAACTATCTCAACAAATTGATCCTAAGTAAGTATAACCAGAATTTAAATTCAAATCCTATTTCTAACAACTCTGTTCCTATATTGGTGCAACAACAATTTTACATTTTTTCTCTTGAATAAGGTGTGTTCGTATGGGAGAATTTGTGTTAAAATTCAATATGGGAGAATAATCTTTTTTATTCATACATTTTTTCCTTGAATGAGATGTGTTTATACAAGTACTGCTAGCAAACTTCCCAAACAATTGTAGAAACAACTTTGCAAAATATCCTATCCAAAAACTATCTCAACAAATTGATCCTAAGTAAGTATAATCATAATTTAAATTCAAATCCTATACGTAACAACTCTGTTCCTATCTTGGTGCAACAACAATTTAAATTTAAAATCTTTCTTCAACACTCCCCCTTAGGTTGGTGCATGAATATCAGTTATACCCAACTTGCTAATTACTTCTGCAAATACCTTTTCTTCATAATAATCAAGATTTCAAGGTGCTATTTGAATTGTTGAAAGCAGAGCTCTGACAAGCTTTGAATCCAATTAGATATAATGACGTCTGGTGACCCAACTTTCACAAGCTTTGAGTCTAATCAGATATTCCAAGAACATGTATTCCTAAAATCTTGATAAAGGAACAAAACATTATCGCAGAATGGCTGAGGTTCCAGGTGGTGAGTGTGAATAAGAAAAAAAAAAGTTAGAAGAAAACCCTAATTGAAAAAAGATGAAAGAAGAAGAAAAAGAAATTAAGAAGAAAGCAATTTCTTATATGATCATACACGCAAAACAGCTTTGATTTTATTTTTTTTGCTAGTTCTGCTTTTTTTTAAAATAGATATCTAAATGAACTTAAAGTGAGAAGTACTTTTTTTTTTCCTTAAAAAAAATTATTTTTGAAGAAAAAAAAATCCGTTGAAATCAACTATGTTCTTACCCATAAAAAAAAGAAAAAAAAAAAAGACAGAAACAGCCAAACTTGTTTAGTTGGCCTTACGAACACCTCCTTTAAAATGAGTTGAACAAATCCTGCAAGTAACATGAGCCAACTTATGAGCCCAATGAGTTGTTTCTTTTAGGCCTGTGGTTTCTAGAGTTTAAATTCAGGATTCTTAAAATAGGATTTGTGTTTGTCATTTTTTTCACTTTCTAAAAGTGAAACTACCATTTTCTCAAGATATGACTCAATTCTTTATCTTTTCCCTGTCTTTCCACTTAAAAGCCAATAACTCAGCATCAAGGATATACGTTTCCCTCCATTTCAAAGAGACACTACACAAGTTACGATGATAAGAAGAAATTAAGAATAAACGGCAAGCTTCAACTGCTATAGTTGACATAACGTATCACTTAAGCAAATTAATAACTAATACTTACACAGATAACGGAAATTGAAAAAAAAAAAAAAAAAAAAACAGGCGAACCTTACAACATTAGAGCCCAGTTTCTAGTGATTTCGTCTCAAGCAAAACCAAGCTCAGCTATTGAGCAGTTAATAATCGAAATGATCACTTGTTGATAGAATTTACATAGTTGAAATAACAATTATTTAGATAAATTATTCTAACGGTATAGATTATGCTAACAAATTGTAACAGGTGTGTAACTTGTGGCAATGCACACTCAACCTGAAAAGCTGTCTTATCTCACTTTATTCCGCAGAGATTGGGATTCATTACCATCGTTTATGCTTTTAAAGGACAAAGATATAAAAAAAAGACACCTCCTAAAACCTTTCTTCTAACAAACTGCTCTTTCGGGAATAATGTGAAAGCTGCTTCATCAAGTTTTTAGTTTGTGTTTCTTGCAAGTAATGACAAACCTCCCTTCCCTTCTCTTCCATTCATTTCCCTCTCTTTGGCGTTACTCAAATTTGCCCATCTTTGCCTGCCTACATAGATATAAATCTTTTCAACAAATTTATGCTGCAAAACAGAACAGCAGAGGCAAGCTGAAAGTTTGTATAGGCCAGGGACATCAAAGTAGAAATGGATGATTCTAAGAATCATGATGAAGAAAAGCTCCCACTGCTGCGAAATACGGAGGTTCCCGAAGCAGAGAGGAACCTGATTCAGAAAGCCATCAGTGAGACATTTAAGAGCACAGCCAATTTGGCCAACCTTTTACCAACTGGCACTGTCCTTGCTTTCCAACTTCTGTCCCCAATCTTCACAAATATTGGCAACTGTGACTCAGTCAGCAAATTCATGACTGCTGCACTTGTAGCTCTCTGTGGTGCCTCATGCTTCCTGCTATGCTTTACTGATAGCTTCAGAGACAACAAGGGGAATATCTGTTATGGGTTTGCCACCTTGAGGGGCTTGTGGGTCGTCGATGGATCAACCACCCTTCCACCTCAACTTGCAGCAAAATATAGCCTGCGGTTTATAGATTTCATGCATGCAGTAATGTCAATTTTTGTATTTACAGCAATTGCATTATTTGATAAGAATGTGGTAAACTGCTTCTTTCCAGCACCTTCAAAAGAGACACAGGAAATCCTTACAGCATTGCCGGTGGGCATTGGCGTTTTTTGCAGCTTGCTGTTTGTTGCATTTCCTACAGAGAGACATGGAATTGGTTTCCCCCTTTCAACAAAATAATAGCTGGCTTCTTATATTCATGCGTGTAACCAATTTCAATGATTTAATCCGACCCAGTTCAAATACCCACTTCGTGAGTGTCTGGGGAAGGGAATACTCTAGGCAGTCTTTCCCCTGCTTTTTGCAGAGAGGCTGATTCGAACCCGCGACCTGACACACCACGGCAATTAATATTAAATAAATTATCGTGTTTCGAAAAATATTATATATATTCAATTGAAATTCATTATTTATATTAAATATTATTCAATTGTAAATTTTATTTTATAATACTTTCATTTTATGTATTTAAACCTGGACCAAAACTAGCACTAGGAAGAATTCCCTACAGTCCATTCGTTATAAGCTATCTTGATCATGCTAGCAGTATTTTGTAAATAATAAATCTGAATCCCTTTTACAACTAAGTCAGTACTTTGTTTTCCCAAACTAATAAATCTGAATCACTCTCCTTTCAACCCCTCCTGCTATTTAAACAAAGCCCCTGCCCTTCCAATTTTAACCACCTAACCAATTCTATAACTACTTTGTAACTAATTCTATAACTGCCTAACTTGGTGGATCCTATTAAAATGTCATAAGTATAGGGGCAGCCTGGTGCTACAAAGCTTCAGTTATGGGTCAGGTCCAGGAAAGGGTCAACCATTGTGTGAATCTATAATAGGAAGCCCTATCTTTTATTTGTAAGAGACTGATTACATGAATCAAATCTATGACCTTCGGATCACATGGCAATAACACCCACGTCGTGCCAAGGTTTAATAAAAATTTACTTAGCAGTAGGCATTAGCAATCTGCATATTATTTTATCTAATAACAAGAATTTCCAACTTCTTTATTTTTGTTGTTACAGATAAAACAGAACATCAGAACCCAGTTAAAGGCTTAAAGATATCATGTGAATCCACAATTAAGCAAAATAATAGTGAGTTAAATCCCTTAGGAGTCAAGCCATACAAGTAGCAATCTGCAAATTAAGAATTTCAACTAAAATGTTAACAATTGCACTATGAATAGACTGAGGAATACTGCATCTGAATAAGCAAAAGTTTTCTGGAAATTGACAAAAAAATTCAATCCACAAGTAATGGGTTTGATCACAGAAAATGATTTTGCAATTACCTGAGTTTACCTTGCCCAGAAGGCCAGAACTCTGGAAAATCTTTTCCAACAAACAGTTTCCTCATTAAAGTTTCAAAAAAGGATGGGGAAGAACAAAGGCAGCGTCCACTGTTGAAGAGAGAGTGAGGATATATGAAATATAAAGTCAGCCCCAAAGGTAAGCCCATTTATAAATCTTGCTCTTGTGGAAGCATATCTAGTTCGTCAATTTGAAGCTGTCATGAATCAACTTAGATGAAAACACATGAATAGTTTTATATTACATCTCTAACACGACTCCAAATGCAAAAGTCATTCGGATTTGAAGCATGGACAATCAAAGGTTCGTCTACCTTGTACTAAAACTCAACTTTTTTATTAGAAGAACAGAAACATCATGGACCAAACTCTAGACCACTTGGTCATAGAAGCTTTAATATTATGTCATGAACCAATTTTTCCAAAAGCTTAAACTTTTAGATGAAAACACATGAATAGTTTTATATTACATGTCTAACAGAAGCTCTAAGCATCGGTCATGGAAGCACTAATCATTTGAGAACGCCAACCATTTGAAATGAGGAAGTGAGATCATGAATTGAAAAGGCTGCACCTGTTCATTGACCGAGAAAAAAGAAGAACATGTTAGTTTGGGTCTGTCAATAAATTAGCTGTCAAAATTGATATAAGCTAAAGATAGAACTATCTTTATAAGAAAAAAATATATAATCCAAATTCCATCGCCCATTAATTTAGACAGGAACTCATATCATTGCATTGGAAAAACAGCCATTTATACTAGAAATAGTTGCAGATTTACTTCGCACAAATTACAAACATGCCATTAAAGGGCTCAGCACATATTTAACAGAGCATAAATACGATAATAAATTAATAAGTAGGTTTTCTGCGCATAATACATTTTAATTGGTGACTACGTAACAACCTTTTACAAAAGAAAAAGCCAGGGGGGACCATGTGACGCCAAAGGTTTTAGTAAGATGCAACACATATCTATGGAGTCACAAACTTCAACTTTCAGACTCAACAATTTTTTGCTTCAGCTCAGCCAACAGTAGCTCAGTGGCTTCTCTCACTTTTTTCCGATCCCAAAGTCCACCCATTACTACATTCCATAATCCCTCATCTGGAATGCAGCCGTCTAATACCATCTCATCAAGAATCCGAGCAGCTTTGTGCAGGTCTCCTCTCTTACAAAAACATTTGACTAAACAGTCAAAAGTGCCAATTTCAACAGAGATCCCCCTAGTACGCATACTAAGATACAACTGAAAGGCACGTGGTGAATCAATATTATTACAAAGGCCTCGGACAACCTTGTTATGCATACTAACATGAAGACTCCAAGTTACTCGATTTGGTGGAATACCACCAAGCAACATCTCATCAATGAAGTTTGCAGCTTCTTGATAGCTGCATGCAGCACAGAGGCCACTTATGATTTTCCCATACAACCCTGCATTTGGTTTCAAGCCTTGGAGCCTCATTCTATCAAGAATCTCCACAGCTTCACTAAGCTTTCCTTCTTTACACAGTCCATTGATTAAAGTACTATAAGTGACCATGTTAGGTAAATGATGTTTTCTGACCATCATTTCTAACAACTCCATTGCTTGAAATGAAAGGCCACCTTTACATAAACCATCCATTAGAGAACTATAAGTAAAAACATTTGGCTCAATGCCATTTCTCTTCATCTCTTCAAGCAAACTTATAGCTTCATCCAAATTATTAGACTGACACATTCCATGTATCAAACTAGTATAGGTAACAACAGAAGGTGAAAAACCTTTCTGCTCCATCTCTCTGAATATTTCCTTTGCCTGACTGATTTTTCCCAGTCTACACAGCCCATTAATCAATGTACCATATGTATATGAATCTGGCTGGCATTCACGGTTGGGCATCTCACGAAATATCTGTAAAGCAGCATCAATAGTTTCATTGTTTTTGCAGAGGGCCTTGATCAAAATATTGAGGGAAACAACACTAGGTGGAATGCCCATTTCTCTCATGCCCCTGTAAAAACTAATAGCCCTTTTTACATGGTTTTCCTCCACAAGAATATCAAGGATTGTCACGTAAGATTTTTGAGTGGGCCTTAACTGAAAGTCTTCCATCTTGTGGAAAACCCTGATAGCATCAAGTGGCCTGTGCACACGTCCATAACCCCTGCATATAGTTACAAATATGTCCTCTGTAACCTTGCAATTTTCTTGCTTCATTCTCTCGAGCATTCCTTCTGCTGACCTGAACTGGTTCACAGTGATTAACCTAGAGATCATGAGACCAAAAGTTTTGTGATCATGACGAAACCCATTGCCATATTCAGCTGTTGCCGAATCAAACATAAGGACAGCTTTGTGTACGTCCTTTTCTGCTTTTATTAGCTGTTCAACTAGGGAATTCGTAATTTGCTTTGGCCATTTAAACAAAGTTTTACTGCCCATACCCCCAATTTATAACGCTTAAAAGTGGTAGATTTTGGAATTTTGTAATACTAGTTCCTCACAACAAGCATCTCCATGCAATAGCAGCACACATAAACATCATGCCCAGTTCACCAAACTACACAGGAAGCTGGTAGAACAACCAACTTTGATCACTGTGGCTCCAATATTCAAGTTTGTTTTACTTCTACGCATAGGTATGGGTGACGCATTTCATCAAAAAGGTCTCCGGCAAAATGAAGAAGCCGAACAATGAAGACTCAAACTGCGAGAGCTGTGTTAACTAAGATTGAATTGAAACCATCAAAAATTAAATTCTCTGTTTCAAGAATTTAATTGGATTATAGCAAGATCTCCGAAAATTCAATAAGGAAACCATGTTACCTTGTTTGGGAGTGGAGCACCGTCATCATGGTTTGTAAAGTTGTGATGACGAAGGTGCTATACGTACAATGGTTATTTGAGAAGAGAGTGGCGAAGGAGGCAACAAAATGCAGATCCATCGTAGCTACAAACCTGGTACTACTGGGTTTTGTTTTTTTATCATTGTTTCGTTTTGTTTCTCCAATGTTACTGCAATAT
Source organism: Gastrolobium bilobum (assembly GCF_033153095.1). Taxonomy (NCBI): domain Eukaryota; kingdom Viridiplantae; phylum Streptophyta; class Magnoliopsida; order Fabales; family Fabaceae; genus Gastrolobium; species Gastrolobium bilobum. The sequence goes on along the minus strand of NW_026899161.1, from coordinate 460,718 downwards.
GTTGTTTCGAGTTCCAAACATGGAAGAAGCCTGCCACCATGTATGGGCTTTATTTCTTCTCTTTTGGGCCTAAGACTTAATACAACTCAAGCTGGGCTTAAGCCTAGTACAAAATTGACCTAGGCCCGCACCATCCACTCATAATAATATCAAAGATAACTCCACTTTATGTTATGGTTTATCATTTAACTCATTTTTATTTTAAGGGAAAAGCAGATAAGTTATTTGCATTTATTTTCAAAACGACATCGTTTTAGTATTGAAATCTTACAAAATTATAAATATAAAGACTATTATAATCCTGAAATAAATTAAAATTACAAAAACACCATGATTTCTGCCCCAAAACGACGTCGTATTGAGCTTATTGCAGATAAATTATCTGCAGTAACCGCAAAAAAAGTGAACCCTTATTTTAAACTGTCATTTAGAATCTTAGATCACTGGTAGAGTGTAAATAGATTGGATTACATTAAAATTTGACATAGAAAAATTAGATCAATATAAAATATTTTAAATCTGCTATGTTAGTCTGATGTAAGCTAAATTATAAACTTCATCAAGCATATATTTATAAGTCCAAAAATATGGCCTAAACTTGTTAGTCTGACTAAGCCTCCATTAGGCCTTCAAGAATTAAAAACAATAACTATAACAATATTGCTTTATTATTTAAATCATAACTTCATTTATTATTCATAAAATAAATAGTATAATATATGTCAACATTGAGATTATTGGTAGGTGTGTAAATAGAAGTATAGAACGGGTGGTTTATCATGTATAGCCTAGTATATATAGTAAAATACAATAGACTAAAATTTTTTAAAAAATTTATTTAGAATATGGGACATGAGTCTTCTTTTACAAGGTTTTACTAATAAGTCGGGTTTTTTTGACCCTTTTTTCTCTCATTAATTATTTAATAACTATTTTGTCCCTTATTCAGAACTATCTACCAATTTGCCCCTCTTTAATCGATTAAGCCAAAAATTTAATCGATTAAATAGTCAAAATAGACAAAAAAAATCGTTGACTTGAAGATTTAGTCGATTAAATCTCCCTATTTAGTCGATTAAATCTCCCTATTTAATCGACTAAATCTCCCATAAATGGTCAAAAGAGAAATATTTAATCGATTAAATAAGGAAATTTAATCGACTAAATCTTCATTTGACCATTTAATCAATTAAATATTTCATTTAATCAATTAAAGAGTGACAGATTGGTAGATAGTTTACAATAAAAGGGCAAAATAGTTATTAAATAATTAACGAGAGGCAAAAGGGTGAAAAAGTCGATAAGCCGACTTATGTCATGTTATTTATTTTTAAAGAAATAAAAAATTTATTTAAATTTTTTTATAATATTTTATTGTTATTTTTTAATTTTCAATAGTCTAATAGACTTAAACAAGTTAACAAGTAAAAAAAAAAAAAAAAAAAAAAAAGTTAACAAACATAAGTTTGGGCTTTTAAATTTATATAAACCTAACTTATTTAAACAAAAACCTAGTCCAGTCTAGAGCTCAAAATTGGGTTAACTTGCCTAATGGGTTAGGGCAAAAAAAAATCCATAGAATCGAAGGCTCATAACAATAATAACTAACATGGGTTAAAAATCCTACAAAATTATTTTATTGAAATTAATGCATTCTACAAGTGAAATGAAAGAATTTTTTTAATTATTTTCCCGATAATTCTTGAACAGATAATTTTATATCAAAAACATTGAAGTTCTCGCTTTCTATTATATCCTAAAATAATTATATTTCGCATTAAATAACACTAATAGTGAAGATTTTTATTATTCAGTAATACTTTCAATATACGTGAAAAGATTAATGATTTGATTTTTTTTAGTAAAAATCAGTTAAACAAGATTATATATAACGCTCTCAACTTTTTTGCTGTAACAAAATCAAGTGATGCTGAAATTTTAAATGATTATGCATAATATCATTTTTTTACCATATTATTTTATAGTTTAAACATTTTTTAAGGGAAAAGTTCAAAAACCTCTCTATAGTTTATATTAAAATCAATTACACCCTTAAATTTTTATTATTATTTATCCTCATTGATTTTTTTTCAATTACCATGTTCCTATTCACCTTCCTCAACTTATTGAGTTGAAATTTTCATAGTGTAATTTTTTTATTCTACTTTGCTGCAAATTATATATTTTTAATTTATTATAATACTAAGGTAAATAATCAAACATATATTACTGTTCAAATCTTTAACTCCATCAAAATAAGTATAAACTCTTTATTTTAACTCAAACGGCTCCACATTTATTTGATTTTTTCTAGATTTTTCCGTTTTATTTGTGGTCAATTCGCTTGTCATCTATGTGTATTTGCTCATATCTTTGAGCTTAATGTTAATGAGTATTGCATAACAATAGACCAATTTACTCCTTAATATATTAGTATTTTTTCCAACATTTTTTTTTTTTTTTGTTACTTATCCCTGGCTCACAATTTTTTTCTTTTGAACCCAGAATAAAATTATATTTACATATAAATTGATTACTTAAATAATTTTTAATTTTATTTATTAAATTTAAGATATTACTATATTTGTTAAACTCTGGTCAAGTCAGTTTTATTAAAGATATATAATTTTTTAAAAAGAAAAATAATAGTCATAAGTTAAGCTTCATTCAGCTAACAAATAACAATGTTATAATATTATCTTATTGGAAGATCCAAATTAGTTGTTAATTTGCAGCTTTCATTGTAATCTTTTCTCAATATCGTTGGGATGAAATTTTTTTAATAGTTTGACATAAATTTTAGAAAACAATGATTTTTTACAAGGTAAAATGAATATTTTAATTTAAATTTTAAGAGAAAAATCATAAAGATGTAAGGGATTTTAAGAGAAACCATACAAAGTGTAACATCTAAAGAGCTGGCAAGGGCAGGGAGTGATCGTCGGTGCGAAAGGGCACGGTCAATGAGCGACTCATGCCAAATCTTGCAGCTTGGGGGTTCATGAATGAATCGAATCAACACCGAAAGAGAGGGATTCCAGAGACTGTGTTGGTATGGGACGGTACAGTTAGGAATGACTTATAAGAATTAATTGGTACTACCTATACTAACAAGATGCATCTACTTTTCGGTAGCCCGGATCGGAAGAACTCCACAGTTAAGCGTGCTTGACTTGGAGCAATTCTGGGATGGGTGACCTCATGGGAAGTTTTCCCGGGAAGTGTGCGAGTGAGGACAAAGCACACTGAAAAGTCTTGTGTTAGTGTGTGGGGCATTTATTGATTCTTGCAAGTGGCCGGACGTTACAAGTGGTATCAGAGCAGGGCCTCTCTTCCAGTACGGTGTGGTTCGAGGACGAACCAGGCGGAAGCTGGTGGGCATGTAACATCCCAAGAGCTGGTAAGGGCAGGGAGTGATCGCCGGGGCGAAAGGGCACGGACAATGAGCGGCTCATGCCAAATCTTGCAGCTTGGGGGTTCATGAATGAATCGAATCAACACCCGAAAGAGAAGGATTCCAGAGACTGTGTTGGTATGGGACGGTACAATTAGGAATGACTTATAAGAATTAATTGGTACTACCTATACTACTAACAAGATGTATCTACTTTTCGGTAGCCCAGATCGAAAGAACTCCACAGTTAAGCGTGCTTGACTTGGAGCAATTCTGGGATGGGTGACCTCCTGATAAGTTTTCCAGGGAAGTGTGCGAGTGAGGACAAAGCACACTGAAAAGTCTCGTGTTAGTGTGTGGGGACAATTATTGATTCTTGCAAGTGGTCGGGCGTTACACAGAGGGAATTTTTGAACTTTTCTCTTTTTCAAAGTATGAAGAGATATTCGTAACAATATAAGCTATTATGTATTATTATTATATATTTTAAGAACTTAGTTATACCCACACCAAAATAAAAAGAACTTAGTTATACCCACACCAAAATAAAAAGAACTTAGTTATCCCCACACCAAAATAAAAAGAACTTTAGTTATTTACCAAAAAAAAAAAAAAACTTTAGTTACAATTTTATAAATGGTGAACATATAATTGAAAACCTTGTTAAATTATAAAAAAATTAGATATATAAAAATCCCATTGAAATTTTTTAAATTAAATGAAATTGTGTAAAATTTTAACAAATTACAAAAATATACATAGAAAACTAAATATTTATTAAGCTTTAAAGACAAATATCGAGAATTTACAATTTGTTATTTTATCTAAGAGAATCATAGAAAGATTTAAAATAATATAAAAATGGATTCTCTCATGTTTGATTTGAACATGACCAAGTCATATAAATCTCAATCATTCAAGGACTAATCAATGGTTAGTAATTAATTTGAATATTTCATCTTTTTTGTTCTATAAATTTTATTATTAAAATTGTGGTCATTAATCTGTTATTGAATGATTGAGATTCATGGCATGATATAATTATGTTAAAATTAGACATGGGAGGATTCATTTGCATAGGAATTTTCCCTGCCTAATATTAGTTATTAATTATTAGACAAATGACATTTTTAAAACATTCAAGACGGATGGATTCAAATTTGGATGATTAATAAAATATAAATTTATATTTTAATATAAGTTTTTCTCTTATATATTATTTATATTTTGATATAGGGGTATTTTTAATAATAAATATATATAAAGGTCTGGATCGTTTTATATCAGTGTAAGTTATACTCTCAATCTTGGTCGTGGATTCCATTTATATCTAATGATTCTGATTTACTAGATATTTGAACCATCAAATGCAAGCAAATCAATGATCAAGATTTTGTGTAAGACTTCTTATTCTTACACCGGTGTAAGAATATCTTACAATTTTCAATAAATGATAACTGTTGATTGACGGAAATCAACGATTAGGATTTGGTGTCAAATTTTAAAGTTCGGCACCAGTATCAAAAGATCATGCACCTAAATATATATATATATATATATATATGGGAAGGGTTATACTTACTACCTCCTAAGTTTACTACCCTTACTACCAAATTTCCCACCATTAGATGAATTTTGAATCCAATGACTCATATTTACCTCTTATAAACCTTTTTTTTTCGTCACTCATCCCTGTAAAACTATTTGTGTCTCATGTGTAACGTGTGTCAATCGATTTAATTAAATAACAAAAGAGGCTTTATGGTAATTGACGTTTCGCATTAATGGTAATTGACGTTTTGACGTTTTGCATTATGGTAACGTTTTACAATAATGGTAATTGACGTTTTGACGTTTCGCATTAATGGGAAGTTACAGGGAGTTATTTGAAACTCCGGTGACATGGTTCAGTTATATAAAGAGAAAAATGGTGAGTCTCTGTGATTTTATCTCTCAGAATTCTCTCCTTCATGGTCTGCCCATAAAAGTTGTATCAGATCCCTGTCATAGACGATACAAGGAAAGCAGAGGGTAAAGACTCTGAGAAACAATCTTCCATCATTAAAGTTCTTCATCAGAGTTCTTCCGCACTAATGGAGAAAGGTACGCTCTTATGTGAAAATCATGAATTCTAAAGATCCTGTATCATGTTCTTGAATGATCATTGTTGAGCATGTATTAATGAATTACTGATAAATTGCTTACATGTGGTATCAGAGCCAGTGTTTAAGAATTTGTGTTTTTCCATAAATAATTATGAATGAATTTCTGATTCATGAAAAGTTAGGGTTTTTGAAAATAAAATTCACGATCATCATTTGAATTTTGCGTTCATATTACGGTTTGCATATTGATTTGAAATGCATATGTCAAATACTGCATTTTATGATGTCGCGAGTTCTGAAGAAAACAATTTCGAATTGATTTTGTATTTCACAAAAGGACGAAAACGAAAACATGAAGTCCCTTTACGTTAATATGAATTTGATGGTTTTCGTGTCATTTGCCATTCTCGGAAACGTATGCATTTGGGCGTTGAATGGAATTTCATTTGAAAATTGGTTGAATGCATTTGCCATTCTCGGTTTTCGAGTTTTGAAGCAAAATTTTGATTTGGTTTTGCAATACAATTACGTCGGTTTTCAATTCAATTCAATGTGAATATTTTAATGCCATTCAATTCAATTCAATTCGATTCTGTGTCGTTTTCCGTTCCAATTCAATGCCATTCAATTTTTAATGCCATTCGATTTAATGGATAAAGGTACTGTATGTAAATATATATTCTGATATTGAATGTGAAAATTGAATGATTATGTAATATTCACAGTTTTAAATTGAATGATTTTGTGATGTGGTTGGATTAAAATTAAATGTGAAAATTTAATCCTATTATTGTTTATGAAATATCAAAAGTTTTGAAATTAATTATGGTAGATTTGTTAGTCACCAAAGTGGCCAAATCTTGAAGAGTTATTTTAATTTCAAATATAATGAATTTTATTTCAATTACCATGACTGTGATGCTATGAAGAGTATGAAATAATTTTCTAGTTGTGGTATATTGAAGTTCATTATTGTAGGACAGTTAGGGATCAACCCAAAGGTTGATTATTTGTTTTATAAAATGAACATGGATGTTAGTATTGTTGGCATATTTTCTCACATTTGGACATCCAAAGATGGCAAATATTTATGATAGGGGTATGCATCATTGCCAAATTATGTGAAATTTATATAGCATCATTATAGTTAATGTTGTATGTTAATGGATCCCCAAAGGTGAACATTGATATGCATTGAAGTTAGTATATTTGAATCTGTGAATTATGTTAGTATGTGACATGTATGACTCAAAGCATTAATGTTTTTAAATGTTATTCCTCGCAGTACTAGTTGCTACACATTCCATGTTCTCAATTGTTGTAGTTTTTAATGGGCTGAACTTCTCTGAATGAAAAGAGCAAATCAATTTTTACCTTGGGGTAATGGATATGGATTTGGCTCTTAGAGAAGAGGAACCTGGTGCTATTACTCCTGAAAGCACTGAGGATGAAAGGGACCATTTTAAGAACTGGGAAAGATCCAACAGAATAAGTCTGATGTACATGAAAATGAGCATAGCAAGCAACATTAAGTCAGTTCTTCCACAAACTGAAAGTGCCATCGAAATGATGAAACTTGTGGAAGAGCGCTCCCAAACCGCTGATAAGTCTCTTGCTGGGACACTTATGAGTACACTGACCACCATGAAGTTTGATGGTTCGCGTACTATGCATGAGCATGTTATTGAAATGACAAGCATTGCGGCAAAACTGAAAGCATTGGGAATGGATGTGGATGAGAACTTCCTGGTGCAGTTCGTATTGAACTCATTACCGTCTGAGTATGGTCCTTTCCAAATGAACTATAATACCATGAAAGACAAATGGAATGTGCATGAATTGCACAGTATGTTAGTTCAGGAGGAAACCAGACTTAAGAATCAGGGAGCTCATTCTATCAATTATGTAAAGCATCAAGGAGCTGAAAAGAATAAAGGAAAGAAGCATGAGAAGAAAGGAGGAGGAGGAGGACCCCTTAAAGTGAATGAGGCCTCTTCTTCTAAAATCCACAAAAAGGAAAGTAATGCAAAGATGAGGTGCCATTTCTGTAAAAAGGAAGGGCATTTCAAAAGGGATTGCCTGAAACGTAAGGCTTGGTTCGAAAAGAAAGGTAAGCCTAGTGCTTATGTATGTTATGAATCAAACCTGGCTGAAGTTCCTTATAATACTTGGTGGATTGATTCTGGTTGTACTACTCATGTTTCTAATACAATGCAGGGATTTCTTATGACCCAAACCACAAAGCCAAATGAAAAGTTTGTCCTTATGGGCAATAGAGTGAAAGTTCCGGTGGAAGCTGTTGGGACTTACCGTTTAATTCTCGATAGTGGATTTCATTTGGATTTACGTGAAACTCTTTATGTACCTAGTATATCTAGGAATTTAGTTTCAATTTCCAAACTTGATGTTGCTGGATACTCTTTTAAATTTGGTAGTGGTAGTTTCAGTTTGTACAAGCACAATCATTTGATTGGTAATGGTACTTTATGTGATGGATTATATAAATTATGTCTTGATAATCTTTATGCTGAAACACTTATGACTCTGCATCATAATGTTGGTACTAAACGTACCTTAATTAATGAGTGTTCCGCTTACTTGTGGCACAAACGTTTGGGACATATTTCCAAAGAAAGGATGAAAAGATTGGTAAATAATGAAATCCTTCCGGATTTAGACTTTACTGATTTGAATGTTTGTGTGGATTGTATTAAAGGAAAACAAACAAAACACACAAAGAAAGGAGCCACAAGGAGCACTCAGCTTCTTGAAATTATACACACTGATGTATGTGGTCCGTTTGATGTTAATGCCTTCAATAAAGAAAAATATTTTATCACTTTCATTGATGATTATTCACGTTATGGTTATGTCTATTTGTTGCATGATAAGTCTCAAGCTGCAAATGCTTTGGAGATTTATATTAATGAAGTTGAAAGGCAATTAGATATAAAGGTGAAGATTGTCAGGTCTGATAGGGGTGGTGAATATTATGGAAGGTATGATGAAAGTGGACAACATCCGGGCCCATTTGCTAAATTTCTGGAAAAGCGTGGTATTTGTGCTCAATACACAATGCCCTGTACACCGCAACAGAATGGTGTATCAGAAAGGCGTAATAGGACCTTACTGGATATGGTTAGGAGTATGTTAAGTAATTCTTCTTTACATGTTTCATTGTGGACTTATGCTCTAAAAACTGCCATGTACGTATTGAATAGGGTTCCTAGTAAGTCAGTTCCAAAGACTCCTTTTGAACTTTGGACTGGAAGGAAACCTAGTATAAGACACCTGCATGTTTGGGGTTGTCAGGCAGAGATTAGATATTACAATCCGCAAGAAAAGAAACTAGATGCAAGGACAATCAGTGGTTATTTCATTGGTTATCCAGAAAAATCGAAAGGGTATAGATTTTACTGTCCTTATCATATTACAAGGATTATTGAATCTGGAAATGCAAGGTTCATTGAGAATGGTGAAGTTAGTGGGAGTGAAACACCACGTAAAGTGGATATTCATGAAGTGAGAGTACAAGTTACATTACCTTGTAGCTCTAGTAAAGTTATTGTTCCTTATGCTATTGAACCAATCAATAATAATGAAGGACAAGTTAATGATCCCACTACTTATGAAGAGATCATTGTTGATGAACCGAATGAACCCATAGTAGAAGAACCACAACAAATAGCATTAAGAAGATCTCAAAGAGAAAGGAGACCTGCTATTTCTAATGATTATGTGGTATATCTACAAGAATCTGAATTTGACATGGGTATTCAGGATGATCCAGTAACGTTTTCACAAGCCATGAATGGAGAAAATGGTGATAAATGGTTAGATGCCATGAAAGATGAGTTGAAATCTATGGAACAGAATAAGGTCTGGGATATTGTTGAGTTACCAGAAGGGTGCAAGAGAGTTGGTTGTAAATGGGTCTTTAAGACCAAACGTGACTCTCATGGTAACTTGGAACGTTACAAGGCCAGACTAGTTGCAAAGGGATTCACTCAGAAAGATGGCATTGACTATAAAGAAACTTTTTCACCAGTTTCAAAGAAGGATTTGTTAAGAATTATTATGGCATTGGTGGCTCATTATGATCTAGAGTTACACCAAATGGATGTGAAAACCGCCTTTCTAAATGGAAATTTAGATGAAGATGTGTACATGGACCAACCAATGGGGTTCATAGAAAAGGGTAAAGAGCACATGGTGTGCAAACTTAAGAAGTCAATATACGGACTTAAACAAGCTTCACGGCAATGGTACCTTAAGTTCAATGATACCGTTGTTTCCTTTGGATTTAAAGAAAACATCGTTGATCGATGTATATATCTGAAGATCAGTGGGAGCAAGTTCATCTTATTGGTTCTGTATGTTGATGATATTTTTCTTGCAACTAACGATCTTGGTCTTTTAACTGAGACTAAGAAGTTTCTCTCTAGTAACTTTGAAATGAAAGATATGGGTGAGGCAGCTTATGTGATAGGAATAGAAATATTCCGTGATAGATCACAAGGACTGTTAGGTTTGTCTCAGAAAGCATATATTAATAAAGTTCTAGAGAGATTCAGAATGGAAAACTGCTCATCATCTCCAGTTCCAATTCAGAAAGGAGATAAGTTTAGTCTCTTACAATGTCCTAAAAGTGAATTGGAACGAAAAGAAATGGAAGCAATTCCGTATGCATCATTAGTTGGGAGCTTAATGTATGCTCAGACTTGTACGAGACCAGATATTAGCTTTGCAGTTGGGATGTTGGGTAGATACCAAAGTAATCCCGGTATGGATCACTGGAAAGCAGCAAAGAAAGTTCTGAGATATTTGCAAGGAACTAAAGGTCACATGCTTACTTATAGAAGGTCTAGCAACCTTGAAGTTATTGGATACACAGATTCGGATTTTGCAGGATGCGTAGACACAAGAAAATCTACATGTGGTTACCTGTATTTTTTAGCTGAAGGAGCTATATCATGGAAAAGTGCAAAGCAGACTGTAATAGCTGCGTCCACTATGGAAGCTGAATTTGTGGCATGCTTTGAAGCCACGATTCAGGCTAAATGGCTACGGAACTTTATTTCAGGGCTTGGATTGGTCGACAATATTGCAAAGCCGCTGAAAATTTATTGTGATAATTCTGCAGTTGTCTTCTTTTCTAAAAACGACAAATATTCCAAAGGTGCTAAACATATGGAATTAAAGTACTTTGCCGTTAAAGAAGAGGTTCAGAAACAAAGAGTGTCTATAGAGCATATTAGCACCGATCTTATGATAGCTGATCCCTTGACGAATGGATTACCGCCCAAGACATTTACTGGTCATGTATGTAGAATGGGCATTATGTCAGCTAATGAATGATAAAAATTATAGTTATGTATTAAAGTATTGACACTCTGAGCTCATTGATGAATATATGTTTCTGATATTGTCTTGTTTTTCAATTTATGTATGCATGCAAGTATATGTGATGATATTGAAAATATTTGTGGTCCGTTATGAAGACATTATTGTTGGACATAATGTGTACTTCCTATTAAAGTATCATGTTAGGAAGAAGAGTCAATATAGTAGTACATGGAAGGGACTATGCCGACTTGATAGCATACAACCGCCATGACTCATGTTGATTTTATTTCTAATAATGAATTATGATGACGTCAATGTATGGAACCTTTAGGCTAGTAAATGCGCATTATAGTGAATTTTAATTAAATCATGAAGGGACACCTTATGACATGAGCCAAGTGGGAGAATGTAAAACTATTTGTGTCTCATGTGTAACGTGTGTCAATCGGTTTAATTAAATAATAAAAGAGGCTTTATGGTAATTGACGTTTCGCATTAATGGTAATTGACGTTTTGACGTTTTGCATTATGGTAACGTTTTACATTAATGGTAATTGACGTTTTGACGTTTCGCATTAATGGGAAGTTACAGGGAGTTATTTGAAACTCCGTAACTGGTGACATGGTTCAGTTATATAAAGAGAAAAATGGTGAGTCTCTGTGATTTTATCTCTCAGAATTCTCTCCTTCATGGTCTGCCCATAAAAGTTGTATCAGATCCCTGTCATAGACGATACAAGGAAAGCAGAGGGTAAAGACTCTGAGAAACAATCTTCCATCATTAAAGTTCTTCATCAGAGTTCTTCCGCACTAATGGAGAAAGGTACGCTCTTATGTGAAAATCATGAATTCTAAAGATCCTGTATCATGTTCTTGAATGATCATTGTTGAACATGTATTAATGAATTACTGATAAATTGCTTACAATCCCTTCTCTCTCTAGGTCTCTGGGAATTGCACACACGCTCACCACTCTCTCCAACTTCCTCTCGTCATGGTTCTTTCTTTTCCGGTTCCATTCATCGTTGCTTTTCTTTCTTCGTTTTTTAAATTTCTTTTGTCACCACCACCATCCCTTGCGGAACCATTCTGACCTTCCCCTTCTTCATGAACATGAACCCTAACATCATATCTCTCCATGATTCGAAGTCTTTCTCGCACCTCTTCGATACTTCTACCTTTCAGAACAAAATTACCTTGTCTAATGGCTCATACTTATCCCATATAATCCTAATTTTTCCCTCACTCATCCCCTATCTCTTTCTCTCTCTATGTCTGGGAACTGCACAGACACTCCCTGCTCTCTCCAAATTTATCTCTTCATCGTTGCTTTTCATTCTTTTCTTTTTTTAAATTTCTTTTGTCACCATTCATCGCTCTCCATGAACGACGACGAGGAGCAACAAACTCAGGCGGAAAACTCTTTTTCACCGCAGTGCATGCCGACAAGCATCACGCCCTTGGTAAATATTTTAGCTTCTTCTAAGAACTTCGAACATTATTCTAAGATAAATAATAGATTGGGGTTGGTGTGGCAATATCAAACTGAATTGTCAAAGAGTCACTGATTGTGGGGTTGGTATGATAAGATCAAAAGAAATTGTTATAAAACACTAGTATTCATGAACTATAAGAAACTTAAAAAACGAGGACACAATAAGCGCACATGCAAAGTTATAAATCTATAAAAGGTATGCTGCTTCATCTTATGCTCTATTGTTATTAATTAAATATAAAAAATGGTCCCGCCTAAGGAGGAATCTTTTGAACATATGGTCAGTTTGGTCTTCCCTTAAAAATGAGTTTAAAAATTCATGGATGTTGTATATGCAAGATTTAACTTTGAGTTTGTTGGATAAGTGCCAGAAATCACTTTATGTCATCAAGGGAATTATGGAAAGCATAACAGATGATTAAGTGACACTTTTTGTGGCTTTATATCTTTTTGAGTTTGTTGGATAAGTGCCAGAAATCACTTTATGTCATCAAGTGGACACTGCCAAGCATGCTGCGGAAGTTGTTCAAAATCCTAATGTACATAAACAGAGATGCAGATTTGATTTGATTTTAGATAAAAAGAGATGCAACTGTCATGAGGTGAAATTTATTAAGATTGTTTGTTATTGCTCTTATTATGCTGTGGTTGTTAACCCTAAATAGTTTGAGATCATGAAATATTTTGTGCACTAAAGAGTGGGTTGTATCCTTAGCTTATTCTGGTCATTACTCATTAGTTGACTTAGCCCCCTAGTTGACCCATCAGTACCAAACAATTTGAAACCAGTATTCCCTTTATGTTGTGTTTCTTTCTTTCTTTCTTTCTTTCTTTCTTTGGCTATATAATAATCACTTGTTTATTTCAATGAAGGCCAATATGGAAGATGATGAGGACTTTATTGTTATGCTATTTGAGATAAATCCTATTTTTTTGGGTTATATATGAATCAGAGACCATTGTCAAATCTGAAAATTCTAGCACTATTAAATGTCATTTAGAGTAAGTGATAGAAGTGTCTTTTTCTTCTGAATTTTTTTTTTTTGCTTTCCCTCTCCCTTTGAAATTAATCCATTTTCATTTACCATTCTTGTTTGGTTGTGTCTTCTTCCTCTTCTTAATAGCTGAAAGAATCAATATGGGAAGGCACACAATAACATACTGATTACGTAAAAGAAAGGAGTACATTATTCCTCCAGAATATGGGTCATACAGAAGGAAACTTTTGAACATATGGTCAGTTTGGTCTTCCCTTAAAAATGAGTTTAAAAATTCATGGATGCTTTATATGAAAAATCTGTTTTTGAAATTACTTGATTAACTCTTTTGAAATTACAGAAACATCCAGATGCTAAGACTGTAAAAAGTGATGGTTAAGGAGCTATGCACAATATTTTCTGAGCCAGCAACTAATGGCAAGCATGAATATTTAGGTGCACTTGAAGGTGAACATGCATCTAGAACTCCTTGTTCAAAACTCTTGAGACGCACCAAGAAGAGTCCTCATCTGGATCCCAGGATGAAGAAGATGCTAATGACCCTCTTAACAATTTAACCTACTACACCTTCTGCAACTTGTAACCGTAAAAGATGTTATACTTTTTGATATAGCATATTATAGATATGACATAGTATTTGGATCTGCATTGAAAATGCAAGCAACATCTTATGTTTCTTGTTTCAGACAATTTGTTTTTTTTTTGTATCCTTGTTTAGATCCAGCTTCTTAAATGTATGCAAACTCACTGCCATGGATCTGTTCTGCTTTTATCCTTTGATTGGTTTTATATATTGCTCTAGAAAGTTAATTATGCGATTAGGCCATAACATACTAGAAAGTTATATATCATAAATGTGATCCAGAGACACACTATAACTCCATAACTTAAAATCTGTTCACTTATATGAGCAGTCATATCAGGAATTTTAGTACACATCAAACTAATAAACACAATAGACACGCCCCAATATGATCAAAGCAAGCCCCATTAGAACATGGCTGGTAGCCTTCAAAGCTTTCCTTTCTTCAGCTTGGATGTGCTCGGCAACATTGAAATTCCCTGCATGAATGCAATCCCCATTTATCAATAGAAGATAAAAATCAATAAAACATGCATTAATCTTCAATCACTACGTGCAATTAAAATTAATCTCCAATCAACATTGAATTGTTTCTTTGATGTCCAGCACGGTTGCACTATTGTAAAATATGAAGTTGTTGAATATGTTATCAATGCAGCTGAGGACCAAATTTGTGTTTGACAGACATGGTCCTTTACAGAATTCATCAGTTCTCTGTGCAGGCACGTTCAGGTTTGGCAATATGCGACTTTCTCACCCTCATATATCCAAAAATAAATAGAAGTTAAACAACAAAATCTAGAACTAAAATAGGCAACAGAAACGAAATATTCATCAATTGCTTTGGTTGGGAAACTAAATTTTGTATTTATAATGATTCTAAACTATAACTTAGACAAGGTAATTTTGTTCTGAAAGGTAGAAGTATCGAAGAGGTGCGAGAAAGACTTCGAATCATGAAGAGATATGATGTTAGGGTTCATGTTCATGAAGAAGGGGAAGGTCAGAATGGTTCCGTAAGGGATGGTGGTGGTGACAAAAGAAATTTAAAAAACGAAGAAAGAAAAGCAACGATGAATGGAACCGAAAAAGAAAGAACCATGACGAGAGGAAGTTGGAGAGAGTGGTGAGCGTGTGTGCAGTTCCTAGAGACCTAGAGAGAGAAGGGATGAGTGACGAAAAAAAAAAGGTTTATAAGAGGTAAATATGAGTCATTGGATTCAAAATTCATCTAACGGTGGGAAATTTGGTAGTAAGGGTAGTAAACTTAGGAGGTAGTAAGTATAACCCTTCCCATATATATATATATATATATATATATATATATATATATATATATATATATATATATATATATATATATATATATATCTCTCTAGTTGATTTTACTGCAATTACCAAATAAAAATGAATAAAATAAATTAGGAAGTAAATATCTTTCACTTAAAATTGTTTAAAATAACGATTCAAATAAAAAATCTCATTGAATCATTAAAGTATATATTTATTATATATATTCTATAGAATTATACATATAGTATATTTATATTATTATAATATATTTATAATTTATTTTAATTTTTATATACATGGGATCAAAATTTCTCCTGTAACATAAGATAAAATTATTTCTTGAAATTCTAAAAATAACTTCGTTTTAGGGGATTTGGAAAAAAAATATGAGGTCTTTTAGTAAAATTACATGATACAAATAGAAAGTAAAATTACTAAATCATGCATTTTTTTCAAATACAAAAAACAACATCATTTTGAAATTGTTGGAAGTAGTTTCATCTCATATTGTAGGATAAATGTTTTTGATAAAGAAAATTTTTGACCTGTGAATTAGTCACAAGCTAACCCGTTAAATCAAAAAGTTTTGGGAGTTATAGAAAATCTTACCACAAAGTGAGCTTTATGGGTTTCGGCGGGATCTAACCCGCGAGCTACAACTCATTTTAACAACTCCAAGACCAACTCATTTACACCCTCACATAGGCGTTAAAAAAAAGTCTATGATTAACTTCCTAAATATGTTTTTTAAGGCTCGGATTTATTATATTTTACTTGGAGTCCGTTTAATTCGTTAAAAAAAGTGACTAAACAACACAAAAATCATTGTTCCGTTGTTTGGTCAAAATGAGGGAGCAGGCTTCAAGGACTGTACAAACTTTTGCTTAGTTAAAATAAGACTGCGTTTTGAATTTGAATTGAGGGTGTGTTTGTAGAAGATTTTGTTAAGGATAGCTAAGTAAATGGAAGTGGTATTTTTTGATGTCCATGCCAATATCATGTTTTAAAAAAATTTGCTAGGAAACTCATTTGCCTAATATTTATTTTTTGTGTGTAAAAAATACTGTTGAATAATACCATCTACAAGGTGGTATTTGTTGATAGATGGAGAAATCTAAAAAGTATTGTAAGCAAGGAGACCAAAAATCCAAAATGACTATGATGTTTGAGAAAACTACAACATCTAGAACTATATTTTACCATTTTATTTTAGTCAAGGGTTGTTGTGGTAATTTAATCATATTTTTACACCTATATTTTACTTTCAATCAAACATAGACTTACAAAATTCTACCCAATTTTTCCCGTAAAATTTTGGCCAACCAAACAATTTTTTTCTTTTAATTTTTCTACCAAACTTCATTTCCCACCATATCTCTAGTAATTATATTTTCTTGATAAAAATTTTTTTCTACTCTACCAAACACGCCCGAGAGATTATGGCTGTTACCATTGCCTCTTTTGTGACGTGGTGTTCAATGTCGTTTGGTCAATACGTTAAATTACGTATGTGGTTCCCATGTTCAATCTTTCTTTTTATTTTTGAAACATTGCATATCTTATATCTACACTCATAAATTGGAATAATGTCAATTTTATCTTTATCATTCATGTGGCATGGGAGTAGGAACTAGCAACTAGGAACGTTGACATTAGAAGTGGCGTCTCTACTTTTTTCGGTTCCCAAATCCACCCATTACTACATTTCCACATTCCCTCATCTCGAATGCAGCTGTCTAATACAATCTCAACAAGAATATGCATGAGCAGTTTTATGCAGGTTTCCTCTCTTACAATAACATTTGATAAAGCACTCAAAAGTGCCAATTTCAACAGAGATAACCCAAGGACACATATATAACACTTTGAGTGAAAATATTTTAACCTTCTATTTTTTTTCAATATTTCTTTTAAATTTAAAAATACTCGTGAAATACACGTAACACATGTAAATTTGAGTGGACTTTATAAACGTAAATGCAATTTTGTAGAATCTTAAATATAGCTCCCACCTCTAAAAAAGGAAAAAAGAAATCCGCTTGAAAATTGTTTCATAATATGGTCGGTCAAACAGAGCTTCCATTTCTAAAAGCGTAATTTAGACGGAATGAAAGCTCACATTTCAAACAAGATTCGTAAAATTTAAAATAATTAATAAAACGTAATTTTAAAGCAATATCGTAGTGGCCGGTGGTCGGTGGAGCTATGATTATGATTTTAAAAAAATAAAAAAATACATTTAAGAGAAACTAGGTTTCCAGAATAATAAATCATCTAAATTGAGTTCTACGTTTTTATTATATCGAATTTAAATGACTGATAGTTCACACGGTGACATTTATCAGCTAGTATTATGTATATATCTTAAAATCATGGCAAAAAAATATTTGAACTATTTAAACCGTTAACGATTATTACTGTTTGATTCGAGTCAGTATTTAGAATACTTATCTTAAAATTAAAAATTCTGAACTACCTAATTATATTTAAGGGTTCATTTTTCTGTAATTAATGTAGATAAATTATCTACATTAAGTCTAAAAAGACGTCATTTTTTGGCAAAAATCAATATATTTTTGTAATTATAATTTATTTCAGGATTATAATAGTTTTTTCATTATACTTTTGTAATTTGTCAACATAAAATGACGTCGTTTTGGAAGTGAATGTAAATAACTTATCTACATTCACCGTAGAAACATTAAAGTCTATATTTAATCATATTTTATAAATTGAATTCAATTTTATTATTCCTCAAAGGAAATTACATCATTAATCATGCGGTATGTAAGTATAATTATTAAGGAGATGTTTATAGAATGTTCTTGGATTTTTTTTTAACAGTATTAAAATTCACAAGTATACATGATAGCTTAAGTTCTGAATATTAGCTATTAAGGGAGTGTTTACATTACAACATCTAATAAGACATGATTTCAGCATTGAAAGGATTGCTTCAAAACCTTCATTTGTTTGCTAAAAATGATTGGTTTAAGTGGTAAGAAATTTATTTATGTAAATTTGTAGTTCGAATCATGAAAATAAAATAAAAAAATATTAAAAGAATCACCCAGTATGAATCCAAACTTCAGACCAAATTCAATAAAAAAAAAATCATTATTTAATCAATCCTTCCTTTTCTGTCACATGTATTATAACCAATTCAGCAATTTTCAATAATATAGAAAGAGTCCTCGCTCCAACCAGCACGCAAGATGGTGTCATACACTATAAAACTATTAAAACGCGTGCAATCCAAGATGAAAAATAAAATGTTGAATTCGTCCCAATTTGCATTGCATTTCAAAAAGGAAAACTAATCAGCAATCGTGCATAACATTACACATTCTATAAAAAAAAAAAAAAAAACTATACCTTTAATTGTAATTACTGTAAATTAACAATTCTTAGAATAATTTTAGAAAAACTAATATTTTAATCAAACACTCAACATACATATAAGACTTTTCAACAAACCTATGGTGATCAAAGTCTTATGCATGATCGGAATTTAAAATAGAAAAAATCATCGTACACGCATCAATAGACTTAAACAATAATTAAATAAGTCCAACATCACATCAACCATAATTTTAAGGAAGAAGGATATTTATATTATCAATTTTTTTTACAACTATTTTAATTATTATTGAATTTAAAAGTGGTTTTTCTTTTCTATAGTGAAGTAATAGTAAAAAAATTGATAATATGAATATCTTATCTCAATTTTAAGAATTTAAATTTATGAATTATTTTTTTTGATAGATATTATGTGATATTCTCACTCAACCTCCTCCGACCACCTTATTTTCTGAATACGGTTCTAAGGTTATCTTCTCATTAAAACAAATATCAGATTAAACCATTATCACATAAAAAAGAATGAGATTAATCTCCTTTTGAGGAAGAATCTTTTTCTTCTGGCCCTTAAAAAATTTCAAAAATCTGATTTAACTAAGATTTTAACCCTGGACAAAGCAGATCCTTAAACGCTGAGCTTTGCCAACTGAATTACCGTTGGAAAGTTCATGAATTATTTCAATTATATCTTCTATGCTTTGCTTATTCCTTTTACGTTACGTGATTTTATATCAATAATATTTTAATCAAACATTAAACTAACGTACATTACTTTGAACAAGTCTGAATTTGCCCATGTTTGCCTACCTACATTGATATAAATATTTTCAACAAACCTATGCTGCAAAGATAAAAGGTTATCAAAACAGAAAACAGCAGAGGGAGTATCAAATTAGAAAATGATTGGTTCTGAGAATCATGATGAACAAAAACTCCCACTCATCCTGAGAAATATGGAGGAGGTGCCAGAAGCAGAGAGGAACCTGATTCAGAAAGCCATCAGTCAAACACTTAAGTGCGCAGCCAATTTGGTCAACCTTTTACCAACAGGCACCGTCCTTGCTTTCCAACTTCTGTCCCCAATATTCACAAATAATGGAAAATGTGACTCAGCCACAAAGTTCATGACTGCTGCACTTGTAGCTCTATGTGGTGTCTCGTGCTTCCTTCTATCCTTTACCGATAGCTTCAGAGACAAGAAGGGAAACATCTCTTATGGTTTTGCCACATTCAAGGGCTTGTGGGTCATTGATGGATCAACCACTCTTCCACCTAAACTTGCTGCAAAATATCGCCTGCGGTTTATAGATTTCATGCATGCAGTGATGTCTGTTCTTGTTTTTGCAGCAATTGCATTGTTTAATAAGGATGTCATAAATTGCTTCTTTCCATCACCATCAAATGAGACTCATGAAGTCCTCACAGCATTGCCAGTGGGCATTAGTGTTTTTTGCAGCATGCTTTTTGTTGCATTTCCATCAGGGAGGCATGGAATTGGCTTCCCCCTTTCAACTAATTAAATAACAGTTGAGTTCTTTTTAATTAGTACATTATATTCATGTTTGTAACCGACTCCAATTTGATATATTATCGTGTTTGGAATTCCAATTTATATTGAATATTATTTTTCAATGCTTTGATTTGATGTATTAAAAACCTGGACTAAAACTACAATGACTTCTCTATCATTATAACCTATATTGATCATGCAAGCTGTATTTAGGCCTTGTTTATTTATGGAGAATAGATTGCTTGAGCAACTGTTGAATAAATTGAATCTCACCCCAAACAAACTAGCTTGTGTTGTTCATGGGAAAAGCGTTTGTCATTTTAAATGACAGAAAATTATGTCATTTTAAGAGAGAAACAGACACAGAAAATTTGAATTTTAAATTAAAAAAAAACCACTCACTTTCTCTCTCCCATGATTTCTGTTTTTCTGTATCTATCCCTCTCCTAAAATGACATAACTTATGTCATTTAAAATGACAAATACCAAACCATTTGTTTACAGTCTTATATTCGATAAAAGTAATATTGTTACATGTACAACCAGAAAAACTTGATAGAATTCCGTCGGAATTTAATAATATTTAGGATGGATCTTGCATATGAAGCGGTAAATATATCATCTCCTAACCCAAAATATTTAGGGAATGAATTTATGAATACTTATATGTATATGATTCTTACAGATTATCCTTTTAATCAATCATCGTATTTTAATTCATAACAATATTCTTATTAAGTATGGGATCCATATCAATATATTCCCTCTAAAGTGTAAGCCCGCATCTTCTAATATTAATGAGATTACCATAGTAAAGTCTTGAAACTTTTATTTCCATTAGATAAGAGGAGACTGCACCAATCATATTTTTTAATATTCAACCTAGCCAGTTTCATCCCTCACACTTAAATTTCTAGCATGAATAATATATTTTAATCTTTCTCAAAGGAAATAATATTATTAATCATTGTGGTATGTAGTTATAATTATCAATGCGATGTCTATATAATGTTATTGGTTTTTTTAAAAAAAAATATATATTAAAACTCACAAATATATCACTTAATTTCCCAATATTATATAAATTAATATAATATTAACATATAAACTCAAATCAGAATAAAAACATTATTATTTTTCACAAATCAACTTTAGACATTATGTCGCTATAAAATATTATCTGATCTTATCTAATCATTTTCATATTCCACTTACATAAGCACAAACTAACGGCACGGAATCAAAATATACCTACATGACCAAAGAGCAGCCTTCGCGCATGCATGCCCGATGATAATCTTTAAATCCATTTGTTTAGAAGTTTCAATATTAATAATAATATTGCTAAGGGCGCTTGTGATGGCATTCTTCGTGATTCTAATGGTTTCTGGATTAGTGGTTTTTTCTTGTTTTTGGGATCTTGCTCCCCCTTACCGGCAGAATTGTGGGCTATCTATCATGGCTTAATTTTTGCTTGGAATATGGGATGTAAGATTATTGTTCTAGAAAGTGACTCTTCTCAAACTGTTAGCCTTCTTACCTCTTCTGGTAACGACGTTCGAAGGCTCCCTTTGATAGCTAAGATTTGAGCTTGCTTGGGCAAAGATTGGAATGTTAATTTCTTGTGAGAACATTCCCAGATCCATCAATAAATGTGCAGATTGCTTAGCAAAGGATGCGATTAGCAAGGATTTTGGTCTTAATGTCTTCCATTCTCCTCACCAAGATCTAGTCTCTCTTATTGAAGCTGATATTTGGGACCCTGCAATAGGTTGTTCTGCTGTCACTACAAGAAAACTGGTATTTGGAGGCTGTTAAATTGAGGCGATTTCTCTTAAACCGCCTCCAATTTTTTACATAGTGGCGATTTTTTCGGCGATTTAATTGATTCGTGGCGGTTCACATGAAACCGCCTCCAAATATAAACTAGAGACGGTTAAAATAACCACCTCTATTTACCATTCAGAGGCGGTTACATTAAAACCACTCTTTAGAGGCGGTTAAACCACACCTCCAAATGTATATTAGACGCAGTTAAAATAACCGCCCTCATTGACCATTTAGAGGCGGTTTTAATATAACCGCCTCTGAATGGTAAATAGAGGCGTTTAATAACCGCCTCTAGTACACATTTGGAGACGATTTCATGTGAACCGCCTCAAAATGTATATTAAAGGTGGATAAAAGAACTGCCTCCAAATTATATTTAGAGGCGGTTCATGGTGTATCGGACAGTGACATTCAAAAAGGAAAATCTCTTTGTTCCGCCGTTTAATTGTTCTCAAATTTGATTAGTGTGTTCTTCTCTTGTAATACTTCAATCTGACCGTTCAAATTTTTAAGTTGAATTATCAGATGTTATATATAAATTTTCAAAGATGACTCTTACACATTGAAAAAAACCATCTCACCTTCACTTTGAAGTCCCACATTGGATGGCACTTGTTTCTCCTTCTCCATTCCCTTCTATATAACAACCCACACTAACACACTCATATACAAAATTCTATAAGTTATTTATATTCAACTAATAAAGATTATATTAACTTTTAAAAATATTTATTTAAAAAAAAATTATATTAAAGTCAAAAATTATATTAAAAATAAAACTTTAAAAATAAAAATTATATTAACTTTTAAAAATAACAATTTTAATATTAAAAATTAAAAATTTATATAATTTTAACTATTTAAAGGCGGTTACACGTTATTTGGAGGCAGTTAATATAACTGCCTCAGATTATCATGTAGAGGCGGTTATTCCAGCGATTTTTTAAAACTGCCGTATTTTGCCTCGCAACGGTGGTAAACGAGGTGATTTATGAACCGCCGAACCTAGCATTTAGAGGCGGTTTGAACCGCCTCAAAATGCCAATTTAACCGCCTCTAAAAACAATTTTCTTGTAGTGTGTTTCTAGCGTTCCTGAGGTTGCCTTCTCCTCTAGTTAAGCTTGTTTTTTTTTCCTTTCGTTCTTGCATTGGGGCTATGCCCCTATCTGTACCAAAATAAATAAATAAAAATTAATATTGCAATAAATATGGGGAAAGTTGAGAACCTCTGGGATACCCTTAGGAGTTGTTTGATATGAGGATTTTGATAGAAATCTTAGGAAAGTGGGGTGATTTTTTTTCCTGCGTTCGGTATGAGTAAAAGAGAAAATATTTTAAGGTTTATTTTTTTCCATTATTTGAGTTATAACTATAAATTCCCAAACTCAAATACTATCTCCCACATGATATTTATTTTTGCCCACCTCATAGGAAATGAGGGACAATTTTATGAGACGAAACTACCCTCGACTTAGGTTATCAGGTTTCTTTTTTATGAGATGGGCAATTTTGTAATTTTAGTTCAAATTTCCAGCAATATTTATAATCAACCAAATTAGAATAAATTATATTAATCCAATTTTTTTGGGAAAGTTTTTCCCTACCAAACAACTTTTTCGTAATATTTCTAGCAAAAAAAAATTCTCACTATATTCTTAGAAATCATGATTCCTGGAGGAAAAAAATTTCTCCAATATCAAACGCCTCCTTGAAGTCAAAGAACCCGATTCCACAAAGAGCTTCGTCCTAAACCCCAATTAATTTCTTATTCTTCCTCAAGGAAATAATATCATTAATCAAGCGGTATGTAATTATGTTATTGATACGATGTTTATAGAATATTCTCTTCTTCTTCTTTTTGTAAAAATATTAAAATTTACAAGCATATGTGATAACTTAAGTTCCCAATATTACCTCTTAAGGGGGTGTTTACAGCATCTAATTAGATTGACTAATTCTTTTTTTTTTTGGTAAGCTAGACTGACTAATTCTATGCCTATGCCTTTTGCCTTCAACACTCAAAGCAATGCTTGAAAACCCTTCTCATTTGATTCCTTTTTCTTTTTTATCATTGGTTGAATCCTCTTTTTTAAGTCACATATATTATAACTAATTCGGCAAGTTTCAATAACTTATAAGGAGTTTACACTTAAACCACTAAATGATGGTAGCTCAGTTGATAAGTAACTAGGATAAGAAAATGTGTTCGATCCTTCCAAATATCACTTTTGGAAAGAATTTAAAATCTTAATTTTGAACCCGTCTAAAATTGAACTAATATCAATAGATGAAATTAAAAAAAAAAGTTCACACTCCAACTGGCACGCGGGGCGGTGCCATAAACTCATAAAAATCACTAAACCGTGTGAGAATGGAATCCCAAGATGAAAAATCAAATGTTGAATTCCTCACAATTCCCAAATTGTATTGCATTTTAAAAAGGAAAACTACTAGCAATTGCGGGAAAAAAATTAATTTAATACATTTTAATTAAATAATTACGTATTTTTTGCAGTTTCAGGAATAATTACGAATTTATTGCACACTGTGACGCCCCAATGAGGCGTCTTTCATCTGGTGTTGACACGTGTCATACTTTTTTCCAAAAAAAAAATAATTTAATCATAAAACTTCTGAAAGCCATAACTTTTGACTCGGGTATCCAAATCAGGTAATTCTTTTTTTGATTCCACATAACTTTTCGAGATCTACCCAATGACATCTCATTTGATATATTTTATTTCTCACAAACATAATTTAAAATTGCCTCCCATATATAGTGTTTGTAGTCTTTTCATAGTAGTCTTTTCATTTGCAAGGATTAATGAATAAAAAATTGTGATTCGAATTGCATAAATGACAAAAAGGAATTTAAGAAAGAAAGGAATAAAATCGAAACCCCAATTCTACGAAATAGTGTAGACTGAGAAAAAGGTTCCTTTTTTAAACCCAAAGAGAGGGGATGGTAAATTCGTAATAGAATTTTTACCAAACTAATCTAGTGTGTCAATGATTGACTCTTCTTATAAATAAAATGAATAGCTGTAAGAAAATGAATAACGCAATATACAAATTACAAATAATAACGTCATGATTCAAATCTAAACTTAAATGCAAATAGTAACATCATCCTATAATTCAAATGCCGATATGATCCTAGTCAGATTCTAGTCATCCTATAATTCAAATGTAGATATGATTCTAGTTAGATCTTAGTCATTCTATAATTCGAATTGTGATTCGAATTGCATAAATGACAAAAAAAATTAAGAAAATAAACAAATAATTTTTTTTTTTCTAAAATTACTTTAGACAACTTTGTCTAATGTTGACTGAAATGACGTCATCTTGTGGCGGAAATCATGGTGTATTTTTAATTCTAATTTAAGGCAACTATACAAAAACACCATGGACACAAATGAATAGTTGTACAGAAATGAATAAGGCAGCTATACAAAATTACAAAATACAAATACCAACGTTATGATTCAAATCTAAACTTAAATGTAAATAATAACTTGATGATTCAAATCTAAACATAAATGCAAATAGTAATGTCATTCTATAATTCAAATGCCGATATGATTCTATTGAGATCCCTAGTCAAATGAGAAATAAATTTTTGTTTGCGATAAATAAAATATGTCAAATGAGATGTCATTGCGTAGATCTCAAAAAGTTATGTGGAATCAAAAAAAGAATTACCTGATTTGAATACCCGAGTCAAAAGTTATGACTTTCAGAAGTTTTATGATTAATTTTTTTTTTTTTTGGAAAAAAGTATGACACGTGTTAACATCAGATGAAAGACGTCCCATTGGGACGTCTTCTCCTAGGGTGAGACGACTCACTGGGGCGTCACATGTGATGCCCATTTTGAGCGTCACAATGTGCAATAAATTCATAATTATTCCCGAAATTATAATAAATGCGTAATTATTTAATTAAAATGTATTAAATTAATTTTTTTTTGCCAGCAATTGTGCATAACTCTATTCAACAGGAAAAACAACATACTTTTAATCGTAATTAATGTAAAGTAACTATTCTGAGAATAATTTTAGAAAAACTAATATTTTAGTCAAACACCAAACAAGCATACATCACATGGACAGGTCCGTTTTCTTTTTCTGCTTAAAATATCACAACCACAAAAAGCATATTTTCCTTTTTCCTTTTAATTTTCTAGTTGGAAGAAATAAACATCTGATGATGGCAGAAAATTGGCCCCCCCATGATCATGAGATGTGATAGCACAATTTCTTCAAGGCCCAAAAATAAGGAAATGGAAGTCCAATGAGAAGCCCATTTGATGATGTGTGGGGACCACAGGAACCATAACGGGGCCCACAAAAACACGAACCTGAAACATCGATTCGATCATCGCATGCGAAGATCCCAAATCACGAAACCGAGCCTCCGAAACAAATACAACTTTTTAATGAACCAATCCAATGCACCACACTTCGACGAAAAAAAAAAAAAAACACAGTAATTCTTCGATCTAATCCACCAAAATTACATTTGAAAGAAAAAAAAACAAAAGAAAATTCAACAAAATAAAAATCAAACCTGACACAAGACAAATCCAAATTAAAACAACATTGGAAGATAGATAAGCACACAAAAAGCGCACAAACAGAGTTAGCCAGTGAGAAAAAGTGTGAAGCGTTTATTTTGGTTAGAAAAAAAAAAAAAATAGAAACATAAACAAAAGAAGGAAGCATTCTTCTACGGGTTTGGTTTTGTTTTTTAGCTGGCACTTGCTAAGGTCCTGTTTCACACGAGCATCAAACAATCACACCGTTCGTTCATAAAACGAAAAAAGAGAGAGGAAAAACAAATTAAGATTATTATTATTATTAAAAGTGAATAAAAAGGAATTATTATGAAAGGTGGTGGTGGAGTTATAGTAGTCAAGAAAGACTGTTGTTGTTGTTGTTGCTGGTTTATTATTTTTGTTTATCGATTATTCTTATTATTATTATCATTATTATTGTTTCATGCTTTGGTTTTTGTTCTTTTATTCTTCTTCATTGTTGTTCTTTCTTTCCAATTCTTTGTTACACGCTGCTTTTCTTATCTTTTTAATTTCAATTTGAATTTTTCTGTTGATAATTGTTGTTATTTATTTATTTTCATCAATCAGAGGATAATGATCCTTTATTTCCAATTTGGTTTCAAGAGATAGAAAGAGAAGTCTCGAGAGATAGAAAGAAAAAAATATATGAGATAACACAATTTAGGAAAATAAAAAACTGAATCTTTTGGGCTACCCTAGTTTATATATTTCCTTGTCGTGCTTTTGTTTTCTTCTATTGTGCGGGTTCTGGATTCCTAGGGTTTGAAAGGGGAAAAAGTTTCGATCTCGATCGGGTTCGTCCATGGAGGCTGAGGCTGCTTCGGAGGCAGAAAACAATACACAGAAGAGGGACGATGCAGGTGATAACAGCAATGACAATAACAACAATGGAAGCAGTAGCAGAATCGTGAATTCCAATGAGGGTCAGAGTAAGCCCAAGCGCCAGATGAAGACCCCCTTTCAGCTTGAAACGCTCGAGAAAGCTTATGCTTGTTCGTCAACACTTCCCTTTCTTCTTTAATTACGAGTTTTTTTTTTTTTTTTTAATATTTTGTTCAGTGATTCTTGAATTTTAGGGTTTTTTTTTTCTTTTTTGGTGTGTTTGATTAGTGGAGACGTATCCATCGGAGACGATGAGGGCGGAGCTGTCGGAGAAGCTGGGATTGTCGGATCGGCAGTTGCAGATGTGGTTCTGTCACCGGCGGTTGAAGGACAAGAAGGACTCGTCTTCGAAGAAGCCGGTGGTGCCGGCACCACCTTTGCCGGATTCTCCAACTGATGACCCGAGGTTGGGTCATGAACCTGGTAATGATTACGGATCCGGGTCGGGTTCGGGTTCCAGCCCGTTTACCCGTTCGGAGTTGCGGAATGTGATGCCCGGCCGGGGCGTGCCGGGGTACTATGAGTCACCGCAGACTATAATGGAGCTTAGAGCAATTGCTTGTGTGGAGGCACAGTTAGGTGAGCCTTTGAGGGAAGATGGACCCATTCTTGGAGTTGAGTTTGATTCATTGCCACCGGATGCGTTCGGGGCACCCATAGGTATAATCATTGAGCTTGTGTTGCTATTTTTTCACTTGCAGAATGAATGACTGTGAACTTGTGTTGAGTTCAATGTTCTGTTTGTAAGTTTATTTTCTTTGGGGCTTTTATTTCTCTCAGATTTTTTTAGTATACACAATTCAACTCGTCACTCAACTTGTCATGCATGTTTTGTTTTGTCCGTAACATGATAATGCTATTGACTACAGTGTTTCTATTTCTGGCATGTAAGTGGAAACTGGTAAACTATGTTCTCAGATTGGAGGGATGAAGTGTTCATCTTTTGTTTTGCTTGCCATCTCTCAGGCCCATTCTCTTTAATAAGAAAGTATTGTTAGAAACCATAATATTATGGTATAAGTTGCTGTTGAATAATTGTTTGTGATGGGTACATGTGCCTTGTTTGTCTACTTACACTTCTGGTATTTTCTTTTGGCGCAGCTGTTACAGAACAGCAGAAGAGGCCCAGTCTTGCCTACGACAGTAAAGTATATGAAAGACATGATGCGAGAACAAATAAGGTTGGTCTTCTGTATGCTATAACTGCTTAGTGTTTTGGTCTGTAAAATTAGCTTGTATTGAGCTGCATGTACGAAATCTTTTTTTTTTTTTTCCTTAATCACGATTGTGTGAGGTTGGGTTAGAGATCCACCTGAAAGAGGCGGGTAGCCTTAGCCAGTGTGTTAGAGGAAAGTCCAAAGGCTGTTCCTGTCCCTGTCAGGGGAGATGCCAACCATCCCACTTTTTCATGAGCACAAGGTGAATGTTGGGATAACCAAAGTGAATAACCAGTGTGTTGCCGTCCCCAACTAGTTTGGGATAAAGGTGATATTCATGTTGATTGTGTGAGGTTTTTATGAATATTGGGTACCTTTTTATATGCTTTTCCTTCATGTCAGTATATATTAACGGATATTCCTTTACTTCTTATGATATGGGCATTTCTTTAACCTCTACTCTTTTTTAAATACTATTTGCATAAAAGGAAAAAGGGTTAAGTGTGGATGTGTAGACTGAGGTGTTTATTTGGTATACTCTGTGTTGTTTATTTGAGCCATGGGTGTCTCTTGTCATGCGGATAATATTTTTAAATGCTCGTTTAATATGGATATAGTCTTCTCTTTGTTTCCTTTAATTGTTTGAGGAACTGGAAAACTTGCTTTTATTCTATGCGTGTTTAAATTGTATTTACTGTACTGCTGGGGATGATTATTTTAACTGGTTGGTTGTTACTAATATTTTGATTTTAAATGGGCTCCACTCCAGGCAATGGCAAGGACATTTCCCGAATATCCATTTCTTCCAAACCAGTCTGGCATTAGATCGGATGCTTTTGGACAATTGAGCCAACCACATTTACATGATCCAATGGAGGGTCCTACCAGAACTCCTTCTTTTCCCCTTGGAATTGAACAGCTACCCAGAATTCATGCTACCCCAAGTCATTCTTCTCGTGTTCGCCTTTTGTCTCAACAGGACAAACAAGCGATTCTCTATCCATCTCCTCATCGAGAGAATGATGTTTCTCCCCAAAGGGAATCTTATACAAACATAGCCAATACTGGAATGAACTCCCACTTTACTGATCATCCAATTGTTGGACAAGAAAATCCTTATGTTTTACCTGGTGGACAAGTTTTTCATAATGATGCAGTATTGCCAGTATTGCGGATGGAGAAGAAACGAAAGGTATTGATGGAATTTGTAATTTTTGCTAAGCGTCATTTTATATGTTATTTTCCTCAACTCTGTAAAGTTAATAATATTCTTTGCAGAGGATGATTTATATTTTTAACTTTATTTATGTAGAGTGATGATGCCAGAGTTGCCAGGGAAGTTGAAGCCTATGACATAAAGATTCGGAAAGAGCTTGAGAAACAAGATAACCTTAGACGAAAGGTTTTATTGAAATGAATTTAGCCTGCCACCATTCATTGTGTAGGGATTAAAAGGCATCCCATTCTCTTTTAGCTAACCCCTCTTTTTTTTCCCCACTTCCTTTTAGAATGAAGAGCGATTGAGGAAAGAAATGGAAAGACAAGATCGTGAAAGAAGGAAGGAAGAAGAGCGGTTGATGCGTGAGAGACAGCGGGAAGAGGAAAGATCTAAGCGTGAGCAAAGACGGGAAATAGAACGAAGGGAAAAGTTTTTGCTGAAAGAACATTTAAGGGTAAGTTATAAGCCCAATGGTTATAGCCTTCTTTTGGCTTATATTTAGACATCTGAGGATATTTAATGTATCCTACTATCCTTTTCTGGTGGTTTATCTTAAATAAGGCTGAGAAAAAGAGGCAAAAAGAAGAGCTTCGCAAAGAAAAAGAGTCAGAGAGAAGGAAAGCTGCGCTTGAAAAGGCAACTGCTCGTAGAATAGCTAAAGAATCTATGGAGCTTATTGAGGATGAACAGCTGGAATTGATGGAGTTGGCTGCAGCAAGCAAGGGACTTTCCTCTATTATACATATTGATCTTGATACTTTGCAGAACCTTGAATCATTTAGGGGTGAGCAATGTATCATTATGTTGCTTTCTGTAATGTTATATATTTGGGTTCTTTGGACCTTCAGTTTTTATCTGGAAATACTAAGAAAAAGTGAGGTTCTACTACTGATATTTATTTTACTGTAGATTCATTGTGTGTTTTCCCACCCAAGAGTGTAAAGCTGAGAAAGCCATTTGCTATCCAACCCTGGATCAACTCAGAACAGAATGTTGGCAACCTTCTCATGGTATGTTCGTATTACCACTCTTGCTTCCTTGTAGTTTTAGCATATGTAACTTAAAACCTGCCAAACATCGATGGCACTAATATTTTTCTCTGGTACGTCATAAGAGAAGAGAAAGGGGGGGGGGGGGGCTTCTACTTTTTTACAGCTTCTGGCAGTGGTCTATTTTCAGGTCTTCATGATTTGAATTGGTAGGTTAATCATGGCTCTTGTGTCTACCTGTATAAGGTAGTGAATATTGTTTAAGTTAACCTTGCATGTGTATTAGACTGAGATCATTCATGTAAATGTAATCTATGGATGTACTTATTTTTATAGTATGTCTTCTATTAAAAAAAATTATTAATTTAATTTATTTACTCCAATTGAGGATTCTGAATTCATGGATTGAAAGCTATGTGGGTCTATTTCAGGTTTGGAGATTCTTGATTACTTTTGCTGATGTTCTTGAGTTATGGCCTTTTACTCTTGATGAGTTTGTACAAGCATTTCATGACTATGTAAGTAAATCTGGCATTTGATAGTGATTTTGTGCTGCAAATGAACTATATTTGTGCACTCCTTTTGCTCATTATGGATGTTAAATTCAAACCATTGGATCACAGGATTCAAGATTGTTGGGTGAGATACATGTTGCTCTTCTTAAAGTTATAATAAAAGACATTGAAGATGTTGCAAGGACACCTTCTACAGGATTAGGAGTGAACCAAAATGGAGCTGCTAATCCTGGAGGTGGCCATCCAGAGATTGTGGAAGGAGTAAGTTGAAATATTTCTAAAATTTTATCTGTTCTTTTGATACAAGTATTAGTTTTGTTTGATGCCTTCCACTCCATTAATGTTTTATTTTTAATGTTAGGCATATGCATGGGGCTTTGATATTCGAAATTGGCAGAAGAACTTAAATCAATTGACATGGCCAGAAGTTTACCGACAGTTAGCACTGTCTGCAGGATTTGGACCGCAGCTAAAGAAAAGAAGTATTGCATGGTCATATCCAAATGATAAAGACAAGGTTCATTTTGTTTATTTATTTTTTTTATCAGTTTTCAGCTTGAATTCTACTGCCATGTTATAGTGCCTATAAGCTGAAATATATTTATGATATCATTTTAGTTTACTGATTCTATATGTGCTTTTAGTTACCATTGAATGTTTTCACTGAGCATTTATGATTTTGGATGCATGTTAAATCAACAATGGAATTTGTTTCTGTTCTACCTTTGTTTTATTAAGTGGATCAAAGTGTATTTGTAACTGCAGGGAAGAAGTTGTGAAGATATCATTTCTACACTTCGTAATGGTTCAGCAGCTGAAAGTGCAGTGGCAAAAATGCAAGAGAAAGGTCTATTAGCTCCTCGAAGATCAAGGCACCGGTTAACTCCTGGAACAGTTAAATTTGCAGCATTCCACGTTCTCTCACTAGAAGGTAGCAAGGGCTTGACAGTAATAGAGCTTGCAGAAAAAATTCAGGTGATTTGATTATCTTTATATTAAGAGTGTTCTTTTAAAAATTGTCAGCTTTGTTCTCATGTCTCTTTTCCTCTCAGAAATCTGGTCTTCGGGACCTGACGACCAGCAAGACACCTGAAGCATCAATTTCTGTTGCTTTGACAAGAGATGCTAAGCTTTTTGAAAGAATAGCTCCATCGACATATCGTGTGCGGGCTGCATTTAGAAAGGATCCTGCTGATGCTGAGTCCATTCTCTCTGAAGCAAGAAAGAAAATTCAGATATTTGAAAATGGATTTGTAGCTGGTGAAGATGCTGATGATGTTGAAAGAGAAGAGGAGTCAGAAAGTGATGAAGTTGATGAAGATCCTGAAGATGATGATTTACTAAATCCTTCAACTGCAAACCAAAATTTGGAACAGTACGATGGTACAAACATTTGTTCATCAAATATGAAAGAAGATTTGGGTCATGATGTAGACCTTATTCAAAACGAGTTTGATACGGATCTGCCTTGTTTTCCTGAGAATGGTTCCAAGGATGCTGATTGTCCCAGTTCTGTCACTGGACAACCTGTTGCATGTGAAGGTTTAAATACTGGAAATCTTGAAGAAGATAATATGGAAATTGATGAAAGTAAGTCTGGAGAGTCCTGGGTTCAAGGGCTTGCTGAAGGAGAATATTCTGATCTCAGTGTAGAGGAGCGTCTAAATGCTCTTGTTGCATTGGTTGGTGTGGCAAATGAAGGAAATTCAATCCGTGTTGTTCTTGAGGTGAACTCAATCCCATGTAATGTATATCTTCAAGTTTATTTTTGTATTTTGTTTTTAAGTTGACGTTTAAGATTTTTTCAGGATCGTTTGGAAGCATCAAATGCTTTGAAGAAGCAAATGTGGGCAGAAGCACAGATAGATAAAGTTCGTCTGAAAGATGATAATATTAATAAATCAGATTTTCCATCACTTATTGGAAATAAAGTTGAAACACAATTCACTTATCCTGCTGTGGAGGGCAACCAAAGTCCATTGCTTGATATTAATATTAACAGTATCGATAATGAAGCATCACCCAGCACTGCAGAAAACCAAAGAGATGCTCCTGCTGCACAGAGCCTACCTTTCGAAAAGTCCTCATTAATTCAAGATTTATGCGCTGGCACAGGTCCAGACAATGCTCAGACTCAGGTACCTGCACAATATTCAAAAAGGTCACGTTCCCAATTAAAATCTTATGTTGCCCACCTAGCAGAGGAGATGTATGTCTACAGGTCTTTACCCCTTGGCCAAGATCGCAGACGTAATCGATATTGGCAGTGTGTTGCATCTGCTTCTAGCAATGATCCTGGTTCTGGCAGGATCTTTGTTGAATATCATGATGGCAAATGGAGGCTTATTGATTCTGAAGAGGTAAACTGTTTGTTCAATATTCCGTAAGTTGATACCTGTTTATCTGATCAACTAAATTCTACATTGATTTTGACATGTTTCTTATATTTTAGTGCATGTAGTAACCTGCAGGCTTACTAAATGCAAATTATTGGGATCAATGACTGTAAGCATAATTAGTCTAGTTCCTACCTTGTAAATAGGAAGCTAATTTTTAGTATCATCACATGCCTCATTAATATCTTTATTGTTAGGACACAGGAAGTCTTCTTCTTAGACATCCCAAGACATTTCTTCCTTTGAATTCATGATTCAATTTTATTGTTTTCCATCAATATCTGATCATTAGCAAATGGTTTCAATAAGGATAGTCTCTGATATTAAACACCTGCCCCTTTTATTCATGGCAATTATTATGGACACCTCTTTTCAAAGTTTCGTTTTTCTTTATTCTTAATTTATTGGGTGCCTGCCACTGAAATGTTATTGAATCTGTGATTCTTTGAAATCCTTTTGTGAATTTTAATGTGTCTTTATGCTTTGTCTTAATTGTTCTAATATTAGTTATTCTACCATTCCTATATAGGCCTTTGATGTTCTTTTGACATCATTGGATTCACGTGGGATCAGGGAATCTCATTTGCGCTTGATGTTGCAAAAGATTGAGAATTCCTTTAAAGAAAATGTTCGGAAGAATACACAATGTGCCAAAATCGGAAGCAGAGGCAAAGTTTCTATTAAAAATGAAGCTAATGAAACATATCCCTTCCCTGATCGCAATGCTGGGTCTGACAGTCCTAGCAGTACCCTTCATGGCTTGAACTCTGATTCATCAGAAACTTCATCATCTTTCAAAATCGAGCTTGGAAAAAGCGAGGTCGAGAAAAAAGATGCCTTGAGAAGGTATCAAGAATTTCAAAAGTGGATGCGGAAAGAATGCTATAATCCATCAATTTTATGTGCAATGAAATATGGGATAAAGAGATGCAAACCTCAGGTGGATATTTGTGATATCTGTCTTAATCCTTATTATGTTGAGGACTTCCATTGCAATTCCTGCCACCGGACTTTTTCCTCAAATAATGGATTTAATTTTTCTAAACATGCATTTCAATGTGGAGACAAGTTATCCAAAGATATTTGTATTTTGGAATCATCACTTCCCTTGCGAACTAGATTGCTCAAGGTCCTGTTAGCTTGTATTGAGGTGAGCTAATGATAACTTTGCATTCTTATCCTTGAACCTTGTTTTATAATAAAATTTTAAAATGTTAT
This sequence comes from Gastrolobium bilobum, assembly GCF_033153095.1. NCBI lineage: Eukaryota > Viridiplantae > Streptophyta > Magnoliopsida > Fabales > Fabaceae > Gastrolobium > Gastrolobium bilobum. Next base: position 425,846 of record NW_026899161.1, on the reverse strand, counting down.
TTAGTACCCTCTTATTTTGTCCTGTTAGTTTTGACCGTTGACAAGTATATTATATTCACATTTTGATTACAGGTATCTGTTCTGCCTGAAGCATTTGGAACAATTTGGACAGATGATATTAGGAAGCATTGGGGTGTGAAGTTGAGCAATTCATCGTCCGTGGAGGAACTTTTACAGGTTTCGTACACTTTCCAATTCTTTTAAGTATTATCTTTAATATTTTTGCATCATTTTAAAAAATCGACAGTAAATGCCTACTCAGACATTTATAAATTAAACGACCCATTGAGCAGATATTGACCCTATTTGAAAGAGCATTACGGCGAGATTTTCTGTCATCAAACTTCTCTCCAACTGACGAATTGTTAGGCTCAAGCAGTGTGTCAGAAAATGCTGCAAATACTTGTTTTGATCCTGAATCAGTTGCTGTACTTCCATGGGTTCCACAAACCACTGCTGCTTTGTCTCTCAGGCTTTTTGAGATTGATTCATCCATCAGCTACGTAAAGCATGAGAGACCTGAGCCTTGCGAGGAGAAAGAAGTGAGAGAGTACATAGTGAGTGTCTTTCATTTTTCCTTTTTAGTAGACTGCTTTTAATCTTTATTTCAACAATAGATCTTGATATTGTCATAAAGGTTCGCTATGAATAAGCTGGGCTGGAACTTTTCATTTGTATCTGTGACTTGAAGCAGATTCAATTTCAAGTTTCCCTTAAATACATATTCCTTTTGTTGTGTTTTGAGCGTCTGGGTCTTTGGCTGGAAAATTTTCATGATAATCTAATGAAACATTAATCATCTAACTTGCTTGCTTTTTGGCAGAAGCTTCCTTCAAGATATACTCCGTTCAAATCTAATAGGGAGGTTGATCCAGCAGAATTTGACCATGATGAATTCATTAAAGATAAATCAGCTCCTAAGAAAATTGTACGAAGTGGCAATAAACGTGGACGAGGGACTAATGATCAAGGACGGGGTAAAAAGCTGTCTAAAAGAATGTACAATTCCAAGAGAGATACTGGCCGCCGAAATGTTAAGGTCACTGATAATCTAAGTCACAAACTAAAACAGCAGGGACAAGGTGGTGGGCGAGGCCGTCGAACTGTCAGGAAACGGAGAGTGGAAAAGAGAGCTGTTGAAGATTTGTTGCTGGGCCATACCGCGGCAGCCAGTTGTAGCTCCAAGATTGGTAGAGAACCATTAAGAAGAAGCTTGGATGAGGAATGGGATGGAGAAAAGACAAGCCCCATGACTCCTGTACACATTGGGGTTGCTGACAATAGTAATAGTGCTGAAGAGATGGAATCTGATGACAATGCTCAAGCAGTGGAATATCATCAAGGAGACTGGGAGGTAGGTTTTAATGGTGTCCCCCCCAACAGATGGAATAGGGATTCGGTTGGAATGAGTGATGAAGATGTGGATGCTTTTGAAGATGACAATGACAATGACAATGACAATGGCATTGAAGAGGAGGATTCAGAGGCAGATGTTATGAATGAGGGTTCAGATGGCATGCCAAATAGAGTAATAAATAATGTAGGAGGCTCTGACTCGGCTGTGTCTGACGATTCTTCTGATTAGAACATCCATTTTTATTTGATCAATGAAGGAATTTGCATCTGAAGCCTGCATTGCATTTTTGATATTGCAGCTTTACAAAATACCTGAGCTCCGGGTCATGTCATTGGCTTGAAGAGTTTATGGTTCAGTAGATTTAGTGTATATTATCCATGCAAAATGGAGCCTTATATTTTTAACCATCTTTAAGCAGAGGGCCTTTGTAGCCAACCCCATTTTTTTTACCCTCCTTGTAATAGTTACCCATTAATTAATAAAGCTTTATTATACCTTGATTATCTTTTCATTGTTTTAAATCATTGGAACTGATAAATTATCATCTGCTCTGAAATATGAAGGAATTAAAATTCGAACATCACATATCTCTACTAATATATCAAGAGGTGCTTAATAGAGGAGTTACCCGTGTCTGTTCTTTCCACAAAAATCTATCATTCTCTTTGTTTTACCCTCTGTTGTGTATATCACCCGCTCGGAGTCGATTCAACACTCAACCATATAATGCTTCTCGTTACTCCACTATACATGCCTGAATTTATTTATTTTTTCCAGATGGTATATGCACAATATCATGCAACATTATATTTCCTTTTTTAAAACAGCATTTAATTTCTTTATAAAGCCAATTCCTTATACGCAAACGCACGCTACAAATAAAACAAATTCAAGTGCTTTTGTCAATCGTAATTCAAAATGTTATTACCTCAATCCTTTATGATTATCGTTGGATTTTATTTGATGACACTGTTAACACATTACACACAAACTACGCAAATCACAGATATCTATAATGGAGGGAAAATAAAGGTAAAAATGGGAGCAAAAGGGAAGAGTATTATACACAAGATACACCTTGCATTGCCACTCTATTATGGTGCCAGAAATTTCTTAATTATAACTTTCTGCTAAACCATGTTTGGGAATTCGATGTTGAATTTGATCCTAAGGTTACCCCTCTTTGAAGGATCTTTGGAGATTGGCATACCTTCCCCGGAAATCACTTCTTCATAGTTTGGATCAATCACATTGTTTACGACAATTGTCAGAGCCCTGCCATCTAGTGCTGTAAGTTGGATGGTGGAGCCTGTTAGAGCTTCAGCTTCTGCAAGTGATACCTTGTGTGTCACAACCAAATCATTACCATCTCTTGTAAATACACTGTGAGGTTTCTCATCAATAATAAACACAAGATCTGCGGCAATAACATTTGGCTGCTCATTTCCTTTCTCCAGGAAAGTGATTTTTGTTCCGTTTTTCCAGCCTGGTTGGATTTCAATGGTTAAGATTTCCTCCACTGGCAAAGTTTTCCTGCAAACAAAATATTAGGGAGGGAAATTAGATCAACGTGGCTGCACTTATAGGCACATGTAACAAGTGAAAGAACAAATTCTTGATCCTTTTCATGAAGAAAAATCCCAGAGTTCAATCAGCCTAGAAAAACCACCTAAACCCAACTACTATAAGAAAGGCAGCTGAGGGAGTACAGATTTTTCACAGATGAGTGATAAATCATAAATGTTGAAAGCACTGACCACCTTCACTCCCATGCATATCTTCCCTATCTAAGTGTGTTTAGGTAGTACATATCTCATTGATAGTGGCAACCTCAGACCATTGCTCCAACCTGAAAAAGTGTCTCCTAACTAATGAGGTATGGAAACTGATCACCTCATTAATGTTCCAATCAGTAGCAACTGCAACCAACAATGAGTAATGGTACAAACGGACAGTGACCATATTAAGATGGGAGCAATGAGTATGATGCACACTAATCCTTATCCAAGGATGAGAATTCATCTACCCACACAAAAAGAGGGAAAGGAAAAAAAGTGGAGATTGCTAAAAATTTGTAGCATGTAGAAGTCCTCTGATTTAACACGAAACAATTATAAAAGGAGAAGGAAATAGAACAAATTCAAGACATCTAACTAACTACTATCTCAAGCAGCAATCACATAACTTTTTTTTTGTTTTTTTGTTTTAGATCAAGATGACAAAAATGTATTGAAATTTAAGTTTCTAACAAATCCAACAACAAAACTCATTCTGCTCGTGAAATTTAGTTGGGAGAAGCTTTAACTATAAATTGCTGTAAATTGAAATGCCAAGCAAAGAGCAATTACCCGCTTGCATATGCAATTTCCCTTGAGATCTTCATCTTTTTGGTAGTCCCCTTATAGAGTTCCTCAAGGCTGCAAGGTAATGTATTTTCAATGGGAGGTGCCTTGCATCGCGGACCTTGACTCATGGGTCTCCCTTCTCCAAACATGTCTTCCCTAAACATTCCACCAAAGGACCTTGACACCCATGACCTACCCCTCATGCCTCTGCCACAACCACCAACTCCCATTCCCATTCCCATTCCTCCAAATGGGCTACAACAGCCAAAAACTTCTGCAAAAATAGTGTTTGCATTTCTGGGATTGAACCTAAACACTGTTGGACCATCTCCAGTCCTGAAGAATGAAGCCCCACCAGCATCCGGTGATGACATTCCACCTTTAAGGCCACCTTCTCCATACCGATCATAAATTGCTCTCTTCTGGGGATCACTTAGAACCTGCATGAAACCAAACCCAACCAGATTCTATACACATTAACATAGACAACAGAAGGAGAGAGATGAATTGAAACAGAAATAATGATACCACAACTTAGTACATGGAACAAACATGCTGTTTGCACCCAAGGAAAAGATCAGAAATTTCAGAAACAATTGTGTTTTTCTTTTCCTTCCATAGTCATAGACTCAGAGTGTCGGAAACCATGGTAGAGAGGAGAGGAATGAGAGAAGTGAAACTGAAATTTTACTGAATGATATAAAGTACAATAGGCGATCATGTGAATGATATAGAACAAGTGAGAGTAACTAACCAACTGACTGAAACTGACTTAGAAAACTAATCTAACTAACTTGTAACTAACCTACAACAAAACTTCAACTATAGCTAAGGTAATAGCCCCCACAAGCTGGAGGGAGGGTGCATACTAAATGCAAAATACAACAAACCAAGACATAATCACATAAACTAACAAAATAGTTAATCTGATCTAACATCCTAGGAGCACCAACAACATGGATGACCAAGATTTTCTAGTAATTGAAATCAAGGTTTACCTCATAGGCTTCGGAAATCTGTTTGAATTTAGTCTCGGCGTCTTTGTTATTGTTAGGGTTCTTATCAGGGTGCCATTTCATAGCAAGTTTTCTGTAAGCTTTCTTCAACTCTTCATCTGTTGCATTCTTGTCAACCTCCAATATCTCATAGTAATCCATCCCCATTTTCCTTCTTATTCTAACTTCAAACTCTCGAGTCACTCACTCACTACTCACTACTTCGCTTCTCTGTTTTCTCTTCCAAAGGCCCTTCCTTTGCTTTCAGTCCTGTTCCTCGATGACAATTATTCAACACTATGGTAAATCTTTTATTTAATATTTTGTAAAAATGTAAACAGATTATATATTTATATTAGCGCATGATATACTTACCATCAAAAAAGTTTATCACTTTTACCACCAATTTAATCACCGTTGATTTTCGTCAATATAATGGTTATAATTTATTAAAAATTAATAATTAATTAATAAATGCGATCCAATAATTTTCAATAAATTATAACTATTAGATTGATAAAAATCAATGGTGATTAGATTAGTCTTAAAATATATCATTTCCCATTTATATTATATTTTTTCGTACTATTAATTTACTACCACTTTAATTAACATTGGATCAAATTTTTAGCAAAAAATACATTATACGTGGCAAATAAAATCTTATGCAACGGCAAAAATGTTTTTTCTTTAATTTTATAATATATCCATGTGATGAACGAGTTGAAATGATTTGATCGGTGTTTACCAAAATAAAACTGAGTTGATCGGCGAATAGAGATAATGAGAAGCAAAAGATGCAATAATGCAGAGGATATAATTGTTGGAAATCGAGAATAGCACACAAATCAAAAAATAAAAGAGAAAAAAAGAAAATTTTAATATAGCAATTTACCTTAATTCACTTAATATAGGTTACATTTAATTTATTATATTATATTCATCTCGTCGCCCGTCGTTATAAGTTACTTGATTATTTTATTTATAAGGATAATATAAATAGAAAGAAAAACTCAAATTGGGCTCAAACTTAAATTATTAAAAAAAAATTATAATAAATAAAGACACACAATAATATCTGACCTTGCTGATCCGCTAGTAAAAATCTTCGTCGACATTCGAAGTATGAATCATACTCAATAATAAATCAATAATCGTAATAACAAATTTTGGTGCAGTGCACTGGCGTAGCCACGTTGTCCTTAGATGGGGTCTGGGCCCCTATTGATTTTTTTTTAAAAATTATTATTATATATAATTTTATAATTAATTATTATTTGGCCCTTTCTAAAGTTAAAATTTGGTCTCATCTATGCTCTCTCTCTGAGCTAATAGCCTAATACATTCTGAGTGGAGTTGGAAACCCTAACAATGTCTTCGTATTTGCTTGTTGTTCTCTCAAAGTTAGAAACCCCAATGATATTTGCTCTTAAATTGATGTTTTTTTATACTGAAATTTTTCTAGTTTTCTCTCTGATTGATTTTATTTTGTGAAGATATGCTTGTTAGAGTGTAGTGCCTTTGAGTGTTTTGGTCTTTTATGTTTCCTTAAATATTTGAATCGTCTTTATGACTTTATACACCCTCTCTTGATAAAGTATGAAATGATGCAGCACCTCGATGGCTTTTTTCAGAGCGACAAAGCCTATTGCATTTTATGTCGTTGCTCTTTAAAACAAAATGTTATTTTCCTTTTTTTTTCTTTCTCACAATAACTACTTTATAACTAATTAGGATATTGCAAGCAATTACTTCAGTTGTATAAATTAGTTCATGATAGCTTAGTGACTTACAACACCTTTATTTTAATATCAAGCAAAAGTAAAAAAATGTGAATTCTAAAGATATATGCAACTTGGTATTGGTTTATGATTCTCAAAGACCAGTGTAGGGATCCCTCATATATGAAATAAATAAATAATAACTTTCATCTCGAAGACCATTACTTATTATGCCGTGGGAAAAGTGTGATCCTTTTATTTGGAATGCTTGCCGGAAAGGTTAGTGTTTTTTTATATGTTTGCTTTCATATATAATAGTTGGCTATTATTTATTTGAATTTTCAATGTTATGTGACATTATTTAGTAAATAATTTAGATAAATATGCTAGAATTCATAGTAAATTATTTTTCTAATAGATTTAGGTAATTATAATAAATGTTTTGATAATTTGATATGTTAAATTTTTTGGTCCTAAAATGAAATCTTAGCTCCGTGTCACTGGTGCAGTGTGTGGCCCCCTGTGTTGTTAATGACAGGTTAGGTTATATTATATTTTTTCAATACGACTTGAAATATTTGGAAAATTGTAAAATCCTTTCGACTTGGGTGAAATTGGGCAATTAGACATTTAAAATGGAATCCTCTGCCTTCGTTGAAAAATCAATTGCAGGACGTACAGTTTTATCGTAAGATTGAATTTTTTTAAAAACATATTTAGAATATATTAGAAAATTACAATGAAGTTCGTGGGATCCTTCTCATACATATTCTTCAACTTTGTTTATAGAATACCACATGATTTTTACATGTATTACTATGACTATAGAGTAATAAACTTCTAAGCATTCAAGTTCCTCTTAATTTATAACGGGACTGCTTGAATGTAGAAGTCTGGAAAATCAAAAAATTCGATAGGTTACCTGCTTCATGATTCTGTTTATGACAAACTTGGACAATGTTCATAATACAAAAACTTGCGATCAACGTGGAAAAAAAAAAGTATATAAGATCACCACTCCAACAAGTAGCTACTGGAAAAAAGTACTGGATCGGGTTATCTTAATGGTTATCACTCCTTAACTACTGTATTTCAATATGTTACACCACAATCCTCAACCAAAAATTTTCGGATTTTGTTTGGGTGGATGACTCTACATAACATAATACACACAAATTACACAAATTTTAGCCATCTAAAATGGAGGAGGAGAAAGAAAACTAAGAATCAGAGCAGAAGTTTACAATGATTGGATTGCCACTTTATTATGGCGACAGAAGTTTCTTAATTCCGGCTTTCTGCTCTGAGGTCAACCTTGTTGGAAATTTAATGTTGAATTTGATCCTAAGATTACCCCTCTTTGAAGGATCTTTTGCAATTGGCATACCTTCCTTAGGGACAACCTCTTCATAGTTTGGATGAATCACATTGCTTATAGGAATGGTCAAAACCCTGCCATCTAGAGTTGTAAGACGAACAGTATAGCCTGTTAGTGCTTCAGCAAGTGATACCTTTTGTGTCACAACCAAATCATTACCATCCCTTGTAAACACACTGTGAGGCTTCTCATCAATAACAAACACAAGATCCGCAGCAATAACATTTGGTTGCTCATTTCCTTTCTCTGGGAATGTGATTTTTGTCCCCTTTTTCCATCCGGGTTTAATTTCAATGGTTAAGATTTCCTCCACTGACAAAGTTTTCCTGCAAACATAAAAGTAATCAGAGAAAATGTAATCAATGTAGCAACACTTAACAAGCAAAATAACAACTGAAAAAAAAAAAAAAAATCTTGCTCCAGTGATTATGCACGAAACAAAAACAGAAGGACACTCAACAAGGGTAACTACTAATTATAACTAAATAGCAATAACGTATTTTTGGGTTTAGATCAATAAGACATAGCTTAATTAAATTTTGAGAAATCATTCTCTCATTTCACATAAAATAACTAATGAGTGGTAAGTCACACTACATCATGTATCATGTGTCTAGGATAAGAAATACCTATCTCCGGTATGACAAAATAAAACCCCTTAAACTTTACATAATATAATTGTGAGAAGCTTCAAGTATAAATTGTAGTAGTTGAAATGCCAAACAAATTAAAAGTACTACTTACCCGCTTGCATCTGCAAGTTCCCTTGAGATCTTCATCTTTTTGGTAGTGCCCATATAGAGTTCCTCAAGGCTGCAAGGTAATGTTTTTTCGATAGGAGGTGCCTTACGGGGAACCCGATTCATGGGCCTGCCTTCTCCAAATGAGCTGAATATATCATCGTCAAAAATTCCACCAAAGGACCTTGACCCACCCATCATGCCACTCCCACCACCACCTCCTCCCATTCCTCCAAATGGGCTTGAAAACCCAAAAAATTCAGAAAAAATGTCGTCAGCATTTCTGGGATTGAACCTGAACGTTGTTGGGCCATCTCCAGTGTGGAAGAATGAAGCCCCACCAGCATCTGGAGGTGGCATTTGGCCCTTAAGGCCTTCTTCTCCGTACCGATCATAAATTGCTCTCTTTTGGGGATCACTTAGAACCTGCATCAAACCAATAATCCAACTCAGATTAAATTATATATTAAACATAATAGCAAAGTCACATTATAGAACAAGTGATTATTTCTTCCATGGTCAGAGAACATCATCAATGATATTAAGTGAGCTTAAATACCACAATCAAACCCATGGCGGAAAGAGACCGTGTACAATGACATTAAATTAACTTAAACGTTATAATCAAATTCAAAACTTAAAGTATTAAATGCATAAATCCTTCTGCTTATATATATATGCTCACTCAAATAGATAAGGTTACTCACTTACTCAAAAACAACAAATTAAACAGAGGAACTTTTTGGCTTGAAGGAAGAAATAGATAAGGTTACCTCATAGGCTTCAGATATCTGTTTGAATTTAGTCTCAGCCTCTTGCTTATTGTTTTGGTTCTTGTCAGGGTGCCATTTCATGGCAAGCTTTCTGTAAGCTTTCTTTAAATCTTCATCCTTGGCATTCTTGTCGACCTGCAAAATCTTGTAGTAGTCCACGCCCATATTTCTTTCTTGTGAGATTTGTGTAGTACTTGCTTTGCTCTTGGAATTATAGATAATAATGGTTGGAAAAATTTTGATCAGGTATCATTACAAAGATACACCGGATATTATTAGAGAATGAGAAGGATTTGTCTCGAAGGTGCATTGAAACAAAGACCAGAAGGGTGTAGAGCTTTCGAGGAGGGATACAAGAATTGTTGGACATGATTTAGGGTGCCACCTGTATTTTAATGGACCCACAAGGTTGCTTACTTTAACCTACAGGTGTATTATTTTCGGTTTTTATATGCCCTTTTTTCTTAAACTAATTCAATATTTATTTAATTATAATTTGGAGATATAATATTTTAGTATATGATTAAATTATAATTTATTTAAGGATTTAGTTTGTTAATATATTATTTCAATATAATAAAAATTAATTTATAAATTAGCCAAATTATGTATAAAAACAATAGTTAAATATTCTATAATTTGGAATTAAAGAAAATAAATAATAAGAGAACATTTTGAGAAATTAAGCATAGAAGATGCTAGCTCATTAAACGCAAATTAGGATACGGACACGCCATAGCTTAAATTTTAAGGATAATTTTTAACATTCATTTCTTTTGCACTTTATCAAAAGATTTTTTAACTTGCTAGATATATGACACCATTTTCTGAATAATCAAAACAAAAATTAAAGGGGAAATTACTTCAGCAGAAGTGATTTTCACAAGCTCACTCAAACTTTGCAATAAGAGTTGCAAAACCCAAAATTAAATAACAAAATAGCTATTTTTCGTCAAATTGAATTAATAAAAAATAAAAAGGGATCACTTCAGTAGAAGTGACTTTCACATACTCACCAACATTTTTTTTTTTTTTTAAATATGTATATAATAGATAAGAAATTGTTTTCACAACGAATAAAAAATAATTATCCTAAATAAGAAGATGTGCTTAAAGTTTATATTTTACTTTAACTTGTGAGTAGAAAAAAAAATTTCTACTTTTGTCGGTAGGATCCATAATATTTCAGGAAAACTGCAAAAATCTGAAATTTTATCATCGAACTCGTGCAGCAAATTAAGCCCATAATTTACTTCATTGAATGAATTAAAATCTTGTAACACTGATTTGGATGGGGTGCGCCAGGCCCGTGTAATAGTGCAACACATGGGCGACGCTCGAGTAACCCAATAGCAAGCTACTGGAACGGTCACTCCCCCTTAAAAAATTAATTTAATATCATGTGGACCAATGGCCCACGTATCAGATATTAAACTGATAAGAACAGATACTACACTTGATCTTAGCCAAAAGGCCGAGAAAGGTATGCTTTGACAAGGTTAGCAACGCTTCTTTTATACTGAAACATTCGGTGCTTGTTCTAACTTCTAAGCAGTGTGGTACTAACCAATTTCATAGTCTATTTCCGATCTACAAACTCATAAACAGAGTATTTCAGTTGATGCTTCGACCAACACATCCAAGGCTAACAAATCTTTTATAAACAGTTGATGCATGAGACCAGTTCAGACACATTTAATTAAGCCATTATAGCTAGCTACTCGAGAATACTAGTAATTTTAATGAATGAATGAATAAAAAAGGAGAACCTATTGACCCGTGGAGACAATGCACCGTGAAAATCTGATAGCAGCATGCTGAGCAAAATAAAAGGCTGCTAAATTAATCATTCATTTCAAAACTGGCCTTGTCACCGAGGCAAAGGCAAAATCTGCATAAAATAGCAGAAATTGACATGATGAAATGATATATTGAAATGACTGATATACCCGCTTTTTTACTGTAGTGCAATGATCACACTTTTCCAAAGACCAGAAAGTTGGTTTATCGATTGTGATGCAGGATCGTATAGTTGTTGGATTTATACTTTGAATCTTCGAATTTTTCTTTGAGGGGACTTTTGGTACGCAGAATTTTAAAGGATTTTCAGAAAATTGAATTTTTTTAAATTTTAAATTTTCAAATATTATCATAAACTGAATGCAAAAATCATATTTTTAAAAATTGAGATTCTCGGATAATAAAAATTTCCCCTATACCAAACGCACCTAAATGCTAGCTTATTAAAGAGAGAAATCATTCCCGTACTTTTCTCGCATCATTTATTTATGATAGGAAATATTTATATCTAATAATATATATGATAAAATAGAATTCCTATTAAAAATTAAGTAGTTTTGGATGAGTCCTTCAAATGAATTTGTATTTTATATTTAGTATATTACTTAAAAATATTAAAAAGTTATAAATTAGTCAAATTGTGTATAAAAACTGTATATATCAATTTTTATGAACAATAGTTAAATAGTTTAATATTCAATTATAGTTCGGAATTAAAAAAGATGATTACAGTCGTAAATAGTAAAAAAGAAAGAAAAAGATTTTAAATAAATTATCTCACTACAGAGTAGTAAGAACTATAATTAGCATTCAAAATTATTTAAAATTTTATTAAGATAAATCATATATTTTTATATCCTTAACATGCTATTTGTTTTAGGGGAAGGATATACTTACCACCAAAAAAGTTTATCACATTTACAACCAACTTAATCTCCGTTGATTTTTGTCAATCTAATGGTTATAATTCATTGGATCGCATTTATTAGTTATTTATTAATTCCCAATAAATTCAATAAATTATAACCGTTAGATTGACGAAAATCAACGGAGATTAGGTTGGTTGTAAAGGTGGTAAACTTTTTTGGTGGTAAGTATATCTTGTCCCTTTGTTTTAACTTAAAATATTGTTCAATAAGATCATTTAGTAATGAAAGCCATTTGCATTTCTAAATAATAATGATTTGGACGACGGCTTTGATCCAATTTCGGTTACATCTCCTCTATCTTTATTATAAGCTTGTGGTTTTGATTCCGTTATATTTTTTCTCTCTCTCATCTCTAGGAGTATAAATAAGTTAGGTTAGGTTTTGGCTTAAATAGGTCAGGTTTGTACAAAAAATATTGGGTCTTGTCTGACCTATTAGCCTGTGTAGGCCTTAAATTACAAATTTGGTCTGACCTATATTTAAAAAACAAAAGCTTTGACCTAGGTCTATTAGCCTGTTTAAGTCTATTAAATATTCAACAATTAATATAATAACTAAAATAATATTACTTTATTATTCAAAATTATTAAAATAATATTTTTATTTATTTTATTTAAAATAAATAATATGAGATAGACCGGCATGTAGGCTTATAGACCCAACAGGTACAAAAAATGCCTATTGCCTGTTTTCTAAATAGATTTTTTCAAAAGCCTGAGTCTATTCTATTTTATTTTTTATAATAGGTCAAGTCTGGCTAAATATAGGCAAAGTCATAAGTCCTGTAGGCTGGCCTAGCTCATTTACATCCATACTCACCTCTATGTATTACGACTTTTTGACCAAAGTGATGCAAAAACAGGAACAAGTCACTGGTTTAAGGTCCGTTTAAATGGACTTTTGAAAAAAATGTTTTTTTAATAAATTTTTGTTTTTAAAAGAATTTTTTTTAAAAGCTAATGTTATTTTGTGTTTGGATGCAATATTTGAAACGTGCTTTTAAGTAAAAATATTATTTGAAAGTTAAAATAAAAAAGCATTTTTTAAGTACAAAATGACTATTATGCCCTTACCCACTCTGTTTCGATGACATCATCCTCTCCTCCGCTCACCTCCTCTTCTTTGCAGTATGCCAATCTTTTCATGATAAATACTGGTTTCATCATTTGGCCAGTTTAGCCTTGAAGGTAGGAGAAATTTAATAACCAATTGCATTCTTCTCCTTTATACTTCTCTCTTAAGTGATAGACTTTTGAAACCTTAATATTGTAGAATATATTTATATAGATTGTCTGTTGAAGATAATTATTGTTTTTTTTATTGTTCTCCATCGTAAACAAAAGAAAGAGACTAAAAAAATAGAAACAGTACCTCAAAGCATAGATCTGAACTTGAAGATGGAAGATGGAAGATGGTAAGGAAGGAGAAATAGCGCAGGAGCTGAGGGATAATCTGTCCACGAGGCTCTAGAACTTGTTTTGGCTTCTCCTTCTCCAAGAAGTCAAAAAATTTAGCTTTTGAAAAAAATTAAATTTTAACTTTTTCATTAACTTGAGCTTTCTTGTAAGTTATCATCCAAACACTATTAAAATTTCAAAAGCATTTAAAAAAAAACAACAACTTCTAGCTATGGAGAAGCCCATTCAAACGACTTCTAAGTCGTTTGGAATTATTTACCCATGTAATACGTGCACATGTACATAATGAGTCAAAATGTGCATGGTACAGTACGCCACTCTCGTGACAAACATGCATAGACGCGCAAGATGGTGTACGGTGTCTTAAACGCGTATCTAAGGATAATGTGTTTAGTGTGCAAAATGTGCATCAATCAGAGGCGTGACTAAACGCAGTGGTAGTACCGTTTCTTGGTTTATCAAATATATTAGAATTAATCTTGAGATAGAAAGAAACCATTTGTGTGCATTTCCTTTTGAACGAATGAATGACAATCAAAATTTCTATCTCAACTATAAAATTAGGGGGAAATGTGTGTCATTTTAAAGGATATAAAGTTGTGTCATTTTAAGTAAGAGAAAAAGATAGATCATAAGGGAAAGATAGTGGATAAAAAAAAGTAAAGATATGGGTCCCACCTCTTTGTGAGAGTAAAATGACATAAGTTGTGTCATTTAAAATGACAAACACTTTTCTCATAAAATTATGGATGATGGTACCAATTTGAGCTATCAATTTTCCTGAGAATGATTCGTTCATGCACGACAATATCGAATTAGGCTACTATTTTGTGGATTTCTTCAAAATCCTCTAAAAGTTTAGCAGGCATTTACAAAATGTGTGCATGCATATGCAAAAGAAGAAAACTACGCTGAATTATAATGCAAAATAGTATTTGTCATAGTATGCAAAACACGGAAGCGCAGGGTGTAAGACCCTTAACAAAGATGCAACATTCTTGTGGGTATGTTTTTGTTTGTCGTGACATGTGTTGCGCATCTGTCTCATGCACGTCTTATCGCATTATACAGGTAAAAGTTCAACGACTTAAACTATAATATGTTACTTGCATTACTTTGATCGAAAAGCCATGTATTACTCTTGACGAATAAAATCGTTTCACACATAAGGTGAGATTCACTAGATAACTTTTGATATCATATTTTATATACTAGAAAAACTTTCAGCTCTTATATATACCTTCTTTTTCTAGTAGATGGAACTTTTGCGCACATCACCATTCGCACTAAGCTGTTACACTAAGGGTATGCATGACAACCATTCTATTCCATAGCACTATTTTCGAAAAGAAATAATTCTTTTCTATTTCTGTGTCTTAGAACAATTTTTGAGAAAAAAAATGTGTTTGATAACATGTTCTATTTTTATTTCGAGAATGAGAATTGTGTTTGATAACACAACAAATAATATAATAAAAAATAATTCCTATTAATAATAAAAAAATTATGGATCATCACTTTCCTTTTCATATGGTGTGATTGTGGTTGTGGTGGTGGTGCCAGCGGGGGGTGGCATGGTGGCGGCGGTACGGTACTGGTGGTGGAAATGACATGGTGGTGATTGTGACGGCAGTGGCTGCGGCGATGACGATGATAGTGGTGGGGATGGTGGTGGTGGAGGTGACGGTAGTTGCTGCGACAATGATGATGGGGATGGTGGCGTATGTGGTTGGTGGTGGCAACAATGGTAGCAGTGACATGGTGGTGGTGGTGGTTGTGATGGCATCATGGTGGTGGCGGTGGTGGTAGGTGATGGTGATGGGGGTGGTGGTGACAGTAATGGCTGTGACGGTGGTGGTGGTGGTTGGTGGCGGTGGCAGTGGTGCCGGTAGTGGTTGCGACAATGGTAATGGTGGTTGGTGACAGTGGTGGTGATGGTAGCGGTGGCGTCGTGATGGTGGTAGTGGTGGCAGATGCGTGGTGATAGCGATGGTGACGGTGACGGATTCGGCAGTGGTTGCGATGATGGTGGTCGTGGTTGATGGCGGTAGTGGTGGTGGTGGTGGTGACAGTGATGGTGGTGGTGGTGGTGACAGTGGCATGGTGGTAGTGATGGTGGCAGTGGCATCGTGGTGGTGGGGGTGGTGACGACGGCACTAGTGCTACAACGGCGACGACGATGGTGGCGATGGTCGTGTCGGGATGATTGTGGTGGTGGTGATGATGGTAGAGGTGAAGAGTGATTGAGAGAGATAACTGTTTCTCATTTTGTTCCCGAGAATAAAAAACAGGAATTTTCTGATTCTTTTTTCTATTCCTCAGCACAAAAAATAAATCGGTTCATCCAGAGAACAAAAAAATAAACCGGTTTATCAAACGAGTTTTCTATCAATTTCTGTTCCCGGGAACAGAAATTAAAAATAAAAATAAAAATCAGGAAGGTTGTTATGCACACCCTAAATCCTTAGTAATCGATTCATCAATATATACAGTTCCCCATTATTCGGTTAATTCAGTATTTGCACCTTAACTCTAAGCTAGTAGAACTTTTGTCTATCATACTTAAATCTCTTTAGTTGTAATTATTTGTATATATAAAAGAATCCAGATAATGCTCACAATTGAAGACTTCTATGAAGTTAAAAGGGAAACGATTCACGATCATTGTCTATATAACAAAAAATAACATAAATAATAACTCACAATTAAAGCAATATAAATTTGAAGAGGGATTTTCACCCTCCCCAACCCTTTTCTGGCTCCACCAATATATAAATTTGAGAGAGGAGAGGGGGGAGGGGGATTATCCTCCCTAATCTCTCTCGCTTTATTGCTATTTTAAACTTACGATTAAAAATACCTTATGGTTAAATACATTTTCCCCTAATGGAAGTAAATTCTTTATAATGACAGCCAAATATCTTGAAAAGACTTAAAATATTGTATCAATTATCATATTGGTAGATAAAGTTGTCACGATTAACTTTTTTAAGATTTCAAGTCCATTTATTAAGGCATGTTTATTTGAGATTTTCAAAAAAAAAAAAAAAAAAAAAAAAGGCCTGTTAACTTTTATTTAGAGGATAAATGCCGCATGAGCAGAAATATGTAACCTAGGAGTTCTTGGGAAATCTGAGGCAATGTTTTAAAAATTAAAACAGATTAGTAGACTAAGTTACATGGAGAATTGTCTATTCAAAGTTCAAACATATTCAATTTTACAGTAATTTAACATCAGTTAATTTCAAATTCAATTTTACACTAACAAAAAATGTTTTAATAAATTTCTATTTTTAATGTATGATTAAATTATAATTTATTTAAGGATTTAGTTTGTTAATATATTATTTTAATATAATAAAAAATAATTTTATAAATTAGACAAATTATGTATAAAAAAATAGTTAAATATTCTATAATTTGGAATTAAAGAAAATAATTAATAAGAGAACATTTTGATAAATTAAGCATAGAAGATGCTAGCTCATTAAAAACAAATTAGTTTACGGACACGCCATAGCGTATATTTTAAGGATAATTTTTAACATTCATGTCTTTTCACTTTTTCGAAAGATTTTTGGTAAATATCTTTTTGGGTCCCTATCAAAAAATATGGTCTCCACTTTAGTCCCTTGCAAAAATAAATTAGTCAGTTAAACAAATTCAAAGTGGGCCCATTTTAGTTTTTTTGAGGGACTAATATGGGTCATTTTTGAATTTGTGAGGGACAACGATTGCAACTAAATGGGTCCACTTTAAATTTATTAGGAACTAACTGGCTAATTTATTTTTGTAAAAGACTAAAGTGAAGAACGTATTTTTTGTAAAGACTAATATGGGTCATTTTTGAATTTGTGAGGGAACACGATTGCAACTAAATAGGGTCCACTTTAAATTTATTAAGAACTAACTGGCTAATTTATTTTTATAAAATACTAAAATGAAGACTGTATTTTTTGTTAGGGACCAAAAAAATGTATTTACTCAAAAAAAATTATATATTACACCATTTTCAGAATAGCTACATGTATATAGTAGATTCCACCATGCTTTTGTGTCAAATTTATTTTGCAGAGTTGCTATACTCACCAACATTATTTTGAGTTGCAAAACCCAATAATAAATTACAAATAGCTTTTAGTCAAATTGAATTAATTAAAAATAAAACGTCGGTTTCAAAATATATCAGCAAAACTAAAGTAATCTGAACTCTTGCCGACCCACAATCCAACTCGAGCAGCAAATTAAGCCCATAATTTACTTCATTGAATGAATTAAAATCTTGTAACACTGATTTGGATGGGGTGCGCCAGGCCCGGGTAATAGTGCAACACATGGGCGACGCTCGAGTAACCCAATAGCAAGCTACTGGAACGGTCACTCCCCCTTAAAAAATTAATTTAATATCATGTGGACCAATGGCCCACGTATCAGATATTAAACTGATAAGAACAGATACTACACTTGATCTTAGCCAAAAGGCCGAGAAAGGTATGCTTTGACAAGGTTAGCAACGCTTCTTTTATACTGAAACATTCGGTGCTTGTTCTAACTTCTAAGCAGTGTGGTACTAACCAATTTCATAGTCTATTTCCGATCTACAAACTCATAAACAGAGTATTTCAGTTGATGCTTCGACCAACACATCCAAGGCTAACAAATCTTTTATAAACAGTTGATGCATGAGACCAGTTCAGACACATTTTTTTTTTTTTTGGTACATTGCCAGAAAGTATCCTCATTCAACCTTCTCCGGGCACCATGCCCTCGGGGTACGGCCCGTTTGGGCTAGACCCTCATTGTAACAGTGGGTGTGCACTAAGCTTCGCAACCGGAGAAAGGACGAGACTAATCCCCCAACCGAAGATTTTTGGCTTATCCTCGACCCCTAAAGATTTTTCAAGAAATTGCTTGAGAGCTCAATTGCCAACTGAGCTACGTTACTTACTTCAGACACATTTAATTAAGCCATTATAGCTAGCTACTCGAGAATACTAGTAATTTTAATGAATGAATGAATAAAAAAGGAGAACCTACTGACCCGTGGAGACAATGCACCGTGAAAATCTGATAGCAGCATGCTGAGCAAATTAAAAGGCTGCTAAATTAATCATTCATTTCCAAACTGACCTTGTCACCGAGGCAAAGCAAAATCTGCATAAAATAGCAGAAATTGACATGATGCAATGATATATTGAAATGACTGATATACCCGCTTTTTTACTGTAGTGCAATGATCACACTTTTCCAAAGACCAGAAAGTTGATCGATTGTGATACAGGATCGTATAGTTGTTGGATTTTTACTTTGAATCTTCGAATTTTGCTTTGAATGCTAGCTTATTAAAGAGGGAAATCATTCTCATACTTTTCTCGCATAATTTATTTATGATAGGAAATATTTATATGTAGCAATATGAAAAAATAGAATTCCTATTAAAAATTAAGTAGTTTTGGATGAGTCCTTCAAATGAATTTGTATTTTACATTTAGTATATTAGTTTAAAAATATTAAAAAATTATAAATTAGTCAAATTGTGTATAAAAACTGTATCAATTTTTATGAACAATGGTTAAATAGTTTAATATTCTATTATAGTTCGGAATTAAAAAAGATGATTACAGTCGTAAATAGTAAAAAAGGAAAGAAAAAGATTTTAAATAAATTATCTCACTCTCAGTAGTAAGAACTATAATTAGCATTCAAAATTATTTAAAATTTTATTAAGATAAATCACATAATTATATCGTTAACATGCTATTTGTTTTAACTTTAAAATATTGTTCAATGAAAGCCATTTGCATTTCTAAATAATAATGATTTGGACGACGGCTTTGACCCAGTTTCGGTTACATCTCATAGCTTTATTATGAGCTTGTGGTTTTGATCTCATTAAAAAATTTCTCTCTCTCACCTCTATGTATTACGGCTTTTAGACCAAAGTGATGAAAAAAACAGCAACAAGCCACTGGTTAAGAGTATGTTTAAGTAGACTTTTTTGAAAAAATGACTTTTTATAAAAAAAAAAATTAAAAGCTAATATTATTTTGAGTTTTGATGTAATATCTGAAACGTGCTTTTAAGTAAAAATATTATTTAGATGTTAAAATAAAAAAGTAATTTTTAAGTACAGATTAACTATTATACCCTTACCCACTCCGCTTTGATGACATCGTCTTCTCCTCGCTCACCTCCTCTTTGCAGTATGCTAATCTTTTTATGATAAATACTGATTTAATCATTTTGACCGGTTTAGCCTTGTAGATAAGAGAAATTTAAGAACCAATTGCATTTTTCTCCTTTATGACTTTTTTCTTAAGTGATAGACTTTTGAAATCATCAATATTGTAGAATATATTTATTCAGATTGTTTTTTTTTATTGTTCTACATCGTAAACAAAAGCTAGCCCCATTTTCTTGTAAACAGTACCTAAAGCAAAAGAAAGAGAGTAAAAAGATAGAAACAATACCTCAAAGCAGAGATCTGAATTTAAAGATGGAAGATAGTATGGAAGGAGAAATGGCACAGGAGGTGAGGGTTAATCTCTGCACTAGGCTCTGGAACTTGCTTTTGGCTTATGCTTCTCCAAGAAGTCAAAATTTTTAGCTTTTGGAAAAAGTTAAATTTTAACTTTTTCATTAATTTGTGCTTTTTTTATCCATGTAATATGTGCACATGTACATAGTGAGTCAAAATGTGCATGGTATAAATAGGCAACTCACGTGACAGGCATGCATAGACGCGCAAGATGATGTACAATGTCTTAAACCTGTTATAGAAGACAGTGGGTGATATTATATCACTAAGAGATTTGAACCCATGTATAAGACAGAGGAGGTAGATGATCAGAATTATCACTGTGCAATTATAAAAAATATAAAAAACAGACTTACTTGTAGTCAGTATAAAGAATCAGAACATATTAATGTATGCAGTAGAGGAATTAAATCCGAGCCCACAGAACGTGTCTCCTTAAGACAATTTGCCCCCTCACTGATGCCAAAGGTTGATGGACACTTGTCTCCCAGGATAGAACGGATTTCGTCTGAAGAATGGTGGCACTACCAATCAACAGCCCAAACGAACATAACAAAATACCAGAGGAAACTACACCGGAGTATGAAAAGAAACATGCAAAACCGGAAGGAGAAAAATTCCGGCAGAGTTTCAGTGCAGAAAAATTGGATCCATTTTCTGAAGGTGTCAGTGTCTATTTATAGACAACGTAAAGTCACGTTCCAAAAGGCACCTATTCGACGACGAAACAACACATCCGTTGGACACGAAAAGACACATTCGTTCAACACGAAAAGACACCCATTCAAGGATGAAACAACATGTCCGTTAGGATGAAACAACATGTCTGTTAGGATGAAACAACATGTCCGTTAGGATGAAACAACATGTCGGTTAGGATGAAAAGATACATCTGTTTGTCGACGAAAAGGCACACCTTTTCACTACCAAACTTCTTATTCATAACCAATAGATTGTCTATACGATTTATATATATATATATATATATAAATTCCAACAATCCCCCACATGGATAAGAAGTCAAATCATCGTGACAAAAAAGTGCACAAGAGTATAAATGCAAAGTGTAATTTCCTCAACGAGAAACAACTGCATCGAGATAGGTGGAGTTACCTTTGAACCTTCTCTAGTGGAAACCTACCGGATATACTCGGTCAATCGGTGGTCTAGGTCGACTTGAACCGTCAACCTTTAGTGTATACCTAGACAATAGGAGTCACACAATTGCTTCTCTAGCATTGTTGGTCCTTTGTTGCGCCCATTTTGGCCGTGGGACACCTGCCTGGTTCTGCGAGTGTTTTAGAGAATCGGCCTTTGTAAAATTCTCATAGAAGCGGCCCTCACTTCACACTCACATAGGTGATTTCTTGTGATGTAACTCACTATACATCATCTGAACACAACAGATTAAGAAATCATTAAAAGCCTAAGTGCTTACCCTCATAAGTACACTGCCTTGTCTTAGGAATGAGTATGAGTTTAAAAACTCCACAGTGTTTGAACAGTCGACCATCACTTAGTTGTCTCTTTGAACCTAGTTCATGGGATCTCCACTCTTCTAGGTAGAGTTACCGCAATGCTCAACAATTGATAGGCCTTAAACCCATTCCTTTCGACAAATTTTCAACCAGCTCTCTAGGAATCCCTTTGGTTAACGGATCCGCTATGTTCTCCTTAGACTTAACATAGTCAATTGAAATGATTCCATTCGAGAGTAGTTGTCTTACGGTATCATGTCTACGATGTATGTGTCTAGACTTACCGTTATACATGACGTTCTTGGCCCTTCTAATAGCTGCTTGGCTATCACAATGTATGCATACGGCTGGGACCGGTCTTGGCCAATTAGGAACATCCTCAATAAAATTACAAAGCCATTCGGCTTCTTCACCGGCCTTATCTAAAGCAATAAATTCTGCTTCCATGGTTGACCTTGCAATGCAGGTTTGCTTGGACGATTTCCAAGACACAGCACCTCCACCAAGGGTGAACACATATCCACTTGTGGATCTAGTGTCATTAGAGCCGGTGATCCAATTTGCATCACAATACCCTTCTATAACCGCGGGGTATTTCTCGTAATGCAAAGTATAATTCTGAGTATACTTCAAGTATCCCAAAACTCTTACCATAGCTTTCCAATGATTCTCATTTGGGTTACTGGTAAAATGACTTAACAGACTTACTGCATAAGCAATATCAGGTCTGGTGCAGTTCATAACATACATAAGGTTTCCCAACACTTGAGCATATAGCTTTTGTGCTGTAGCTTTACCAGTGTTCTTTAATAAACTCATATTAGAATCTACAGGGTTCCTCACAGGAGTTATATTCAAACTCTTGAATTTCTCAAGAACCTTAGCTATATAGTGAGCCTGTGATAAGGCCAACCCTGTAGATGTTCTATGGATTTTAATACCTAGGATAACGTCTGCTATCCCCATATCTTTCATATCAAACTTATTTTTAAGTAATTGTTTAGTAGCATTAATCATTTGATTATTACTATCCATGATCAACATGTCGTCTACATAAAGACAGACAATGGCAAAACCTTTCTCAGTATTTCGAACATAGACACATTTGTCACATTCATTAATTCAAAATCCATTTGACAACATAACTTTGTCAAATTTCTCGTGCCATTGTTTTGGAGCTTGCTTTAACCCGTAAAGGGATTTTATTAAGCAACAAACTTTCCGTTCTAGTCCTGGAACAACAAAACCTTCAGGTTGTTCTAAATATATCTCTTCTTCCAGGTCGCCGTTTAAGAAGGCGGTCTTAACATCCATTTGATGTATTGTAATCCATTCAGTGCAGCTACTGCGATCAATATCCTAATGGATGTGATCCTTGTAATCGGTGAATAAGTATCGAAATAATCGAGACCTTCACGTTGCCTGTAGCCTTTTACCACAAGCCTAGCTTTATATTTATCAATAGTGTCATTCTCTTTCATTTTTCTTTTGAAAACCCACTTACTTCCTAAAGGCTTATTGCCAGGAGGAAGATTTACCAATTCCCAAGTGTGGTTGGACAAGATAGATTCTATCTCACTATTGATAGCTTCTTCCCAAAATGGTCCTTACGGAGACGTTATAGCTTCTTTATACGTCCGAGGCTCATTTTCTAATAAATATGTCATAAAATCAGGTCCAAAAGATGTAGCGGTCCTTTGCCTATTGCTACGTATAGGTTCATGTTCTACATCCACTACAGGATCAGTATCAGTTGTAGCATCCCGAGGTATCACAACCTGATCATCATTACTACCACTTGATTTATGTATTTTCTTATACGGAAATACATCTTCAAAGAAAGTAACTTCCCTTGATTCAATAACCGTATTAACATGTATATCTGAAACGTCAGATTTATACACAAGAAACCGATAAGCACTACTATTAAGTGCATAAACGATGAATACACAATTCATGATTTTAGGTCCGATTTTCAACCTTTTGGGTTTAGGAACCGCAACCTTAGCCAACCACCCCCACACTCTAAAGTATTTCAGGGATGGCTTCTTTCATTTCCATATGTCATATGATATGTTATTTGTCAAACACCCCCACACTTCAAGATAATTCAAGGTAGGCTCCCTACCTTTCCACATTTCATAAGGGATGTTCTTAATTTTCTTTTGGGGTACTCTATTAATTATATGGTTTGTCATTAAAATGACTTTCCCCCACAAACCAGACATCAACAACATCATTTTATTTAATGTCTGGTTCTTTCTCTCAACAATCCTATTGGATTCTGAAGCATAAAGAGCCATCTTTTGGTATGTAATACCAAACTCTAAACAAAATTTCTCGAAGGGGCATCATACTCTCCCCACTAAATTGCTCTTTATGCCTTTAATTTTCTTACTAAACATTAACATACAATTATCATGTCATTTACAATATTCAAAGTCATCACAGTGACTTTGATCATGCCATCACTAAGATAGCTCTTTTTAGTTCACATAGTATCAAATATTTCACCAGATATAAAACTTTTATATCCATCAAAGCACATAGTGCATTTTTTTTTTTTAAGCAAGAATTACCACTTGCCTAAATCATAAAGTCAAAACTTTCCCATTTATAAATCACGATTTAATGGATATCAAACATCATCATATACCATCAAATTCATTAAGTGTACCATATACAATTGAATGCCAATAAATGCATGACATTTCCCATATACTAATTAATATAACAAAATATTCATGTCGTAAATATTTCTCATTTATCATACTTGTCTTTTTTCATTCTAATTCCAATAAACATTGTCAAAACGGTGGCAACCAAACCACATGACGGGAGTTATAAACAGTAGTCCTATTTAAATTTTTTAAATTCAAAACCAAATGTTTTGGTTTCCATCTTTACACCACAATAGTGCATCCCTACAAAATAAATAGTAACAATAAAAAAATAAAAATAAAACCAAACGACACAACTGCCAAACCATGGCAAGCATTATGTGATAACCAACACTTTCATATACTTGCAATTTCAAACTCTAGACTGTCATCCATTGAAATAAAGCCCACTCAAATATCTAAGGTAAGCCATACATAAACTCATCATGCATCATCCAACAGGGAGTTTCACAAGGCTCTTTACATGCATTGTGAAAAGTTTCGTTGGTTATCTTTCTAGACAAAGTGCCGATGGTTTCTAAGTTTTAAGATATTGACAAACGCAACGTTTCAAACTTGAATCTTTAAAGCATACATTGAGAACATATACATAACATTGGATGAGATTCGTTCTCATACTCATTCTCAGATGCAAAAGAAAAACATTCAATTTTCATGAATGTAAACAAGTACCCATATTGCAAAGCACTCATATTGATGCGAACACAACTTGAATAATAGTACAGTGCATAAATGTCAAATATCATCATACAGCATATAATATATTTATATGACCAGTGGCGTTAATTATATATATATATAATATATATAAAAGACAATGGACGGAGACCAACAATGGATTCATGATATTGGAACATTTTTTTTTTTTTTTAACATGTATATTAGAAGACAGCAAATTGCAAATTCAGCGCATGACTTTGAGTAGAACAAATTGCAAATTGCACAATATGATTGTTTTGAATATATATATTATCAAATCAACGTGTATACCAAATTGCAAAAACAAAATATGAAAAGAAAACCAATGTGTAAATCGGTTCAACACAAATCAAGATACCGATCAAGATCACACAAATCAAGATGCCAATTTTGGTATGTATTTAAAATCAATATGGATGCACGAACATCGAGAAAAGATATTATATATAAAAAAAAAAATCAAATCTGAGTGCAATATTGTAACAGTGCGGATTTGGTTTCTGTGACAGTTTTGAAACCCATACACAGATAAAAAAAATGGAAACAATCAAAATACCAAAATCAAAAACCACGGCAACTTTCGTAATTAGATGCAGATTAAACGCATCACTTCCAGTATTCAAACACAGATGAATATTCAAGGAAAAATCGATACTGATAAAAACAAAAAATATATATTAATATTTATAAAATATTAAAATAAATATTCCACCATTTAAATGTTCCAAATCAAACACTTAACACAGATTATAAATTCAATTTCTGTTACACAAACAGAATCCGAAATTAATCACACAGATTAATCACATATGAATTACTCAATAAATGAAAATAGTATATTAAAGCAAATAAAAAATATACCGATCACAGGTTCAAAACACCAAATTGTCTTAAGATTGTTATAGAAGACAGTGGGTGATATTATATCACTAAGAGATTTGAACCCATGTATAAGACAGAGGAGGTAGATGATCAGAATTATCACTGTGCAATTATAAAAAATATAAAAAACAGACTTACTTGTAGTCAGTATAAAGAATCAGAACAGATTAATGTATGCAGTAGAGGAATTAAATCCGAGCCCACAGAACGTGTCTCCTTAAGACAATTTGCCCCCTCACTGATGCCAAAGGTTGATGGACACTTGTCTCCCAGGATAGAACGGATTTCGTCTGAAGAATGGTGGCACTACCAATCAACAGCCCAAACGAACATAACAAAATACCAGAGGAAACTACACCGGAGTATGAAAAGAAACATGCAAAACCGGAAGGAGAAAAATTCCGGCAGAGTTTCAGTGCAGAAAAATTGGATCCATTTTCTGAAGGTGTCAGTGTCTATTTATAGACAACGTAAAGTCACGTTCCAAAAGGCACCTATTCGACGACGAAACAACACATCCGTTGGACACGAAAAGACACATTCGTTCAACACGAAAAGACACCCATTCAAGGATGAAACAACATGTCCGTTAGGATGAAACAACATGTCTGTTAGGATGAAACAACATGTCCGTTAGGATGAAATAACATGTCGGTTAGGATGAAAAGATACATCTGTTTGTCGACGAAAAGGCACACCTTTTCACTACCAAACTTCTTATTCATAACCAATAGATTGTCTATACGATTTATATATATATATATAAATTCCAACAAAACCCGTATCTAAGTATGATGTGTTTAGTGTGCAAAATGTGCATCAATCAGAGCCGTGACTAGACGCGCACCCGGTAGCACCGTTTCTTGGTTTATCAAATATATTAGAATTCATCTTAAGATAGAAAGAAACCGTTTGTATTTCCTTTTGAACGAATGAATGACAATCAAATTTTGTACCTCAACTATAAAATTATGGATGATGTTGCCAATTTGAGCTATCAATTTTCCCGAGAATGATTCGTTCATGCACGACAATATCAAATTAGGCTACTAAGTACGTCCCACCTGTATGGTCCTGGAAGCACGTGAGTCCTGGGATCTGAAGGCTCGCCTTGAGCCTCAGTATCGGATGTAGACTGAGGTGACTCCGACGATGACGAGTCAACCATAATAGTGTACTATACACAATAATAAATTAATTGATTTCATTAATATATTCAAAAGTAATTACATTAATTACATGTGTTACAAAAATGAACTAATTACATGTGTTACAAAAAAATATTAATTTACACGTGTTAACAAAAATATTAAATTACATTACCTACAAAAACTATTTAATTAAATCTGTACAATATTCTTAGTTCACTAATATATTCCACAGTCACTATTGTATTCCACAGTCACTATTATATTCCTAAGTCACTATTATATTTCTAGGGTTTAAGACACTACTTTAACATATTTCTAGATCACTATAATAACATATTTCTATATCACTATAATATTATATTTAAAAAATTAATAAAATAAATATGAAGACTTACTTGTTCGACAGGGCTTCGCCGCACAAAATGCTCCACAAATAATCTAGAGAGAAGACAGACCAACTTTAGAGAGAAGTTAGAGAGAAAGTGTGAGATGGAAAAGTGAAATTTTTGAGGTTTTTATAGGCCAAGCAATTCACGCCTGGATTGGACGTGAATTGTCACGCCTACTTTGGGCGTGAATTTCCTTTAATTCACGCTTGAATTTTCTCGTCCATTTTGGGCATGAATGACTTCATTAATTTGCACATAGTTTCCAAACTGCAACCTATTCATAATTAATTATTAAAAGTGTAATATTTTAATTTTTTTTTATGACGAATAAAATCATCTCACACATAAGGTGAGATTCACTAGATAACTTTTGATTCAATATTTTATATGCTAGAAAAACTCTCACCTCTGATATATTTTATAAGCTAGCAGAACTTTTGTTTATGATACTTAAATCTCTTTAGTTGTAATTATTTATATATATATAAAAGAAGGGTTCACTTTTTTATAGTCAATGTTATCTACATTGAGCCCAAAATAACGTCGTTTTGAGGCGAAAATCAAGGTATTTTTATAATTATAATTTATCTCAGGGTTAGAATTGTCTTTTTATTTAATTTTTTAATTTTTCAATCCAAAACAACATTATTTTGAGAGCGAACGTAAATAACTTATCTATATTCCCTTCTAAAAGCCATAAAAGAATCTAGATAATGCTCACAATTGAAGACTTCTATGAAGTTAAAAGGAAAACGATTCACGACAAAAAATAACATAAATAATAACTCACAATTAAAGCAATATAAATTTGAAGAGGAATTTTCACCCTCCCAACCCTTTTCTGGCTCCACCAATATATAAATTTGAGGGGGTGGGGGGTGATTGTCCTCTCTAATCTCTCTCGCTCTATTGCTATTTTAAACTTAACTAAAAAATACCTCATGGTTAAATATATTTTTTCTTAATGGAAGTAAATTCTTTATAATGACAGCCAAATAACTTGAAAAGCCTTAAAATATTGTATCAATTGTCATATTGATAGATAAAGTTGTCACGATTAACTTTTTTAAGATTTCAAGTCCATTTATTAAGGCATGCTTATTTGAGTTTTTTTTTTTTTTTTTAAAAAGGCCTGTTAACTTTTATTTAGAGGATAAATGCCCCAGGAGCATAAATAACCTAGGAGTTCTAGGGAAAACTGAGGCAATGTTTTAAAAATTAAAACAGATTAGCAGACTTAGATGGAGAATTGTCTATTCAATTTTTTAACATCAGTTTAATTTCAAATTCAACTAATTGAATTAACTGAATCAAGACCTAAAAGTTTTTTTGGTTTAGTTTTTAAAACATTACTCCACAGTCCAAACTAAGGCATAACTCAAGATTTTTCCATTAAGTTTTGGTTTCAAATTTTTTTTTTTAAAAAATAGTACATTAAACTCATGCAAATTTTTATTTTTGCCCGCCGTAAATTTAGTCTGTTTCCACCGAAAACAAGGGGTCAACACTGACGTTAGTTAACACCTTCCTTGATGCACTGGAAGGCAGAGTTGGTTTGGGCACTACCCGAAAAACCAAAGTATCCTGTCGTCGGGACGTTTGGTTGAAAAGAAATTTTATGAATCATAAGAAAATGTGATTAGTAGGAAAATAGTTAAGAAGTGAGTTTGATAAAAAAATGTAAAAATAGTTGTTTGGTTGAAAACAATTTTACAGAGAAAATTAGATAACTTTGCAAAGTCTATGTTTGACTTTTGATTAAATATAAATGAGAAAAAATATGCTTTTACGAAAATAACTTTACTTTTCAAAATCATTTCAATCAGTCATCCTACCCTATTGTAACCTGTTTTTTCAATTGACAACTTACATATGCAAAAGCAAATAAAGTGAAGGTTCGTTCGTCTTTTGTATAAAATGCAATATGACCAATTTAGGCAGCTTTTCATAATACCATCCTGCCATTGGGTTTCTTTCGCCGGCTAAATGGAGGGAGATACATATGCAATATGGTTTGATAGGAAACTGATTTAGGTAGAGAAGTTTGACAATTCCTTCAACCAAACATGGTTAGCTTAGATGCCCATGAATCATTTCCCTGTCACTCTCAACCAAATCCTTAAACCAAACGCCTCCTAACTTCAACATAAAAATCAACACATAACCATGAAATATCGTAACATCCCTCACACCAATGATCATTTTTCAAAAAAATCAATTCATGTACAAAACATCAAACTATGCCTCCCAGACACAGAATTTAATCTTTCGTATTTTTTTTTTTAAATCTCAAAGTTAATTATTATAAAATAACTTATCGTCAAAAGAAAATATTCTATCACGTGAATTCATGAGCTTCTTGCTTACTTTCACGGAAAAAAAAAAGGTGAACTCCTTTTCAAAAGTAGAAAGAGAACGATGTTCTAGTTGGAATGGCACACTTCCCGCTACTACTTTTATCACAAATGACTAGGCTAAACTAAACCATTCTCTTTTACTTCATAAAATTTTCCGGGAAAATTTTGAATTCCCGGGAAAATGCAAACAATTTCGTTTCCTCTCCTCACTCATTCATTTTCAAATCCACTGAATTCCTTCCGTCCATTTCCGTCTCCGGCACAGTTCTCCTCGCTTTCGATCCCGTGTGGCACCGCTCGCCGGAATAACCGTTTGCGAGCTTCTACAAACGAATCAACTCCCTCCACGTCAACTATCGCCGTCGATAACTCCGACTCCGGCGACTCCACTGCATTCGTGATCCGAGCTCGCAACCGTATCGGCCTCCTTCAGGTCATAACCAGGGTTTTCAAGGTCCTCGGCCTCAGCATCGACAGGGCCACCGTCGAATTCGAGGGCGACTTCTTCGTCAAGAAGTTCTTTGTGACGGATTCTCATGGAAACAAAATCGAGGACTCAGAGAACTTGGAGAGGATCAAACGAGCGTTGGCGGAGGCGATTAGCGGCGGCGACGATGGGAAGGTTTCGGTGGCGAGGTCTACGGCGAACCGAGGGATTGTAGTGAGGAGGCCTGGATTGATGGAGGGGTTTGGGGAGCATAGGGCAAAAGCAGAGAGAATGTTTAGCTTAATGGACGGGTTTCTGAAAATCGACCCTTTCAGTCTTCAAAAGGATATTCTTCATCATGTTGAGTACACGGTTGCGAGATCACGGTTTAGTTTTGACGATTTCGAAGCGTATCAGGTAACGTGCATTTAAACTTCACTGCTTTTGGTTTGGTATGTTGTGTTTTGCAGTAGTACATTTTGCCATTTATGCGGTGCAGATGTAGATAGGGGGTGTTTGAAAACGGAAAGGGAAAATGGGTGTTTAATTGTTAATGGGCGCAGTAAATTCAATATCATTAGGAATGTAAGAATTACGAAAGGTACTCCACGATCTTAGAACACGCCTTTTTAGGAGAATTTTTTTCATAAACCCGGAATAAGCCAATAAATTATTGACGCATCATTAACTATGGCAACCAATCATCAATTAACTATATTAGTTAACCGTTTATTAATGATATGTCGATAATTGATTGATATGTGGAAAGTGAACCGCACACCTTCAGATTTTTTGTTTGAGTTCAAGTTATTGGCAGGAAATTATTGATGTTTGTAATTTCATTATACTCTTCCTTGGCAATCCTAATGGAAAACTACAAGAGCTACTGACCAACTAAATTCAAGCCTTTCTTCAATAGTTCAATTACAGAATGTAGAGAGGATGAGTAGGTTGCAAGGTAATTTTGATGGTACAGAATGTAGAGAGGATGAGTAGGTTGCAAGGTAATTTTGATGGTAGATGCGTCATTATTGAAATTCTTACTGGTGTTCTATATAGAGAATGAGCAGTTGAAGGAATATATGGCATATTGTGATCTATGCTTGCATTTTTTACAGTGAACTTTGTTGTAAATGGAATTCAGTCTTCCGATATGGGAATTTAAAGCTTATTTCATTGATCTGTTTGATATCCTGAGATTGCAGCCTTGTAATTATAAAGGGCATCAGATAATATATTCAAGTATTTTGGCCTACTGTTGGTCATATTTTTAAATGGTTTTCATCAGAAAATTAATTTTGTGTAATGGCATTTGTAGGCTTTGTCACATAGCGTAAGAGATCGGTTGATTGAACGCTGGCATGATACTCACGTTTACTTCAAAAGGACAAAACCTAAGCGCCTCTACTTCCTCTCACTTGAGTTTCTTATGGGTACTTAAAATGATGCCCTAAAATGTGATTGACATGTTTTAATAATTCTCCTTAGTTAGCCTTTATTTCAATTTATTTCTTTCTCCAAGTTAGTTTACATTTTTTATAAGTGCTTGCAAGTTGCAAGTATGAGTTTCATGACCAACCTATAATAAGAATATTTTTAAACTTTCTGTTGGAAAGTATCTCCTATGTAGGGATAATATCTCTCCTATTTAGGGGCTGCATATTTGCCGTTGATAATTAGGATTTGATTTGTATATTTTCTGATTGATTTTCCTGAAAATAGAAATGGAAAATCATGTTATGTTTACTCAATCATGCTGATGATTTCCTCAAGCAGCTCAGAAATATATTCTCCCTTTTCAAGTCTTTCTTTTCCTGTTAATCAATTAATAAATTCTACGTAAAGAAATGAACTAATAGAATAGAACAGATATTCACCAATAAGGGTTTGGTGCAGTGGTAAGCAAGCCACACTTCGAGGGTTGAGAAGGTGGACCAAAGTTCAAACCTTGAAAGAGGAAATTGTTGGAAGGGGCTCCTATTTGTGACATTGCCCGCTGGGTTAGTCTCACACCAATACCAGTGGGGATACCCTAGTCAAAGACCGAAAAAAGAAGAAAGAATATTACAGATATTCAAGTGTTTTCTCTTTTGAAAGAAAAGAAAATACATGAATCGATATCAGTTTAAAACTTTTGATGTGTGTGCAAAGTCACATCAGATTTTTAATTTTATAGTTTTGATCACGGTGCTATGAGTTGGACCTTGCTTAACGTATAAATATTTTTAGGTCAAATGGTTCTTTAATATAGTATGAAAGTATGTTTAAACAAGAAATGGAAATCTTGATCTTTGTCACACCTAATCTTAAAATTAAATTTCAGCAAAGTAATGTTTATCTACTTAATTGACTTTCATGTGATGGTGTATGTTAGAATTTTCTAATATAGTATATTATATGACATTTGGATTTTTCCAATTATGCTGTACTTAAAATAATATTATATAATTATATATTCCTGTATATAATGTTGTGGTCTAATAACAGTATCTATACATTTTAAGACCCTGGTGCTTTAAATATGAAGGAAACTAAAGCATCCAAAATTTCTTTTAAGATTTATGTCATGACAAAGTCAAACAATTGAATAATTTGATACTGAACTGTTTCTTTCATCTGGTGAACGGTTAATGAACGGTTATGCTTGTGAAAGTATACAGCTGATGCTGTTCGTGTATCCAATGCTTAAGAACACCTGTTTTTTGGATATCAGGTCGTTCCTTGTCAAATAGTGTCATCAATCTTGGCATCCAGGATCAATATGCAGAGGCACTAAGCCAACTTGGATTTGAGTACGAAGTTTTGGCTGAGCAGGTGTTATCAACGTTTAATCTAATTATTTTGTATTCTCCAGTCTACTGTTGTAGTACTATTATCTCAGTGAGCATTTAAGGTGGTTATGCATATCCCTTAATGTACATATATGCTATATCCTTGACAAGGAAGGGGATGCGGCCCTAGGGAATGGTGGTCTTGCTCGTCTTTCAGCGTGCCAAATGGATTCTTTAGCAACTTTGGACTATCCTGCATGGGGGTATGGTGTTACCTTGAGATATTTTCTGAAATTTGTTCAACATGTTTGAAACATTTAATATTTTTATCACAGTTTTCAGTTTTTTAGATTTTAAACAGATATTGGCTTTGAATTTGAAATTGGCCTTATAGGTTTGGGGATCCAATGCTTTTAGTTCTTTGGCCACATTTAGTTGTTATGGGCCCCCCAAAGATTTTCTGAGTCTCATCAATATTTATATAATGTGTTATTTATTCAATAACAATGCGTCTTGATAGCTTAGTTTCCAAATCATAGTTCATAGTCTGAGATTGTCTTTATCCTAAAACTGCATGAATTGGGGAATTCTGCTATTTATTGTGGGCAATACGTTTCACCAGCTTCTATAATAATTATGCCTTTGAAACCTTAATCATAGAGGATTATACCCTATTGAGGAGTTGATTTTTTTTATGTTTGTTTATTCTCATGCTTATTTTAAGTATCACCTAAGGGATGATTCTGGAACTGTGCAGGCAAACAGAAGTATACTTACTTTTGCTCTTTGTTGTATGGAAAACAAATATGCCTCTTATCTAAAGATTGGGTACTGTCAGCTGAGTTTTGTGGAATTGATCTTCATTTTACAGTTACGGGCTGCGTTATGAATATGGGTTGTTTCGTCAGATCATAGTGGATGGCTTTCAACATGAGCAACCTGATTATTGGCTGAACTTTGGAAATCCTTGGGAGATAGAGCGGATTCATGTAACATATGAAGTGAAGGTTTGCCATGCTTCCTTCTGTTATGGCTTTTGTTTCATTTTATGGTTTTCTGTTGATATTGCCTTTCCTTCACTTTATCACCTGAAAATTACAAACTAACTGCATCTCTATGTTATACTGGATGGATTAGTTTTATGGTACTGTTGAAGAGGTAGATATGAATGGAGAAAAACATAAAGTTTGGATCCCTGGAGAGACGGTAAGGGTAGTATTTATAATCTGGTTTGAAATGATACTTTCTCTAGAACATTTTTTCAAATAATATTATGTTTATGCCTACTGCTACCCGTGTTGCAATTTTAGACTTGTGGAACATTCATAATTTGGATGAGGAACTTGCCTCTCCTTAAAAGGTGGACACTAACTCAACTTGGTATTTGGTTATACGTTTCTCTAAATGCAGGTAGAAGCTGTGGCTTATGACAACCCAATACCTGGTTATGGGACAAGAAATACAATCAACCTTCGGCTATGGGCTGCTAAACCTAGTAATCAATTTGATTTGGTAAATCTTCTTTTAAGAATAAATGCCTGCTCCAAATTTGAGACTGGATAATTGGCATGATGTAATCATAATATAGGTGTGAGTAAATGAAAAATAACTAAGTATAATCTTGAGCTTTTACTTTAAATTATTCCATTTAGGTCAATAACCCTGTATAGTCATACCTTTTCTCAGAATGAACTTAACTTAGAATCAGATGAAAGGTGATCTGCTTTAGTCTGTTATTTTGAGTTTAATTTGTCATATCTTTTGGTTTATATGGGCTTAGGGTGAATTCCCTTTTCTTCGTATTATTATTTGTAGGAGGCCTATAACACCGGAGACTACATTAATTCTGTTATCAACAGACAAAGGGCTGAAACTATAAGTAATGTTTTGTACCCCGATGACCGTTCGCATCAGGTAAGCATTTTTTTTAAAAATAAGAATAATATTGATTTAGTTGTTGCCATTATCTGCTTAGAACTTGTAATGTTTGTCTTCTTAGCTTTGTCTTGACGCTTGATAATGAAAGCTAGTGTTGTCATATTTTTGGCATTGGTTTATGGTTGTAAGGACCAGAGACTCCCATATTACTTTCATTTAAAATTGCTTAATATAGTTTTATTGTTTCCTCATTGTATTAGATAATTTGTGTAGAATCTTTATAGAAGCTTAGTTTTTCATTGACATTCCAATGTCTTATGCAGTTGTTTTAAATGATCTTATCTGTATTTTTTTGCTCAACGTTGTTTTTTATTGAATTGATTATCTGCAAAATATACAAGCAAAGGCATGGTGAAGACACGTGGTATTAATTGTTAAACCAACAAAGGGCTGTTTGTTTTCCTCTGCTTCTTTTGTTCTCAAAGTGTTGTTCCCTATTTAATGTGTGCTATTGTGCATTACTATGATATGTTTCTCAAGCTTTTAATTTTAAGCTTCCACAAGTTCTATTTTAGTTTGTTTTAGTTGTCTCCACCCAATATTGACTGCCCCCATTGTCATATCCATTGGTAGGAATATTACCTTAGGAAGTTGATATAGTCACTTGAATCTTTTATGGATAGGATAACTGTTTGCAGTATAGTCATTTTTCCCCATTCTGAAGAGTGAAGAGTATTCAATCCCTCTTCTCATTTACTACCTTGTGTGTGTTTTTCAGGGGAAGGAGATGAGACTGAAACAACAATATTTCTTTGTCTCAGCATCTTTACAAGACATCATCCGAAGGTTCAAAGAAGCACATAATAATTTTGAGGAATTGCCAGAGAAGGTTCATTGTCAAATATTTTGTACTTGCACATTTGCTTGTTAGTTGGTGTGGTGATGACTATATAAAAATCAATGATATGTAATTTTTATTAGTTTTTTAAATTTTTCTCTGTGATTTGGTAAGATTCTGGATTTCTCCATGTGACTGTTTTTTTCCTAGTAGTGATTCTTATCTGTTTATTCAGTATATATTGGTGAGAGAGAACATGAGCTAGAATTTATAGTACGCATTAGCTGAGATTATGCCTTTCCTCTAATTAGGTTGCTCTCCATCTAAATGATACCCATCCATCTCTTTCAATTGCTGAGATTATGCGAATATTAGTTGATGAAGAACATTTGGGCTGGAATAAAGCATG
This sequence comes from Gastrolobium bilobum, assembly GCF_033153095.1. Taxonomy (NCBI): domain Eukaryota; kingdom Viridiplantae; phylum Streptophyta; class Magnoliopsida; order Fabales; family Fabaceae; genus Gastrolobium; species Gastrolobium bilobum. The sequence goes on along the minus strand of NW_026899161.1, from coordinate 389,892 downwards.
GGACATTGTATGCAAAATTTTCTCTTTTACAACTCACACAGTGGTAGCTGAAGGACTCGAGAAAATCCCTGTTGATCTGCTTGGCAGCCTTCTCCCTCGCCATTTGCAGGTATGTTCACTAAGACATTTGCTTTCTGTATTTATGTAGCATTTTACCTTATGTATTTCACTTTAGTCAATTGAATGGCAGAAAAAAAAATGTTTAATCCTTTTTTACCTATATTTTTGACTAAAGCATGAGAGCATTTGACTGTGTTGTGCACTTATTTTTCTAGGCACCATGCTAAACCACAATCTTCAGTAATCCAGAGTGAAAATGTTGACGAATCTAATTTTTTTTTGTCCTTTGTTCTCATAAAAGTAATTCCTTTTCTTAATTTTTTTTATTATAGTGCAATTATTTACCAAGTAATTTAAATACCCTTTTTCAGATTTTATTCGACATAAATACTAATTTTATGGAGGAGTTGAAGAAAAGGATTGGTTTAGATTACAATCGACTGTCCCGGATGTCAATTGTTGAAGAAGGTGCCGTGAAGGTATTCTAGAACAATATGTCAATGCTTAATCTTGTAACGTTTAGTCGGCTGTATTGTCTTTTTGCTCGTGGTTGAAAATTTTATTATTATGAATATTGTAAATTATGTTATTTGACAATCAGTTAATGTCTAGTATTGTGTATAGGTCTTGAAACAAAGACTTACTGAATGAGAGGCTCTGATATTAGAAGGAAAAAATATGCCCTGAAAGTTTGAGCTATAGGAATTGGACAGCAATTCACATCATAACACATGCCAATTCACTGAATTCTTTCTGTCATTTCCCACTTTTGCCATGCATTAAATGCACCCATCAACTTAGACATCATAAATACCCTCACACTAAATGCACCCATCAATAGACACTATAAATACCTTTCTCCCCTCTCATTTAACGGATCCTTTCAAACCTTCATGGTCTCTTGCTACCCTGACTGTTGGTTTCCCTTCTCCCTTTAAGCTCACTACTATGGTCATGTTCACAAGTTAATGAGCTACTAACTCTCTGTAAAGAACCAATTCAACCCAAAACCTTAAGGTATTGGGTGAGAGCCTTTTTAATGGTTTATATTATTCTCTAACACACCTCCTCATGCAAGAGCCCTTTGGGCTTGAAACGTGGATATTGCATAGGCCCAATTTTTTTTGGTTTTACCTTATGCTGATTTAATTCTACAAGTGAGTGGGAGTGAGGATCGAACTCGTGACCTTATGGTCACTGAAGCTCTGATACCATGTAAAGAACCATTTCAACCCAAAACCTTAAGCTATTGGATGAGAGCCTTTTTAATGGTTTATATTATTCTCTAACACTCTCAAGTCTAACTTGGAGTAGATTGTTACTTCCCCTATTGTTGTAAATAATAATTATTTAGTTATTATTTAGTCATTTATTTGTTGTATTGGGCCAAGCCCATTAGGTCAAAATTAGGTCAAGTATTCTCTATAAATAGAGAACCCTTTGTATAGATTATTTACAATTCTATAATATATTAGAATACCCTTTTTCAAGTTGGTATCAAAGCTCTCGATTTGAGGGCTTTGCTTCCGCACATATTATCTTCTTTTTTTAACAAAACCCCAATTTCTTTGCCTCTTGCCGCCATCAGCCGCCACCGGAAAATTTTTCCGGGGACCTTTTGGACCAAGGGGACCATTGTTAACCTTATTTTTCCTCCGTTCTATCATTCCACGCGCTGTTCCTCCGCCACAAACGACCCAAACACCTCCGACCGCCTCCAATCAGATCTGTCTTCACCGTTTGGACCACTTTCCGGCGACTTTTCAACCGCGACCACCCACAGACAGGTGCGCGCTCACCGGATGACAACACCAGAAAAATCTCAGCCGAAGAAGCCCCTCCACGCGCTCTCACGCACCGTCCCTTTCCCGGCGAGTGAAGTCCACGCGCAGCTCCTTTCTCCAGCGTGTGGAGGCGCGTGCGGTTGTGTTTTTGGACCGGACCACCACCATTCTTCTCGTCTTCTTGTCTTCTGTCTGGATCTGTGATTATTTTTCTGATCAGAGGTCATTTGATATTCTGTTTGGTTGATTTTATCGCTGGTTGTTAACTTTTTTTGTTAAAGAATGGCCGAGCATGATAGTTCTTCGATCTTATCTGGTAAGAGCACACGTTCTATATCTCTTCTTCCTTCTTGCACTGATTTTAAAACCTCATGGATTTTGGGTTCTGGTGCAACTGATCATATGGCTTGTCGTACTGAGTTGTTTTGTTCTTATCATCCTACCGTTGGTAGTCATACTATATCCGTAGCTGATGGATCCCATAAATCAGTTATTGGTTCTGGTAACATTCAAATTCAACCTTCCTTGTTTCTTAAAAATGTTCTTTATGTTCATCAGCTTTCTACTAATCTTATCTCCACTCAAAAACTTACAACTGATTTGAATTGTTCTATCACATTTTTTCCTTCTCATTGTGTTATTCAGGATCTTACCACGAAGAAGACAATTGGAGTTGCTAATGAACAGGATGGGTTGTATCATCTCCTTCCAGACCATGCTAGCAAAAATCAGTTATTAATGACACGTCATCCTTCTACTGCAGAGTCTATGATTTGGCTCCATCACAAGCGTCTGGGGCATCCACCATTTAGTCTTTTGAAGTCTATGTTCCCATCTCTGTTTCTCAATAAGTCGGTTGAGACCTTTCATTGTGATGTTTGTGAATTTGCAAAACACCATCGAGTGTCATTTCCTTCTAGCACTATTAAAAGCAGGGAACCTTTTTCTCTTATCCATTCTGATGTTTGGGGCCCTTCTAAAGTGCACAGTGTTTCAGGTGCAAGGTGGTTTGTTTCTTTTATTGACGATTGTACTCGGATAACATGGATATACTTGATGAAAGACAAGTCTGAAGTACCAGAGATATTTATTCGGTTTCATCACATGGTTGAGACTCAGTTTGGTAAGGGTATTAAAAGACTCAGATCTGATAATGGTACTGAGTACGTCAATCAACGCCTGTCACAATTCATTTCAGACAGAGGTATGATTCATGAGCTCACATGTGTTGATACCCCTCAACAAAACGGGGTTGCTGAAAGGAAAAATCGTCATCTTCTTGGAGTTGCTAGAGCACTATTTTTCCAGACATCTGTTCCTAGTTCTTATTGGGGAGAAGCAGTGTTAGCTAAACTTTTTTGATCAACCGTTTACCTTCACGGGTTCTTAACAATATCAGTCCTATTCATTCCATGACTTCCTTCTTTCCTTCTGTTCCCATATTGCAGAGCCTTCCACCAAGAGTGTTTGGATGTGTTGCTTTTGTCCATGTTCATAAACAACATCGGAGTAAGTTGGATCTTAGGGCTCTTAAGTGTGTCTTCCTTGGTTATACCCCTTATAAAAAAGGGTACAAGTGTTATCATCCACCAAGTCGGAAATTTTTTGTTTCTATGGATGTCACCTTTCAAGAATCTGAATCTTATTTCCTGGGTCCTCATCGTCAGGAGGAGAACAGTTCTTCAGAAGACTCGTCCCCTTCCTTCTTTGAGTCTGGATCAATCTTCTCTCTTCCTAGTGTGTCTGCTCCTGGTGTGTCAGAACCTTCAAATACACCTGAGATACGGAAAATTTTGACACCTGAATTGGTATATCAGAGGAGGAAACAACCCATACTGTCTCACCAGCAACCTCAATTGTCTGAACCACTGGTAAGTCCTGAATCTCCTATTTCTTCTGAGTCTCCTGAATCTCTTGTTTTTGATTCTAATATTATTTCCTCTCATGATTTGTCTATTTCTTCTGATATCTCTAATGACTTACCCATTGCTTCTACTTCTGATGACTTACCTATTGCTCTTAGAAAAGGAAAAAGATCTTGTCACAAGAAAACTTGTTCCTCCTGTCCTTCTTGTACTCAATACCCTATCTCCCACTTTGTTTCCTCTGCTAATCTTTCTGTGCAGCACAAAAGCTTTGTTTCAGCACTAGATTCTATTGCAATCCCAAAATCAGTACATGAAGCCTTGAAAGATAGGAATTGGGCTCAAGCCATGCAAGAGGAGAGATGAATGCTTTGGAGAAAAATAAAACATGAGAGGTTATTGATAGACCCAACGGAAAGAAAGCAGTAGGGTGCAGATGGGTTTATGCCCTGAAATATAATTCTGATGGCACTCTTGAGAGATATAAGACTCGATTAGTGGCCAAAGGTTACACTCAAACCTATGGCATTGATTATGAAGAAACCTTTGCTCCAATTGCAAAGATGAATACAGTGAGAATCTTGTTATCCCTTGCTGCCCATTACAATTGGGATATAAATCAATTTGATGTGAAAAATGCTTTCCTCAATGGTGAGTTAGAAGAAGAAGTCTACATGGAAATCCCGCCTGGTTTTGATTCTGTGAAGGGGGAAAATAAAGTTTGTAGATTAAAAAAGGTCTTGTATGGATTGAAGCAGTCACCTCGTGCTTGGTTTGGAAGATTTACTAAGGTTATGATGACCTTAGGATACAGACAGAGTCAAGGAGATCACACTCTTTTCTTCAAGCACTACCAAAATGGGAAGCTTACTGTGCTCCTTGTATATGTTGATGATATTATTATCACAAGTGATGATTTTGTGGAGAGACAGATTCTGCAAACACGGCTTGCCTCTGAGTTTGAAATCAAAAACCTTGGGAAACTGATATATTTCCTAGGGATAGAAGTAGCTCATTCAAGCAAAGAAATTTTTATCAGCCAGAGGAAATATGTTCTTGATCTTCTCAAAGAAGCAGGAAAGCTCGGGTGTAAACCCTCTAATACTCCTATTGAGCAGAATCACAAGATGGGCTATGAAGAAGAGTCCTCCAGTTGATAAAGGACAATATCAACGGCTAGTTGGGAAATTGATATATCTGGCCCATACTAGACCAGACCTAGCTTATGCTGTTAGTGTTGTCAGTCAGTTTATGCACGATCCAAAAGAAAAACACATGCATGCAGTAGAGAGAATTCTTTAGTATCTTAAAGGTACTCCTGGTAAAGGATTGTTATTCCGACGTGATGGCAATCTATCTTTAGAAGTCTACACAGATGCTGATTATGCTGGATCCGTGACTGACCGTCGTTCTACCACTGGTTATTGCATGTTTCTTTGCGGTAACTTGGTGACATGGAGAAGTAAGAAACAAGATGTGGTTGCTAGATCAAGTGCAGAAGCTGAATTTCGAGCTATGGCTCAAGACATTTGTGAGTTACTGTGGCTGAAAATTGTACTTGATAATCTCAAAATAAAATGTGAGGGACCTATGAAGCTGCTATGTGATAATAAGTCCGCTATTTGTATAGCTCATAATCCAGTTCAACATGATCGGACTAAACATATTGAGGTTGACCGCCATTTCATCAAAGAGAAACTTGATAGCGGGTTGATTACCACTCCATACATTCCCACTGGGCGTCAATTAGCTGATCTATTAACAAAGGGGCTTCCTTCAGACAAATTTCAAGAACTTACTAGCGAGCTGAGAATGATAAATATCTATTCCTCAGCTTGAGGGGGAGTGTTGTAAATAATAACTATTTAGTTATTATTTAGTCATTTATTTGTTGTATTGGGCCAAACCCATTAGGTCAAAATTAGGTCAAGTATTCTCTATAAATAGAGAACCCTTTGTACAGATTATTTACAATTCTATAATATATTAGAATACCCTTTTTCAAGTCCTATCCATTCAGCTTGGGTTGTGTTCACTTTCTTGAGGCATTTTCAGTTACTAGCCTTTCATACCTATATAGCTTCCTTGAGGTGCTCTGTTCGTCTCCTCTGGTCTCTCTTTAAGTTTGGTGCATTGGCTAGTTTCACAGCTAATTCTTTATTCAAACTACCCTTTAAAAAATTTCATATTTATAAACTCCTGAATTCTGTTCATATTGATCTAGCATGTGATACATAAATTTTAGATTCAATTCAATGACCAGTTAGGCATTGAGTTCAAACCACTGACAGTGCATAAGTCTCCCCGATGTAGATGGCGTACAAATGAAGGGCATCCGTAAGGAATATGTGAATTAAAGGGGTGGGGAAGGGGGAGATTGTTGTAATTCATAATCATACAACTTAGAACAGTCCTTTTCCCTAGAAGCTATTGCTTTAGCTAACTTTTAAGCTGAATATAAGATGCATGTTTGTGAATTCTTATGCATTGTGGGATAGTAATTCAAGACTATTAGTAACTGTTTGCAGATTCAAAGATATCTGGAATTGTGGGGCTTGCATTCTTGAATATCTTATTTATGGTAGTCTGTCTTTAATGTATTGTATATGTTAGAAATATAAATATAAAAATTATTCATGTGCCTCCACCTAATAGCTTAAGCTTTTGGGAGAACTGGTTGCATGACATGGCATCAGAATCTCTATGACCAAGTGATCTGTAGTTCGATCCTTGCTGCTCCCATTCTTCTAATAAATATTGTGGAATTTCTTAGCATGAGATAGGTGAGTTTGTGCATTGCTCACCTTTCAAGCCTAAGAGGCTCTTGCGTGAGGAAGTGTGTCGGAAACATAAATATAAAAACCATTCATGTGCCTTCACTTAATAGCTTAAGTTTTTAGGAGAGTTGGTTGCACGATAGTATATTTACATCGTAAACAGTTTTGATTGTGTATTGGATTTGCAGAGCATACGAATGGCCAACTTGTCAATTGTTTGCTCCCATACTGTTAATGGTGTTTCAAAATTACATTTAGATACACTAAAAGCAAGAACATTTAAGGTATGAATTTATCATGCCAAATCACTTCATTGTCTTTATCACCCTGGCTGATTGTGAAATCTTAAAGTAATTAAATTTGTTCAACTTTGCAGGACTTCTATGAGCTATGGCCTGAAAAATTTCAATACAAGACAAATGGTGTAACCCCGGTAGGAAATTCCAGTTACTACTACCGTATATATGTAACTGTTGTTTGACCTTCTGTTATGTATATATAGTTATATGAAAATATTTAAGTGGCTTTTTCTTCAATCATACCGTGTCTGTTGGAAGATCATGTTTCCATGTATGGAATGTGGTCCGTGAGCAGTGTAATGGCTGTCAATAGAAATATCATCTAGTTTCCCTGTATGAAATTTGTTCCCTCCCTGTAATTACTGTTGGTGGAAGACTTGTGTCTATCAACTACATCTTGGATAGCGATCCGTTGGCCATATAATTTAGAGATGCTTATGGTGCAATTAATTGTACATATTTTTCTTCAGAGTAAATTTTGTTTGTTGAACTTGACAACTACAACAGTTATTCTATTGAGCACTGAATAAAAATGTGCAATTACATGTGCATCAACTAATAATCCAGTGAATTGATATTTGTCAGCGTCGGTGGATTGTGGTGAGCAATCCTAGTTTATGTGGTCTTATATCAAAATGGCTAGGGACTGAAGCTTGGATCCGTGATGCTGACCTTCTGACAGGATTGAGAGATCATGTTGAAAATAGTGATTTCCATCAAGAATGGAAAATGGTAATATTTCAAGGTTTATTTATTGTTTCTGGAAATTTTTTATATTCGGAGGAACTAGATATAATCTTCTCTAATATACCTTTCTGTCCTTTTGATATTGTAGGTTAAAAAGGTTAATAAAATGAGGCTTGCTGAGTACATCGAAGCAATGAGTGACGTGAAGGTTTAAGTGAAAGAATTTTACCTAAACATTTCTTCTCTTCTTCATTACTATCCGAGAAGTTACTTTTTCCCGTGTCTTTCTGAGTTGCAGGTCAGTTTGGATGCAATGTTTGATGTTCAGGTGAAGCGTATACATGAGTACAAGAGACAGTTGCTTAATATATTTGGAATTATCCACAGATATGACTGTCTCAAGGTAATATGTGTTCCTTGGTACTAAAAGAATTTATTTATAAATAAATGCATTTCAAGTGGAAAAATATTTTTTCCTCTAAAAGAAAAATATATGCATATGCTCAGTTAGCTGTTCTTTTGTCTTAATCTGATGTTCAGCTCAGTTATGGTTCACATACTTAGTCACCTACATACATACTGATGAGGCATCGACTAATATTTTGCTTTTACTACATGCTTTCTTGCAGAATATGGACAAGAATGACAGGAGGAAAGTTGTACCTCGCGTTTGCATAATTGGTGGGAAAGCTGCTCCTGGTTATGAAATTGCAAAAAAGATTATCAAACTTTGTCATGCTGTAGCAGAAAAAATTAATAATGACACTGATGTCGGAGATCTTCTGAAATTGGTATGTTGCAAGTTACAACTGTTCTTTTGTGGTGTTTTTTATCACTCTTGTATTTTCTATTTGCGTTTCTCACTAGATAGTACAACACAGGTTGCACCTGTTAAAAGTATACTGTATTTGTTTTGGCATTCTTTTTTGATCCAGGCTCATTGTTACTTTGTAGGTTTTTATCCCTGACTATAATGTGTCTGTTGCTGAATTGGTAATACCAGGGGCTGACCTTTCCCAACATATAAGGTTTGTTAATTTAATTCTCATCTATTATAGTGCCCCTTTTAGTTGTCATCGATGTTACCTATTAGCATAGCAGTTTTCTGCCTCACTTCTTGTCATGCTTGATATTGTCATGCTCATCATGATCAGGAAAGAGCAGAAAGTTTCAAATAAAAGAGAGATGTAGAATGACGTACAACTAAGTAGTGGGGATAATATACTGCTCAAAGTTATCAAATGTGGATTGCGGCATGTCGCGGCCAACCCCAAAAAACGCTATAGCGTTATAGCGGATTGCGGTTGCGGAAATAGCGGAATAGATATATGACAGAAATAATGACAAAAAGAAACATTTTTTAAATGCAGAGATAGCAGAAGTGACAGAGAGAGACGCGGATAGACTAAAAAACCCTTAAATTTTTTTGGCCGCAAATGCGATCGCAATGGCCGCTATTGCATTCCGGTGCGGCGCGACGTGGTTTCTTGCGGCGAGGCACCGCAACGCCAATACGACGCAATTAACTACTATGATACTGCTTGAATAGCTTAACGAAAACAGTATTATTGTCTTTTGATAGACTTGAATTTCAGTTATAACCAATCTAGGTCTTTGTGTTATATGTGATTTTTAGTCTAGAGTATTCCCTTCCCCAGACACTCACGAAGTGGGTATTTGAACTGGGTCGGCCCTATAGATTTTTGTTATATTGCCTTCACATGACACATTGGGCCGTATGCTTGAAAACTGTTGAGATATATAAAATCATTAATGCAGCCTCACCCAATAGCTTAAGCTTTTGGGTTGAATTGGTTCTTTACATGGTATCAGAGCCTCGTGTTCCGGGTTCGATCCTCACCTCCCCCCACTTTCTTTCTAGTGGAATTTCTTTCTTCGCACAGGTAGGTGGGCCTGTGCATTGTCCACCCTTCAAGTCCAGTGGGCTCTCGTGTGAGGGGGCGTGTTGAGATATATAAAACCATTAATGAAGCCTCACCCAATAGCTTAAGCTTTTGGGTTGAATTGGTTCTTTACAAAAACCTTATTCTTGCTCAATGCTTTGCATATTGCAGATTTTTTCCCTCCTTTTTTTAAAAAATAGTTTTGAGAAATGCAGTGCAGGTTTGTTGCGTATTGACAGCTATAATTATCCTATAGCACTGCAGGACACGAAGCATCAGGAACTGGGAGCATGAAATTTTTGATGAATGGATGTTTACTTTTAGCTACGACAGATGGATCTACGGTAGAAATAATTGAAGAAGTAGGGTCGGATAACTTGGTAAGTGATAACTTATATGATGCTTTAAGTGCCCTTATAAAAATTGAGAATGGTTCTCAAATTTATGAATCAGGTTACATAGGCATATTTCTTAAGCTCTTTTTACCTATAAGACTTGCTTTTTGTAAATCTGCTTGGGAGATGTGTTGATCTGTAACTTAGAGGTGCTTTTAAATCCCTATGTTTACTGCTTCTTAGAAGGGATAGAATCATGTAGTTGGCTTGACTGAACTCAGCCTTGGCTTCATGCTTGCCTGTCTGAAACTATGCAAGAAGAAATTTAATTTCAAGCTCAAGTTTTATGAATAATTGTAATATCTTATAATAACGGAGGCTTTCTTTGATCTTCCTTGGAAACTTGTCCTGTATTCATGTTAAAAATATTGACTTAACAGTTTCAGTTCAAAATATCTACACTTGTTTCAGTTTCTCTTTGGGGCAAAAGTGCAAGAAGTTGCAGAACTGCGTGAAAAAGGATCTGGTTTAAAAGTACCTCTGCAATTTGCACGTGTGTTGAGGTATGAAAACAAATTTTCCCTCTTTAAAGAAAGAATAAGTGGATTATTAACAATTTTGGATAAAATTTCCAATCACAGTTTAGTTATTCAATTATTAACCATTAACTTACAGTTCAATGAGTAAAATTAAGTATACTAAAAAAGGAAACATTACTCTTAGCCATTCGAAAGTTTTTCTTTTGCTGATTAGCTGCTTTAATCTGATAATATAATTAGGATGGTTCGAGATGGATATTTTGGCTATAAAGAATACTTTAAATCCTTATGTGACACGGTAGAAGTTGGTAATGATTTCTATCTTCTTGGCTCTGATTTTGGGAGCTACCTTGAGGCACAGGTACTTCGTATTCTTTTGATGAGTCTCCAAACCTTCCATATTACTACTCTGTTTTTTTGTTTTTTTTCATTTTTTTTATGTTAGAATTTAACCATGCTTAAGTATGATAACAGGCTGCCGCCGATAAAGCATTTGTTGAACCAGAGAAGTGGACTAAGATGAGTATCCTTAGTGTTGCCGGCTCTGGGAGATTTAGCAGTGACAGGACCATTCAAGAGTATGCTGAGAGGACTTGGAAAATTGATCCCTGCCGATGCCCTTTCTGATCACTAAAGTTCCACTAGACGAAGTTAACAATGATTGATAATAGGTGATTATCTGTATTTCTAGATAAAAGTATTTAGAAATTTTAGTTTAGTTTGGGAAAGCCAGAAGAAACTAGACAATGAAAACATAGCGAGGTATTAGGAATCTTGATACCTTGCTCAGTTGAATCACAAAATTTTGGCCATGACCCATGACAATTAGGTTTACTGGTCTAACCAAAGTGCACAATTATATGTTGGCCGTTACTTTGGGGACAAATTACTATCCCATGTGTATTATTTCATTTTTGCTAACTGTTATCTCGACCTACTGGAAAGTATGTCGTAACAAGTCTCCTGGATGGTTTCATGAAAGCCGATACTAGCTGAAAATCCAAATCCTGGTAATATTTTTGGTCATCAATCCAGATGGATAAGATGGTAAACTTTTGAGAACTGAGGTTCTTTAGAGTCGCCCAATTTTATATTGTTCAGCGATCTTCAGCCCTTGAAATATTTGTGAATAATGATTAACAATTCTACTTGTTAAATTATTCCATTGACAGTATGTTGACCAAAAAAGTTGAAATTTGAATTTATTTCTACAATCAGATTTTCCATTTTTAGGGTTTGAAACCTCTGAATCAATTGTCTTCCGTTATGTTTTAACGGATTTAGATCCTCATGTGAAAAAGTGATCATGTTTATTTTAATTACAATTACTTATTTTCACTCATTAATGATGAGGTAAAAGAGAGAAAAGTGTATAATTTTTAAATGAGTGATTGTGATTAAATAACATGATCACTTTTTCATATAAGAGGATTTAAATCCTGTTTTAACATTTTAAATTTGATTGTTGATATCTTGTTATCAAACATTTCAGTATCTACTTCGTAGCCCGTAGATATTCATATATATTGTTAAGGGCTTAAAGTTAGCTTGTGAATCACAAGCCTTTAGTGACAAGATTTTTATGAGTGGTCAATATTTTTGCGAAGATGAATGTTTTATATATTTCCGTAAGGGATTTTTATTACTCTAGTCTACAAAGATATAATCCAAATAAAAAGAAATGTTAAAAATGAGATTCATCGTAAAATATTATTCTATTGAGAGAGAGCTTTGTGGCTTGAGTATTTTATTCAATTTCAATCCTTAATATGAGAAATAATGTCCAGCAAAATAATCGCGAGACATAACAACATAGGCATATATGTTTTTTTGGTGAATACTCTTTATTTTGTTGAACTTTATTCTATAATACATATATGCCCACGATCAAAAGTTCACAACTTTATACCAAAAAAAAAAAAAAAAAGGTTCACAACTAGAAGGGAAACAACTGTTAAAAAAATGTCAAATCGAATATTAAAAAAATGATAAATAGAAAGTCGTATTTGATAGAAAATTGGAAATGAGCTCTGCCTAAGAATGTAACATGTACATTTGGATTTTATAAATGTTATTCTGAAAACAGTTTTAAACGAGCTTTTAAAATAAAAAAAGATTTACCAAATAAAAAAGAACTCGAAGCATAAGAAAAATGTATATTTTTTATAAGCTAGAGTTTTATACTTTCAAAAAGGACTTTTTAATAAAAAATATTCAAACTAATGTCTGTATTAATTTTAAATCCAAACATAAAATAATTATTTTTAAAAAAATGTTAATATCTTTCTACAAAAAATAATGGCAAATCTTTTGCATATGCACATTTTATATTTTTCTTGAAAGTTATTTAATTATTTGGGAAAAACTATTCTCATATATTATATGAGATAAGTTTTCTCTCCTACACATTCTTCAATACTATTTTTTGTTAGATGATGGAGCCCACAAATTTATATCTGCGAGACGAGATAATTTATTTCTAGATTAATAAAAAAATAAAACCCTAATTATTTATTTTAAAGTGAGGAGTGTTATACTTAAACCAAAGAAATGCGATAGTGTTCGGGGGAGGGGGAAGGTGGTGTTTGAGAGTAGAGAAAGAGAAGCATCACAATGGCGTTGGAGCTGCTCTATCTTGTTCCTTCCATTACCATCTTCCTAGCTTTCTTTCCTCTCCTTCTCCACCACACTTCGCTTTCTGTTTCAGCTCAACCAATCACCTCCCAAATCCACCAAATCAACCTCAAAATCGCTCATTTAGGTAACAACTCTCGCCTTAATATTTTATCCATCAAGTTTCTAATTCATGTTATGTGCATCACTACGAATCCCCCATCTTCCCTTCCATAAGTTTTGCTTCTGCTTTGCATATCGATTTTATGTTGAGAACCTTTTTTTTTTTTTCTTCATTTTGTTTTGAGGAATGCAGAATCGGTTCTTGAAGAAAGCAATAAAAAATTAAAGGAAAGGGAGCTGTACCTGGAAGAGTGTGAGAAGCGAATGACTGAAATGTCGGAAAAAATCCATCATCTGCAATCTACTCTCTCCATAATGAAGGTTCGTCTTCCACCAGTTTCAAATTATGTCATCTGCATATTCTCTAAACTTCCTCAAGTATTTTTCCCCTTGTAATGTCGGAAAAAGAAGAAGCAACGCATAGTGAATAGACCTACTTATACACTTAATTTGACCTTCTTGTTTCAAATTGTCTATTATTTGGTCACATAATTGAAAAATATGTGATTATGCATAAGATTGATGCTTTCTCAATTTTTTCTTGTATTTGAAAATCATGTATTGATCTATCTTGCAGGCTGATTCGTTGCATGCTGAGAGACGGTTTAAAGCTCTGGAGGAAGAGGTTTTTTTTCCCCAAACTCCCCCAGTGTTACTTCTCTTGGTTGTTCATATGACACTGAATAATTTACGGCATTTTATTTTCTGGAGTTAATTAAAGTTCAACTGATATGAGGAATAGGCTTGGAAATGCATAGGTACAACTTCTTTGGCCTGCCTTGAGAAAGAACAACTTTGATCTCCATATTTTAAAATCTAAAGCACAAGATACTGAAGAGAAACTAGAAGAGGTCACTTCAAGAGTTGAAAAGGTTTACTTATGTTATCTTTTTTTTTTTGTCATCTATGAACTGATTTTTATTGTTTTCTACATTCTGGTTATAGTAGTTACTCATGTGAAGGAAATGAATGATTTCCGACAAATTTGTACCCTAAGCAACGACATTATATTTTATCCTTAATATTTACTGAATCCTACATTCAAAAACATGCATATAACCCCATATGGGAGAGCTGCCCAAAAAAATGGAAAATATTGTGTTGGGAGGGCCGCCCCAAATATGGGTCCGATAGTGCTCAAACCAGATTAAATTGGTTTGGATACCAAAAAACGTACGTATAGCCATGGGATTTTGTGGAGTAGGAGATCCCTAGCTTTTAGTACTGAGAGAGCAACTGTAAGTATTCTACAGAGGAAGTCAATTTTTTCTGAAATCGTCGATCATTCTAAGATATTCTTATTGATGCTTCAAGATTAATTTGGTTTATGAATTTATGCATTATGTCATTTTCTCAAAGGGAGATTTATGTCTAATATTGTTAGTTCTATGTTTTTTGGGTAGGAATCATAAAGCTTAAGAGTCTAAGATAACCAAAAGGGAAAACAGTGGCTTGTGCGTAAATTAACTATTGTGTAGTGTACAGAGTTTTCTAACTCAGCCTTTCCTAGTGAATCACCAACTACCAAGCTCTTTAGTGTAGCACTGCTGGGCATGACACATCAAATCAAATCGAAGACATAAGCATCTATGTAGCGAGAAAATTGGTTTAGGAGTATATATAATCCATTTTAATGCAGTATATAAATGTATTGTAGCTCACACAGGTTTTAGCTGATATAAAGACCTATTATGAATTTGCTTACTTTATATGCAATTTAACATTTTTTACTAATTAATTTGTGGCTTGGTTGAGATAGATTATAGATCCTTGCATTAGTTGATGTTAATTATCTTTTCCATTCAGATGGGTGATATTGTGACTGAACAGTGGATTCAAGTTCAGCATCTTGAGCAGGCTCTTCACATTACCAACGTATATGAAGTTCATTTTCTAGTTAATAAAATTTTGAAAACTTAACAAGTTTACAGTATTCTTTTCTTGTGCTTTTTGATCTTCTCATTTTCTTTATGCACGTGTGTGTTTGTATGCGCAAAGATGAGGACTCTAAAGGCCCGAAGACTAGCAAGCCTAACAAGATGCACATTTTTGAAGGTAATTTTAAGTGTTTCAGTATTCATATAACTAGTTTGAGCACTTCAGACTAATTTTTTAATGTAAACATAAGTAATACTTTATCACGTCTGCAATAATTATGTACTCTCGTGCAGTGTGATATTTTTTATCAAAAGATATGTGAGAAATTGTTGTGTCTTCCATCAGTAGCACCTTTACATATGCCATGCATCACAATTTCTCATGCCCCTTTCCATATCTTTGTTTGGTTCATAGTTTATCAACAGCCTTCTTGATGATCTTCGGGCACTGGATTCGTATGTATTTGGTGGAAGGACTGTAGTCAGTTCACTCATCACGCCGGCTATGGATCAGTTGAAGAGATGCTCTTCAATGGCCAAAAAGTATCACCATGAGGTCTGCATGAAAACATATATTAGTTTTTAGTTAATATTTGATAGATATTTGTGCCCTGGTTTTTCCCTTATTTGATAAATATTTGCGTAAGAAAATAATCTTTATTCTTTTATCCATCTGAAGCACATTCTCTGTGGAAACTTGATATTTTTATTTGAAATTTCATAATATCACACACATATATATAAAATCGTATTTAAAAGATGTTTTGGGGGATACAACGAGGCATTTTTAGTTTTTATTATTTAGCATTGTAAGGAATTCCACTTTCAAGAAATCCAATATTTATGCAGCAACAAATTTTTTAAACACAAATTGTATATGTAGCTTCAAGGTTTCATCAAAGATCTGATGAAGACAAATGAATTGACTGCGTCTCTTGCAAACGATGAGTTAGTTTTCTTCCTGGTAAGCTTAAAGATTTCAGTTTACTTTCTAAAAGTTTTAGATGAATAAATTCTAGGGTTTTGACTGTTCTTTATAACTTGTGGTATCATTCTTTGATTAAATGGACATGTTTTCAGGCTTGTGCTCTAATAACCTTTCCATTAATGAGTGCCTGGATGTTGCTTTCATCATAATTGCTGGGCAGGCAAGATTTTTTTTCCTGCTTTCTATAGTGACAACTGACAACTTTCTTCCAACACTTATGCTAGAAGAACATGTCATACGTTTCACAGTGATGGTGGACAAATGTAGTTTTGATCTAGTATGGTAGCAAGTAGCTGAAAATACTTCTCTTAGTGTGAATTTTGACAGCAGAATTTTAATGCTGCAGCTTCAAACTTTTTTCCGCCTGTACATATCTCTCTGAAAAGATCCTGAAATACATACTACTAGCCCTTAACACTCGCATACGTGTCTTATAAAACTTAAGAGATGGAAAGAAAAAAGAATGATAGAAAAAAGTGAGGAGGGGTGAAGGAGGTAGTGAGAAAATTTGAGTTAAATAGAGATTGAAAGAGAGAGAAAATTGGCCATTACTATTTGACAATATTTATTATTTTATATTTGCACATAGTCACTAGTTCAAATCATAACTATACCAATTAATTGGAACAAAACCTCGTGGAATATTTAGGTCAATCCGGGTGTGATTTCTTTTGATCAAATTAGTTCAAGTTACATAAAGCGAATTAGTTCAAGTTACATAAAGCGAATTAGTTCAAGTGTACCCAAAAGTCTTGGGGGTAAAGATGCACATCTACTCAAATGTAATGGTGAAAATTTTCTTACAAGAAAGAAATTTTTTCGTCCGCGGGCATATTACAGCTTTGTCCCTTGGTTTATTTATTTATTCATTTTTATTTTTTAATTTGGACGGGTTTCAAATAAAATCTTGGACTGTGAACAGTGGTTATTGTGTAGATGTCATGTCAATGTTACTAGAAGTAAACTAACAAAATAATCATACTTTATAATAGAATAATTATGCTTTTGTGAATATTTAATTATGAAGAAGGGTTACTTAAATGATAATTTGAATATAAATATACAACTCCAAAGTGGAATGCAGTTTATAACATAAATGACACTTCTGTCAACTTTTAAAAAATGAATTATGTATAATGGGATCAGTTTTTAAAATCTCAAGTGCTTGATGATTACTTAAAGTTTTTGAAATAGAATTTTATTTTGATTTTTGTGTTTTATTAATCTCATGTTAAAGGAGATAAGTTATCTCATGTCATAGGGATAAATTTGTGCGTTTTACCTCTTGCAAAAATAAATAGAAAAAAAAAGAAAAAGGTGGCATATTTATTGAAGGATGTATAGGAGAAATTTTTTATCTCATATAACATGAGAATAGTTTTTCCCTTGATTTTTATACCAAACTTAACATTTTTATACCAAACTTAACATAAAAGAAATCCAGTAAAAATTAGACTTTGAACAAAACAACTTATTTTCAAAAAAGTTTTTGTCTTATTCTCGCTGAATTTCTTAAATACTCTAAGATAAAGTATTTGATATTAAACTATTCCTCCATTAAAAAACAGTTCAAAATTAAAATTTAGACGAGAAAAATGTATTTTGAGACCAATTCAAGTTCATATAGATTACATAAAAACTTTATTTTAAAGCGTTCTCTAACTTTTTAAATGTGCAAACTTGAATAAAGAAAGATAAGACTTGAATACTAATACATATCTAACAAAATTTAAAAATAAAAGAACGTAAGTGACATAAATTCTTTTTTTAACACTTTTGTATTATTTAGTAAAAGCTTATGTTTACTTTTTTATTTACGAGATTAATATTAAATTTTATCTAATAATAATAAAAAGAGACTGTCAAATAATATTCTTAGCATTTCTCGTTAAAAAAATAAAAAATAAAAATAACTTTCCACTTTTAATTTAGATCAGATGGAATGGAATATCTACCTGATCATCAGATCGTAATATCTTATCTGTTATTCCAAATCTTAGCCTTATCCTGCGCTTTTTTCTCCAAATGTCCATGGAAGATACAAGGTGGGAGCAAAGACTCCAAGCCTTAACACACATCCTAACAAGCCCCACAACAACACCATCTCTGCACTCTCAATTCTTCATTGCCACACAAATCCCCTGCTACCTCAAATGGGATTATCCACCAATCCTCTGCTCTGATCCTTGGATTCTCAAAAGATGGGAATGGTCATTATTCCTCAAAAGGGTCTTCAGAATGGGGCTTCCTCAAACCTCTTGGAGGTCCAAGTGCCCATTCCAGCAACCCCCACCATTGATTCTTGCCAAGGGAGTGGATGAAGCTGAGTGGGGACACGAACAAAGGAGAGCTTATGTTAGAAAGAGGCTGTCTAGGAAACACCTTGACAAAAATGTTAACCCCCTTTTACCCATTCTAATTCCCAATCTTTTGTTGTTGTCACTTTTGATTTGGAATCCATTTCGCTCTCTTGATTGATGGGCAATTTAAGAACTTTTTTTTTTTGGGTGGAGGTTAAAACAATTTAGTTGCACTACAAAATCTTTGTCCAATAATTTCTTTTCATTTATCAACTTATTTTCGATCAATACGTGAGTTTTGATGTTTAGATTTTATAGATGTAAGTGTTTGAGCCTTTGAGGAATGTATAAATGGAATTCAGGGGTACTCAGAAATAGTTTAGCTCGGTTCATGGTTCGAGAATTTTAATTATTTTTCTATGTCATATCAGTTTAATTTAAAACATGATTACTTGAATGACTAACATTTTGAAGGATGTTTTCAGCAAAATGTTAGTATGTCTTAATTCAAAACTTAGACACTTGGATGCTTGAATCAATAATTATTTTGTGAATCCGATGTATGAGAATAATGATGAAATCATTTAAATTAGTCTGCTAAAATATTTATTAAGTCCTTAATGTGATTAATTTGGCATTAGAAGCAGATTTATTTTGGTTACAGATTATGAAGCTTTCTTTCTAAGAAAAGATACGTTAAAATTCCAGAGTTTATTGGGCCCCTCTCCCCTCCCTTTTACACTGGAGCCACGGTTGAATTGCTACTCAAATTTGGTGTCCTTGTGCTTGATTGGCCCTGTTTGTTTTCTCACATTCTTTGTGCAGGGTATTTGTCACATTGTCCAAAGTAAAACTTGCACTTGGAATTTGATCACTTCCTTAGTAGATGTCAATTGCACTGAAGCCCATGTCCATTACGTTAAATATGGAGCCTTTCCTGTATTTGGCCCAGTATGTTTTCTCTCGGGCGTTTCTAAGTAATATTACTTATAAAATATCACATTAATCCAAAATTATTCACCACTCTTTCTGCGCAAGCATTTGTATTTTTTAATTTTTTAGAACTTAGGAATAAAGAGACCCTACATAAAGGTCAAAGATCTGGAAAGGAAGCCCGATTTACATCATATTAAACGAGACTACCACAACCTGAGGGTATGAGCATAATTTCCAAGATGCAGAGTTTTTTCTTAAAGAGAGTTCACACAAACGTTGAAATGAGGGGTTAAAAAACAATTTCAATAACTATTTTATATATCACAAAAAATTTCTGCCACTTATGACTCCGTAAGGGTTTATGTGTACCTTTTTATGCATTTGTCTTTTACCTAATTTCTAAGCAAAGGAAGAATGTCTCTTATTATGCAGTGAACTTGAAATTTGTACATATTGATAATGAACAAATTGTGCTTATGGATTTCCATTTCTTCTAGCATAGATTTGCTTAAATACTGTTTGTATAATTGTTTTAGCCATTACAAGAGAATATTAAAGAGATATGATATAAAACTATTGGAAGCATATCACTTACTAACTTAAGCTTTTAGGTAAATTGATGACCAAATAAGAACAAATTTAACATTGCATATTGCATTCATTTATTTGGGATGGGAAGTTTTGCTGCAAATTGAGTCATATATTGACAGTCTTTGTCAAAATTCCTTAGACTAACACGCATGCCTTCGGTCATACGCCCAGATGGTCTAAAATTAATGGCGTAATTGGCGGAACTATAATTTATAGCTGCTTCCTTTCCAATAGGAAAAAGAAAAAGAAAAAAAGAAATTGAAACAAAATAGTAAAAGAAGGATAAAGGGCAAAGATGAGTAAGAGGTTAAAGTTCAAGAGGAACGCGTTCCATTTCATAGACTTCTCGAGAAGACAAGAATTTTATTTTTTTGGATTAATTT
The DNA here is from genome assembly GCF_033153095.1 of Gastrolobium bilobum. Taxonomy (NCBI): domain Eukaryota; kingdom Viridiplantae; phylum Streptophyta; class Magnoliopsida; order Fabales; family Fabaceae; genus Gastrolobium; species Gastrolobium bilobum. Next base: position 369,831 of record NW_026899161.1, on the reverse strand, counting down.
TTTCCACCTTATTCATAGCATTAGATGATGATCACTTGTCACCTCCTCGAAGACGTGGCACTCATATTGTTGCTCCATTATGGCAAAAATGAAAATGTTACTTGTCAAAAAAAGAAAAAAGAAGATTGAAACACATTTCTTTAAGCAAGTTATCATTGGCATGAGTGATCTGGCAAGAAAGAAAGAAGATTCCGCAAAAACAAAAAGGATAATATAAGGTTATGTGAGTATTTTAAATTTACACAAAGTTAAAAGGGCCGACCCAGTTCAAATACCCACTTCGTGAGTGTCTGGAGAAGGGAATACTCTAGGCAGTCTTTCACCTGCTTTTTGCAGAGAGGCTGATTCAAATCCGCGACCTGACACACCACGGCAAGCAAGCTTACCGCTGAGCCAAGCCCGCCCTTCAAATTTACACAAAGTTAAAAACGATAAAATCAAAAGAGAAAATATTTAAAAGAAAGTATTTCATCCTTTTAGATTTCCTAAAGTATCCTATTCTATATCTAAGATAATATTTTAAAATACTCAGGCGATGAAGACAAAAATTCCTCTTAACAAGCCCTAAAGCCGCGGACCTAAAATATATATATATTTTTTGTTAATAAGAGAGGCCCCAAAAACACAAACAAAAAGAATGTGTTTTTTTTTTTTCTTTTACTAACATGAGTTTGGTGATTTAATTTTTATTCCGTCTCACTATAAAACCTTAATTACACAATGCTACATTACTAAAAGAATGTGATTCTCATGATAATTTTATTAAAAGCTACACTCTTTTAATTATACATGATTAAGTAATAATGTAAAAAAAATTACACATTGGATCAAAATTAAGCTCTATCAATAAATATCTAGATCAATATTCCTATGTCTAGATAATGAACTCTTTAAAATCCATTTATTCAATCACCAAATAATAAATAGTTAAGAAGGTGGATTACGAAATCAAAAAAATAATTAGTTAATTGAAATATTTCCAAAAAGAGAGAGAGGGATTTCAATTAAAAAAAATGGTTTAAAAGATTCATAAAATTAAGGAAAGAGAGAAAAAAGAGAGAGGAGTTATTAGGTGTATTTTGTTTTCGTAATATGCTTTCAAAATATACTTCTTGTCTTGGAAACAGATATTTCATACCACTTTACTCAATCAAACTAGATTTAACGGTCAATCCATTTTACCCTTTTCTTTTTTTGGCTTTAGACTAGTATCGTAACAGAACTTTACACTTTTCTTGGTAATGCAAAATTTAATTAGACGTTGATTCCCAACTTACCTGCTTCTTTTATTACCTACATTAAGAAAATTTATGACCATCACTCTCCCTAATTATTTCACATGGGTGACCCAAAGTAGTTGGCATACATGACGAACAATGCAAACCCTAAAGATTTGTACCAGAGTTGGTCAGTAACTCAATAAACCTAACCAAACACGAGATTGAAAAAGAAGAAGCTAAATTCTACCACACCACAATTATTAATACCTGGCACGTGTCATGCACCATATAAACACCATGCACTTGGATTTGCAGAATCAACCTTCTAAAAATGTAGAAAGCAAAACTATGTTGATTTATTTTGAGGAACCCATTTTGTTTTGTCACAGTCAAGAGTAATACTAAGATCCTTAAAAGTGAATTTCATGCCTATTTGATTTCTCAAGATGATCCTCAATCTTGATATCAATGGAAAAGTTTAGGAGGGAGGATATTTTGACTACCAAAAGTTTTCACTACCACCTTACTACCTATTTAATCACCATTGGATTAACATTTTCTCTCTCTTCAAAAACTTTTTAATATTCTCTCTTTTTGATCCAATGGTAATTTGATAGGTAGTAAGGTGGTAGTGAACACTTTTGGTAGTCAAAATATTCCCCCTCAAAGTTTAGTGTGTGAAACTTTGGCAGGGTTGGAATAATTAACATAGATTTCAGCGCCAGATATGCTGTTTCTTGGAGAGAAAACTTGAAATGTCTTACTCATCAATTTCGAAAGATAAAGAGGCCAGTCTTTGCCCTCTTTTTTAGGGTAATAGTCTTCTTTCAAAATGCTAAATTAATCAAATTTTAAACTTTACATTAATTGATTAAAATTGAAATTTAAGGAGCAGTAAGATTGATTAAAAGCCAAAGTCAAACTTCAATTATATTTTTAAATGGCCGAAACCAAGAGAAATGGAAGTGTAGTTAGATCCAGACCCGCACTGACTTTGTATGCTAAGGAATTTCCTGAGTATTAAGGGCCTATGGATGAATTTTTTTTCTTTTCAAAAGTTATTTAAAAAAAAAAAAAAACATTTTCCGGAAAAAATTTATCTGAATGCCTACGGAAGTTATAAAAAAAGTCAATTTTTTTTTAAGTTAAAAATTTTAGCTTCTAAAAAAAATAAAAAATAAAAAATAAATATTTTTTTAAGTATCTGTTTGGATGAGCTTTTATTCTTAAAAAAATTATTTTTTTTAAGATAAAAGTCCTTTTAAGAATTTTTAGATGTTTGGATAACAACTTTTTTAAAAAGTAAAATTTAAAATAAAAATTAAAATGCTGCTTTTTCTTAACCATTAGTTGGTTGCTTTTGAAAAAAGCAGAAATTAAAAGATAATATAAATTTTTTTTTTGGAAAAAAAATAATATAAATTTTTAAAATACAATTTTAACCTCATCTTATCACATTTATTTTATCTCTCCTTATCATCCGATCATGCTATTTTATCTCTCTTTTATTGTAATTTTATATATAATAAGTATTTTTTTATTTTAACATCCAAACAATTTTTTTTATGTAAAAGTGATTTTCAGATCATATATCCAAACGTAAATAACTTTATCTTTTAAAAATATTTCTTTTAAAAAAAATAATGCATAAAAAGTCATTTTTTAAAAAACTCATCCAAACGGACCTAATAACTTTAACCTTTATAAAAAATACTTCTAAAATAATAAGACATAAAAAATATTTTTTTAAAAGCCAATTCAAATAGGCTCTAAAACACATAAGCACTTTCAAAAAGATTGAATAAGCAGGTTCTGGAGGACCATCACTCTCACTCCACGTAGTAGACAAGGCATAGAGGGCACATGCTGAGTGCACCAAATGCCATTATTTTCGTGTCCCACCAACTCCTCAATCCACGCATAAATACTCGGACCGGCCTTCCCTATCTCGGTCTCGTTTCCGTGCTACCTTTGTGCCCTTATCTTCTTCCATGACTCAACTTTTTTAGAGCACTATCATGTACCCCACCATTTAAGGCCATACTTAAGTCTTTGATTAATTTAACAACTGGGTTTTATTTTTAGAGACTAAACTGCAATATATCTCCGGATTTTCATTGGTGGAAATATGATGATTGATGAAGCTATGATGATTATGTCCTAAAAGACTAAAATGATTAAAGAAAATTTTGGCGTCCATTTAACCTTAATCAATATATCAAGTCTACATTGCGCAACCATTTACTTGATTACAACATTCTTTTTCTTTTTTTTGGGTAAATAGAAGTTTAGGGGGAAGGCCTCAACAAAGATATATTTATAGATAAATTTACTAATGAAATACTACAAATTGGAATAAAAAAAACTTTTAATCCATAGTTGGTTGTATCATTTTAGCCATCCTTTTTGACATTTGAATGCACCATTAATATACTTGGTGTCATATAGTTTATGGGCCGCTGGATATGAATGTAAACTTGATAGAAAAACTTTTTTTGGCTGGAATCCAACAGTTTGAAATCTACCACCTATGAATGCAATGGTTGCGTCATAATATATGGTGCAACTACTAATCAATAAAGGAAAATGAAGCTAATTAAATGTTTAGCTCTCTTGGCACAACAAGAATTGCAATTTATAATGACGTTGCTTTCCATAAAGAAACAAGCAGCTGCAGAGTCCTCATCCTGACGGTATCATACAATATAATTAACGAAAAAATATGGATGAAGAAGGGCCAATTTTAATTAACTAAAGTTACTTTTGTAGAGGGACCACATCATCTAACCTCGCTCCCATTTACACCTACTAAGTTGAAAAAAATTGAGAGAACAGAGTTTAAGGTCCTATGACCTTCATATATATATATATATATATATATATATATATATATATAAAGATACTTGGGCAATATAGCTCAGACCATATTCCCTCTTCCAGTGTCATCTATGGCTCCCTTCTCTAACTACATTTCTTTCCTTTTCTTCACAACCCTTTTGTTGCCTCTGCAAATTATTGCCAGAGACACTCAGTTCTTCAGCAAAGTCACTCATTTCAACAACAACAACAATAACAATGTCAAAGAGACAGAGCTTCCCAACAAAGAAGAATCAGTAACAAACAAGCCAGAAAAACAACCAGTTTTCATCCCCGAGACTAAAAACAGTTATGGCCTATACGGCCATGACGAGTCTAGTCAGCTTCCTCCTACCACCACCACCACCACAACTAATGCTGCTCCTTCCACCACCACCACCACTTACCAGCCATACAAAACTGAGTTTGAGGACACCAGCAACAAGTACTCCAACTACAACAATGATGCCTATAACACCGACCAAAATGAATTCAGCAACACAAACAACAAGTATTACAACAAGGATGTTTATGGGGGTCACCATAATGAGTTGAGCGACACAAAGTACACAGAAGGAGGATACAACTACATGGGAAATCAGCACAGCAACCACAAGTATTACCCCAACAACAATGCTGCCAATGACAGATACTACTACAAAAATAATAATTATAATGCTGCTAAGAACAGGTACTCCAACAACAACAACAACAACAATGCTGCCAATAACAGGTACAATGGTGAGAGACAAGGGATGAGTGACACAAGGTTTTTGGAGGGTGGAAAATATTTTTATGACGTTAACTATGAGAAGTACAATCCAACACTCTATGGTGACTCATCTAGAGGAGTGAATACTAATAACTGGTACAACAACAGAGGTAATTACTATGGCAACAACAATGGGTACCAGAACCAGGAGGAGTTTGAAGATGAACAAAATGACTTCGAGCCATGAGCTTTGATCATTAGCAAAGTGAAGAATTCACTTACTTTTTAGTATCCGCTGTGGGTGTTTGATGCTAAAGTTAAAGGATATGTTAATTATAGAGAGCATTTACTTTTTACTTTGTAATTCTATTAAGTCTTGTTACTTGAATTGCATTGTCTCTGTAATGATTTGGAAGTAATGCATATGTACGAGAGCATGAGCAATTTTTGCTTATAACATCAATAAGTTGTATAATGTGAAGCTTGTTTGTTTCTGGCTTATTTTAATTTTTTATATATTTTATTTTTCCTTTTTCAATAAGTTGTACATTTTTTCTTCTTTTGTTTTCTTTTTAAGCATTTATGCAAGAGTAAGACTACGTACAAGAATTACCTCCACCCTACACTCGCTGGTCGGGTTTAATGGAAAGTGGTTTTTTTTGTTTTCTTTCGAAGCAGTGCAATATGAGGGGAGTCCAGAGAACTAAGAAGGCCGCAAAGAAAAATGCAATTACAATATAGTAGTTTTAAAATTCCTAATTTCCCATTGGACATCTTGCCTGACCTACATACCCAGAAAATCAGATAGATACCATTTTTCAACATTGTGAGGGAGTATCACTATATTGAACTTGAGTTGGTGCATGTCCTTAAACCATCTCTTACTAGAAAGTTGTATGCTAGTGATGGAGAACAAGATTAGAGCTTCTTCATTACTAAGTATATACTGATCACTGTATCTTCCAGTAAATAGAGTGATAATCTTGTTGCTCATTGGAGGGGTACTGAAGCTATTCATTGTAGGTGAAAGGTTATTGAGAATAAAATTTGTGGGAATAATGTTTGTCCAACTTTATTATTCATTCATTAAAGCTTAAATTACTCTCTGGCAACAAACAAATGTGAAAAGCTATCTCCACCTAGCGGATTAATTCTCCATTGTGGCTGTAATTCTTGGTAGCTGTCCTTATCTGCTGCCTCATTTATTGTCTCAGGAGAACCATTTGAGAAAAATAATTTAGAAACAAAACGCTCCTTACAGACAGGGACATTTGATAGCAGAAGCCTGTGATGTTGATTGTAATTTGTTTTGAAAAATTAAAAAAAGGAAGATAGACAATTTTAGAGAAAGGGGAATTTATTGATTGAGTTCCCAATTTCCCATGCTTAATGTTAGCTCGTCAATGATAGAAAAAAGGTATTGACAAACGAATAGATTACCCTTTGCCACTCTCTTTAGCTATGAGTGTCATTTCAAATTAAGTTTGTAGCAATAGATGTATCAATTTGTTGTCAATTCGGCTTTGGAAGATGTGCATAAATCAAGAGAAACATTTAGTGATTTGTTATGAACCTTGAGATCACCACCCCAGAAGCTAGCTCAAAAGGTGGGAGTGTTCAAGGTCTTTAAAGGCCACATTAGTTGTATAGGCAACCAATGTGGGACTTGTAACATTGCCACCCCTTTAAGGGCCGACGTCTACGGCGGCTTTCACTCTATCGACACTGACCCGACGGTAGCCCTTTTCTCCCTTTGGGGAAGCTTCACTCACCTACCAGTATTCAGTGCCCAAAGGCACCTTAATCCAACCTATAGGTAATCCTTTCCGTGGCTTCAACTCTCAATGAAAGCACCGATTGTTACGAACCTTGAGATCACCACCCCAAAAGCTAGCTCAAAGAGTGAGAGTGCCCAAGGCCTTTTAAACTCCACATTAGTTGTATAGACAACGAATATGGGACTTGTAACATGATTCTACCATTTTCGATTATCAAAATTATGCTTGATTTTTAGATTGCAAAACTGAGAGTCGAGGGTGTAATTTCTCCCCAATTTACAAAATTAAAATTATAACTTTAAAATCCAAGTACAAATGTATCAAAAATGACTTTACCAAATATGTATATAGGAAATATATTCCGCATAAGATGGATTTCTCATGTCATTCTCTTTTCAAAAAATGTGTTTTTTTTTTTTTTTAAAGTTAGTGGGACTCATTTTATTTATCTCTTAACATGAGATAATGTTTCTCATATTACATGAGAGAATAATTCCCTGTGTGTATGTATATGAGGTAATGTAAAATTTAACCTGCACCGCAAAACCATGCTTTCGGAGTGCAAACGATAAACCAAGCTTACTCTTTAGTGGTTATTGATTAGTTTGGTGGGCAGAAGAAGCATCCTAATACAAAAAAAACAATACGTTCAAACAAATCAATTGGTCCATCGTTCCTCCGCAATTGACGCTATGGAAAAATGCATAAGTCTATTTCTTAAAACTTTATTTTTAATTGTCTTAAGTCGTTATAGGTTTGATGCCACTGAGGTCAATGGGCATCATTATTTTTTATTTTAGAAGTGAGCAGCAGAAAAATTCAGGCATTTGATCGTGGCTTGTAGTTATTTCTGATAGAAATGTTTTTGGCATGCCGTTATGGCAACATTATTATAAGTGATGAAGTATCGATATTTTAAAATTTTTAACATGTCGTGTTTGACACTTTTTGATATTCTAATACTCGTTGTAAAGACTCAAAAAAAGTTCAAAGGTTACGTTGCGTTGTATTTTTAGTTCTAATATTAGATTCGTTAGATCAAGATTACTATTTTATTGAGTTTAATATAAATATTTGGGATATCTTATGTTTCTTTTCAAAAGTGGTGGGTATTATAAATTTAGTTTTATTTTTTTGTTAAATTATTGAATATTAAATATAATATTGAAAAATAAAAAGACACACGAATTTATCGTGGTTCAGCCATTAGGCCTACGTCCACACTGATGATGTTTCTCTCCCTCTCTGTTATGATTCAGGAAGGGGGTTCTATTCAATATAAATAATAAGTGATACAATAATTGGGTCAAATTATTTTGCCCACAATAAAAAAAATCACATGATTTGTTTTCTTCTTTTTGCGTTATATTTGATACATGATTACACAATCAATCAAATTTCCTGATTTATCTCCTATGATATCTCTAACAAATATATACTACATAAATTAAAAATATTATATAATAAAAAAGTGTCTTAACGTGTCAAAATTTAATATTTTTAAAAATTAACGTGTCGAAATGTTGTGTCGTATTCCGTATTCCGTGTCAATATCAGTGCAACATAAATTATAAGCAATACTAACAAATAACAATTGAGTGTAGAATCGGCTGAATGTTTATACTTTTACTTACCAAATAATCAGGTGTAACATTAAACTATCGGTATTTTTAGAGTATGACAAAGGTTTGATAATATTTCTTGTGAAAAAGGAATAATCGTATTATTATTGTTGAGATTAGGGGTGTAAATGGGCCAGGCTGGCCCAGCCCAGCCTACGGCCCGACCTACATTGAGCCAGCCCAGGCCCGGCCTTTCAGAAAAGTAGAGTAGGCTTAGGCTTATAAAAAAGCTTTTTTAATAGATAGGCCATAGGCCAATTTTGTCAAGCCCGGCCTACAGCCTTGTAGGCTGGCCTATTTAATTTATTAAAATAAAATAATAAAATAATATTTATTTTATGTGGCAAAGACACAAAGTGCCAAATACCAATATCTCTTACTTTTTGTGCTATTTTATTTTATGAAAGGAAAACTTGTCTAATGTCTCCAAATTTTACATGCTGTTGCAGCTTAATACCATGGAGCAATGGGTACCTTGCTGGATTATGATGTTACTGATGAAGATCTTTCAATAATACTCTTCTTTCCCTTGTCTTGATGGTGGTTTAAAGATTTTTAGATGAATGACATTCTCTTGTAGACTTTATTTCAGCATCTAGTATTTGTATTTTTCTTATTTTTCCCATTTCTTTGACTCTATTCCTCTATGATATACATTCTAGAGCTGAGGTATTATGTTGACTCTTTCTTGTTTGTCATTTTTTTCTTATGAGAAGTACTAGTGCATGCATGAATGGAACTTTCTTTGCTCTATACAATTATTTTTTTTGCTTAGTATATATAGTGGGAGGCCTACAAGGCCTGTAGGCCATGACAGGCTTTCTTATTTTTGAAAATGGGCCGGGCTTGGCCTACAAATAAAGCCTTTAATAGGCCAGTAGGCCAGATAGACTAAATTTTTTTTGACGTAGGCTTGGGCCAGGATGGCCAAAGCCCAGCCCAGCCCAGCTCATTTACACCCCTAGTTGAGATATATAGTCCCACATTGATTAGATGGGCAATTAATATAGCCTTTATAAGGCCTAGGACACTCCCACCCCTTGAGTTAGCTTTTGGGATGGTGACCTCAAGGTTCTTAACATGGTATCAGAGCCTCACCGTCCCCCGCTTTAAAAAGTGGAATTAAAATAAAATAAAATAAACACAAATAGGTAAATCAAAAATGGGCTTGTGCAATTTCCACGCTTCTAGCCTAAAGGGCTCTTGCGTGAGGGGGCGTGTTGAGATATATAGTCCCACATTGATTGGATGGGCAACTAATATGGCCTTTATAATGCTTTGGGCACTCTCACCCCTTGAGCTAGTTTTTGGGGTAGTGACCACAAGGTTCTTAACATGGTATCATAGCCTCACCGTACCCCGCTTTAAAAAGTGGAATTAAAATAAAATAAGAAACACAAAAAGATAAACCAAAAATGGGCCTGTGCAATTTCCACACTTCTAGCCTAAAGGGCTCTTGCGTGAGGGGGCGTGTTGAGATATATAGTGCCACATTGATTGGATGGGCAACTATTTATAAGACTTTAGGCACTCCCACTCCTTGAGCTAGCTTTTGGGGTGGTGACCTCAAGGTTCTTAACAATTATCTATCTAAAGAAATTAATCTCACGTTCAAAAAAAATTATAAATCCCACAATAATATTCTAGACAATGTATTGACTGTTCATAATTGATTAAATTCTATTTTTTCTATTCATATACACATATGGTTATGTAATATCACATTTTATATTTTTAATGTAGTAATATAATGTTATTAAAACATATAAAATTTTCTCTACCCCCAAAAGTACTAAAATATCCTAATTGACAAACAAAACGTTGCATTTTACATATCGAAAATCTTGAGAGCAGTTAAATAAGACCCAAAGGGAGAGTGAGGAGTTGAAATTTGAAAGTGTTAGGTTTCATATGAATTGACTGGTAACCTAAAACACCTAACTCTCTAGCAGTTAAAAACAGAGATTATACATGAGGGTCACCATCATACCACGTAGAATGGGCGGGTAAATTTATTAGATTTCTGTAGAATGGTCAGAAAATTATAAGGTATGGTTATTTACCATCATACCACGTAGAAAAAAACTAACAATCCCACCTACCTGTTCTCCCAAGCATAACTAAATATATAAATATTTAACTTCGGATTACCAGAACATACCAAACAGCAAAAAAAAAAAAAGCCAAGATTTGCCAATTGCTTAAGTTATTTTTGTCAAATATATCATAAATTTAAAAATTCACACCTGTCCAAGCTCATTTCAAAATGAGTTATTTTTTTTAGTTTTTAAATTTTATGTTAAGATAGGATATTGTTACTATCAATTAGTGTTACTACCAATATTATTATCAATTTTTTTTACCGTAAGATTGACTATGTTGATCTAACGGTTATATTTATTTTCACATTTATATGATTATAATTCCACATATTTAATGTAAAAGTATTAAATATGAAGAATCATAATCATGCAAAGGTGGAAATCAATATAAAATATTAAATATAGGAAGAAGAAAAAATATTTTTAGAAAGTTAAATTAGAACCGTTGGATTAACATAATCGATCTAACAGTGAAACAAACTGGTAGTAATACTAATTGGTAGTAAGTTAGTAACAATATCCTTTTCCTTTTATCTTTTAATTTGAGTCATTAATAAGCTACTAACTTTTTAAGCGCATGCATGCATGAGGATCAGCTTAATTATTATTTTTTGGTAGATAGGATCAGCTTAATTATTAAGATTAAATTGTGTCGAATAAAGACTTTTAATGGTGATTTTCACTGGAAAATCATTTATACGTATTATTATAAGTCCTTACTAACACTCAGTTTATTTTTAATAGATTTACTAACACTCAATTAACTTTTAAAAAATTAGACCGAAGTTAAACCAATTAAATCAAAAATTAGCTATATTTGTAGTCTAATTGCTTTTTATTTCATATTATTCAAGTTTATTTTAAATCTACCATTAATTTAACCAGTTTAACCAATTAATTTATGATTCAAAATTCTTGCTAGTTGGATGTATCGTTTATTTATGTAAATCTTTGGACTGAATTATTAGTTATTGATTTTATAATAAATATTTAAAAAATATTAAATGTAATCAACTGTTAATAAATACAGAATAATATTTCTGCTACTGCAGATAAGTTATCTGCATTTACTCCCAAAACGACGTCGTTTTGGGATGAAAAAATTAAATAATTATAATTATAAAGACTATAATAATCCTGAAATAAATTAAAATTACAAAAATACCATGATTTCTGTCCCAAAACGACGTCTGCAGATAATTTATCTGCAGTAACTGCAAAAAAAATGAACCCTAATAAATATCTAATAACTCATGTTATATACTAATTTATTATAACAATAATAAAATAAAATAAAATCTGATCGCCATTTTCTTACAGTTATGGGCTGGCTATGTTTGGGCAACATTTCCGTAAGCCTATAGACGAAGTCTTTTTTCCTGATTGGGCTGGGAGCTTAAGGTCCAGGCCCTTCTTTCTGTTTTGCAATAATCATCATCACTCATGAAGCCCATAGAATTTGAACTAGACACCAAGTTGATCCATACATATCTTAATTTTTAAACAGGGATTCGGTTGACCAGTGTAAATGTAACTGGTAGTAATGCAACTTATACTGTTTTAAAATTCAGATAAATTTTTGTGGGTAAGCGAAGCTATATATGAATTTAACTAGCAGATATGTTGATTTTGATTTAATGTGGATAATTCAAATACATTAAGAGCATTACACGTAGGGGTGTTAACGAGCCGAGCCGAGCCGAACTTTGGTCTTAACGGGCCGAGTCTGTGTTCAAATGTGTCAGACTGACCTTAGCTTGTTACCTGTTACGAATATAATATCAGCCTGTGGCCTGGCTCATTTACAAAAAATAAAAGCCCGGTTTAGCCTGTTTTAAAATAATAAGACAACAAAAATTTACATAAACAAAATCTACAATCAACAGCACTAGTAATTTCATAAATATTCATAAATTTAATGTATATCCAAATAGCATAATATAAAATAAAATCATTCAAAAAATCTGTTTAATTAATAAAATGGGATGAAATGAATTGAGAAGAGAGAGAGTGCTATCACAAGTAGTATAAAAAATATAAAATAAAATAAAAATATATTAGGCAAGCCTGAGAGGCTCTAAGACCGAGCTTTTGAATTAGAGCCTGAGGCCGTTTTATTAAACGAGTTTTCATACAAGTCCAAGTCTGGGTCCAACAATCAATTTTAGACATGTAAGCTAAGGCCTTCACGAGCCGAGCCAAAGGTCCCTGGCTCATTTAGCACCCTTAATTACACGTTAAGATACTTATTGGGAAAAAGATATAAGAGATAAAAAAAAATTTTACTCAAATCATAGTTTTAATATTTTCAAACGAAAACTCAAACATGCACTCATGATTTAAATTTTAACATGTGGGTTAGACAGTTCGGATAACCTAACAAAGCCCACAAAACTATTGACTAGTAGCCCAAACCTGCATATACTTGCGGGCTATAATATTGTCTGATCCGGCCCATTTTGGCCATGCAAAATATAATTACGCTTTTTTTTATCTTTTTCTGAAAAATATGATTTAAGATTTTATCTTCGGACGGCCCAAACAAAAAACAGAAGAAAAAAAATGTGGAGGCAAAGAAAGGGTGCTGGTGTACAAAAGCCATGGAAAAAGAGTGATGAACTGATCATATATATTCTTTTCCTTTTTGATTTGGTCACGGAAGACAAAATTAGAGAAAGAACTTTTACCAATCCTTCAGGAAGAGGAATTTTTTTTAGATTCCCCGTGAACTGATATTGTGAATTCTATTTAGCATTTAGAGTTTAGGATTTAAAATTTAGAATTTGAAATAAGGATTGTAGAAATTTTTTCCAGAAAATCAAATTCCTGGGATTCCAATTTGTAAAGCAAAATGCCATCCAATAATGGTGGTATTTTTGGATTCTTGGGAGATGGAAAAACTTTTCATATTTTTTGGGACAAAAAACATCTTTGTTGAACGATCCCAACATTGTAAGCGTCACCATGCCTACCCCGTCGCCGAAAAACTCTGCCATATCTGATTTAAGCGGTGCCTAACCTTTCCTCTTTCTCTCACATCCAAATGTTCACAACAGCAGATTTCAAATTAAACACGCACATACAACAAACATTACATATCATATATATAGAGAGAGAAAATACAACCTAGAGAGTGATGGTTTAGAGAGAGAAGTGAGGAAAAAGAAAAGAGAAAGAGAATAGATGCTGTTGATTCTTTCTCTTTTGTTCTTCTTCGGCTTGTTTTGTTTTGTTTGGTTTCGATTGGGATTTAAATCTGGTTTTGATTGTGTGTTTGTTTTAGAGTTACATTTAAGAAATGAATAAAAAAAAAGTGAGTCTAAGGGTACGCATGACAATCTTTCCGGAATTAATTTTTTTTTTTTAATTTATGTTTCTAAGAACAGAAATTGATAAAAAAATCGTTTGATAAAATGGTTTATATTTTTGTTCCCGAGATGAACAAATTTAATTTTTGTGATGGGAAAAGAAAAAAGAATATTTTTTTTTTGTTTTTTATTCCCGAACATAAAATAAGAAACATTTGTCTTTATTAATCACTCTTCACTGCTACCATCATTACTATCACCATCACCATCATCCCAACACGATCACCGCCACCATCGATGTCGTCGTCATCGTACCACCAGCGTCGTCATCACCACCACGACGATGCCACTGCCACCATTATCACCACCTCCACCCATTGCCACCATCACTACTACCACCACCTCTACCACCGCCACTATTATTACCATGCTGCCATCAATCACCACTACCATCGCCGCGGCCACTGCCGTAACCATGTCATCGCCACCACTACCACCATGCCATCGTCACCGCTACCACCACCATCACCACCACTGTCACCAACCACCATTATCATCGTCGCAGCCACTGATGGCACCACCACCATCGTCGCAGCCAAAGCCGTCACAACCGCCATTATACCATTACCACCACCACCACTATTACCACTATCATCGTCGCAGCCATTGTCATCATCACCGCCACCACCAATATCACCATTATTATCACAGCTACTGCCGTTACCACTACCACCACCATCGCCGCCACTGCCACACCATATGAAAAGTAAAGTAATGATTCAAAAAAAAATTATGCTTAATATAAATTATTTTTTATTATATTATTTGTTGTGTTATCAAATACAATTCTCATTCTCAAAGTAAAAATAAAACATGTTATCAAACACATTTTTTTTTTCTCAAAAACTGTTATATGACACAAAAATAAAAATAAAATTATTACTTTTCAAAAAATATGTTTAGAAACATAATAGTTGTCATGCAGTTATTAACTTGGGTTAATACTAACACTTTGTAGACTGTTTTTTTTTTTTTTTTGGTAAATACTTTGTAGACTGCTTTATTGGTTTGTGTTAATACTAAGAGGTTATATTTTGTCAGGTTAGTTTTGTAAAATTATCACATATTTTTAATAATATTTGATAATCAATTAAATATAAAATCAGAAATATTTAATTAATATTTAATATTTTAACTTATCAAATAATTTTTTTATAATATTTTTGTAAAAGTCAACTTTCCCGTATATTTTTTTGTAATCAGAATTCCTACGAATAAAAAAATTTGTCATATACCAAACACATCATAAATATGTATGGATTCCACGACGAAAAGCAAATCAAATACTTTATAAATTTGTGTACGCTGTCCAAGATCCCAAAACTAAATATTATTAATTTCGAAATTTAAATTGAAGATCCCCAAAAAGGCAATATATTGTTTTTGGGATACTTTCATTGTCATCATAATTAAGATTAATGCAATGTACCAACCCCGGTGTGAAAGTAAGGTAATTAAAGAGTACGTGGAGGTATACGATGGGTCAGAAATTGTACGAAGTACGTCTGGCTGAAAATGCAAGGAATATATAATTATAAGTGGTTGTTGAACAGTGGGGCGGGACCCGCATTATCCACGTGGCAATAACTGCTACGCCTAGTAAAGTGAAATTTTGGTCTCTTCCAGCGTTTATTAGATGCTGTACGATACCGACATCACCACCTTCATCGAACAGGACCCTTATCCAGATTTATAAAAACCGATCCGATTCGGCTGATTCTACTGATTAACTCGTAAATCAGATCCTTAATTGGTTGGATTTTGATATTAGATTGATTATGTATTTAACTTGATATAAAACTGATGAACTGATGCTGAATCAGATTCAACCAATGTTAAACCGGTACTCAATTAAAAAAAAAAATTTATAGAATTTTGAACAAAATATTTAAAAAACACTACCAATAAGATTTCAAAATAGACAATGTGAATTACAACTTATAACATTTATCATCAAACTAACTTTATTTATTAATTATAATTCTTCTTATTTTGTATATTAAAAAAAGGGAAAAATTATTCTCATAATACATGAGATAATTTTTTTTCTACACACCCTTCGATAACTTTGTCACCTTTTCTTTTATTTTTTCAGGTGGTGGAGCTCACAATTTTGTCTTTATAAAATGAGATAACTTATTTCTTTTAACATGAGATTAATAAAATCCTTAAAAAAGTAAAAAAAATAAAAACAAAATACAGCTTTCGATGTTAGGGCAGGAAAAAAAAAATTCTCGTACGAGAAAAGAAGTTATTAACCCTTAGATTTATACCAAAAAAAAGCTACGATTAGACTAGGATTTCGTCAACTGGATAGCTAATTTTCTTACTATTAAATGATGTGTACAAGAATTGAATATTTTAAAAGTCTAAAAAATACTTAACATTTTTTTACTTAAATAATTGACACAAATAATAAATGTTATTTTTATTTGTTGATATGTGCTTTTAATCATATGTTAGCATAACTTATATAATAATATAGTAATACTTGAAATCTGTTATGATGTATAAATAAAGGAATAACACTTTTCATGTGACTCTTCGATTTACCTGCAATTTTTTTAATAAATATGAAACTTATTATTAATTATGTCACAACATGATAAAATAATTTTTATCCAATATAAAAAAACTAAAGCCCATAAATAAAATAATAAATACCTACTTTTACCCTTGAATGGTTGAGTTGACTTGCTTTTTTTTTTTTTTTTTTGTAAATAAGAGTTGACTTGCTTTGGTTTAGCCTTTAAACTATGAAATTAGATATCATAATTACGCTGTTTGTGTATAAACGGCGAGATTGATTAATTAATTTGGTGTCATAGTGTTGTGTATAAACCGGGAAATTGATGAATTAAGTTGATGTCATTTTTTATTATTGAGAAAAATAAATTTCAACTTTTTACGATTACGGATTGAGTTGACGTATTATTATATTATTGAAAAACTAATTTAATATATTTTTTAGTAGACTAAGTTAATGTCATTTATCTTTCAATAGCTAGCATACTCTAAATAAATTAGTAAAATTACTTAAGTGATTATTTCATTTAAACTTTTAAAATGTCAAAAATTTGAATCATTGAGGGAAAATGAAAAAAAAAAAATCGTAATGAACGCACGATGCTAAAGTCATGTATATATTTCTTAATTTCATTATCCTCTCTTACCATAATTTCACTAATCCTAAGAATAATGTGAAGAGATTAAGCATTCATATATTTATCCACCATACCCATAAATTTTTGCATTTTAGCCATGCCCATGTACATGATTTGTTCAGCAGATAACAAATACATATGACTTAACAATAACTTTAATGGAGTGGGTTGGTATCAACTTGTTTACCAAGACTTATAAATTAAGAGAAGTTAAGAACAAGAAGTCGGTGATCTAAACTATAAATATCAATAATTAAAACGACTAATCTTTCCTATTCTCTATTAAAATGACGGAATAACAAAACCGGTTAAAAGTGAATTATCTATGCCAATGACCATTCTCTATATTTAGGATAATTATTAGGAAAATGTTATATTTACAAATTTTTTTGTCTACAAACTACATTAAATATGGCCGGTCTTCAATCAAGAATGTATAACTGGTCATAATTAGTGTAATTTGTAAAAAAAAATTGTAAATGGATCATTCTCCTAATTATTAATACAGATTAAACTTAAAAGTAAGAAAAATATTTCTGCCAAAAGTAAAAATAAAAAACAAAATTTTTTAAGACTGGTAAAGATAGGAAAAAAAAATTATGTTTGTTTAATAATTTCAGTAAACGTTACGTGTCCTGCTTTAAATTTTGTAGAAAATTAAAATACAAAGAATTCCTACATAAGAACCCAACAACAGAAACACTAAAGTATTTGCCAATATAACAAATTTCAGTTTCGTGTAATATCAAATGTGAATTTCACTTGCGTGTTACAATAATCAACCACTGATTATAACAGTCGAGTGTGTAACTTGTTATACGTTGTTGCCCGATGATTTAGGTGGTGCTTCACAGATCAATGGTGACAGAAACTGCTTTAAAAATCCACTACTTTTATCAATTAAACTAAATATATTTACAAATTTTTTGTTACAAATTACGTTAAGTATGATCGATCATACTTCAATCAAGATATACGATCAGTCATATTTAATGTAATTTGTAAAAAAAAAATTGTAGAGAAATGCTTCACCAAGTAAACAACCCATAGATCTTACATTCGCCCAACCGTTTTGAATGTTGATATATACTTGATACTTCTCCACCAACCCCAAAAGCTAAATGCCCAAAAAAGAATAACAGCACTTACTCTAATATCACTCATCAATTACTACAATCCTTTTTTTTTCCCCTCACTGATAGCTGTCGAATTGGTTACTCCCTAAGAAATTTAAAACATATTACAAAAAAATAAAAAAATAAAAATAAAATTTAAAACATGGCGCTAAATTAAAAGTAAAGACATTCTTCTAATTATATGTTACACTATTTATTATTTATTTTGGCGCGTTATTGCATTTTAATTGCTTTGATTTTAGTTGCCAAATTTTGGAGTATAATGTTTCTTATTTTATTATATCTTACGCACACATAAAAGTGTGTTAAAAGATATAAAATAATTAATTTAGCTTCACTTAATATCTTAAGGTTTTAGGTTGAAGTGATGCTTATCACGGAACTTTAGTGATCACGAAGTCACGAGTTCGATCCTCACCGTTCCCACTTTGAGGTAGAATTAAAAAAAGCATAAATTAGATAAAAAAAAATAAACTTGTGTCATATCCACCCTTCAAACCCAAAGTACTATTGAGATATAAAATAATTAATTCACCTTCCCCAAAATATGAGTCTCATGTACCATTTTATATGTGTAGGATGTAAAACTTGCATCACAAAAACGAAAGCCTAACCGAGGTAGAGTGAGTTCTGCAGTTCAAGTGGGACCAAACTCTTAAATGTCTAATAATGTTTTAAGGAAGAATACTAGATAGGAGACACGTAAATTCATAAGTCATTGATTTCTCCAAAACATTTTTATTAATTTATTTACGGTGCTCCTTGTTTTCTCTGGGATCATTATTTTGCCATCAACTTCTCTGTGGAGGGCAGAAACGCCATGGTTGCAGAGGTAATAATTTCGTGCTTGACTTGTATTCTTTGCATAAATAAGTACAAATATATTCTCGCATTGTGCCTTCTTTCTCAATTTTCTTCTGGCATTCAACATTTCTTTTCATCATCCACTCCCTTTTCAGCTGGTTTATCACATGTTTCACTGTTTTGTAAGTGAAAGATCAAGATTTTTTTTGTTTGGGTCTGTTTAATGCTATTGATCCATAAATGTCAATAAGTTTGGACTTTGGAGTGTCAAGTGTTTAAACTAGAATGGAAACTGAATCTTTGTAATGCCTCTGGTTTTGCTCACAGTGAGTGATTATGTTCTAAGCGGTATGCAGTCTTCTTTCATCAGTAGATTTCCTGCATTAGATGAGAATCGGTTTCTAATGCACAGATTATATGTTGTTCTATCTTGTTAGATTACTGGGATTCTTGCATGTCATATTTCATGAAATGTGAATTGAATTCTGGCTGTTATGTGTGTCTGTTGTTGTTATTTTTGGGAATTAACATGCTTTGGGAGTAGTTTTCTGAAAGTAACCTTGCATGTCATCAATGTAAGTAAAATTTGTATTTTCCAAATGGACTGATAAAAAGAAAACAAAACCGTGTCTATCAATGTGTATAAATTTTGTATTTTTCAGATGGACTGACATAAAGAAAAAGACCCCATTAGTACTATTTACAACAAGTATCTTTAGTTAAAATCATAATTTTAGCAGTTGTTAAATCGGTAGTCACATGAATTAACATTTCATTAAACCCGTCAGAGTTTGTTGTCCGAACTTAATTGTAAGAATGTGATTTGAACTGATATGCATGTCCTAATCATATTAACATGTCCTTTTCTTAATCTAGTAATGAAAATGGTGTAAGAAAATACTGGTCCCCTACCAGGATGGTTATTATTTGGTAATTTTGATAGCCAAGAGTTATAGCCAGGCGAAAAGCAGATCAAATTATTCATTTTAAGCATAGCATGTCAAAATTAGATGGTGTATGAGTTTTTACCGGAGTGTCTGTCTCACTGGAACAATTATCTGTACAACCATCCATCTTATTTTGACTTACTATTCTTTATAGTTTATAATTATTAGTGATAAAGTCTGAATGAATTGCACATGATGTGGGCCAAATCCATAAGCAGGAGGGAACAAAATAAAAAATAGATTAAGATGCACAGCAAGAGTGAGAAACAGATCTAAAAATGAGCCCATACAGACCACTGAATCATAAGATTGCTTTTTTAAACACCAGTTGAACAGCAATCCTTAGTTAATTGTGCCGACAGTTCAAATTCCATCAGTTTCACCCAACCTTATTTCCTTTCATACTACATAACTTCATCATAAACATCACTTTCTGCCCAAACTAATTGAGGTTGGCAGTTGATTAACCTTATTTCCTTTAATAGATCCGAGATATTTTTCTTTTACCACTTCAGAGTGGAAAAGAAGTGTCAGTTAGGCATAATGCTGGTAGAAGAACTAGTGCAACTAGAAGAAACAAGAAATTAAACTGGTTGTACTAACATTTAGCCTTGTAAAAAGCACTTGAAGCTTTAGTTTTGGGGGTTCTTTAAATGATTATAGAAACAAGGATTAATTTGTGGCAAAATTTACTGAGATGGATGGAAACTAAAAGTAGAACCAAGTTGATCAGAATGAGTTGCCCAAACGTTGGCATCTATAGACACAAAATATCTTGCCAACTTGTCCCCTATATGTGATTCTTTTGATGGATATACTTCATTATCAAAAAGCTTTTGGGCTTTTGGAAAATGATTATAAGACCGCTCTGTTCTGCCAGCTTTATAGATCAATTTTTTTCCCTCACATCCATAAAGGGGAAGAGTTTCATTGTCAAATTAGCTAGATTCATAGAGAAAATAATGTTTACTTCTAACACAAGCAGGATAGTAGTAGAACTCAAATTATGATAGAATGTGAGACAGATTCTCTTGTCACTTAACAATGACTGAAGAGTAACAACAATGGTACCTTCCATATTGCACTACTTTTCCGTTAGCTTAGTATCTGTTTAATAGAAACATCACTGCAACTTCTCCAATTCAGTATAGTTTTTTTTTTCTAGATCAATTAACATGAAGTTTTTTCTTTTGATAATTAGAAGAAGCCCACCCTTCCATTTCATATTTATAAAGCAACTCTGTGTTTGACATTTTGCATGTTTTTGTGTTTACATACCCTATCCTTTTCGTTATTTTTTCAATGAAGAGAATGTTCTAGCCATTACATTTATTAAGATCAGATTGATCCATATTCTGGAATTGAAGTCATTCCGTATGATGAAATAAAGCAGATTGATAGGTGTTAAGTACTGATAATATCCGTCATATATTTTAGATGTTGCAATAGAGGAGATACCATTTTATTCATCATAAATTTTAAATTTCACCTTGTTCTTTTGAAAATTCTTGTAATCAAGGCGCTGACGTTTTTCTACGTGCATATATGTTTGCTGAAATTACTATGTAACTTTTCATTCTCACTTGTTTAACCATGATGAAAGTATCTAGTGTTGCTAATTTTTACTGTCGTCTCTTCCCAGAATGACGAGATGCCTATTGGTTGGCCACTTGGGCTTGGCTTCTTGAATATGAGACTTAGAGTAGTAGAATCCCTCTCAGCAGCCTCAGTGGAACCATACCAACTGCACGTGCCATCCACCAGCTTCTCCTCATTTTCATCCTCTAACCTTGATACTGAGGTAATCTGAATTTCCCGGTTCTATTTTTATTGCTGTGTGACAGACACAGTTGGTTTGATATAATGCTTTTACTCATTGCCATTGAATGAATATCACTTTGGAACAAAAACAATGCTATTTGATATCATAGGTCCTGTATTTCATGTTCAACTGTCCTAGGCACTTGTACTTCATGTAAAATGTGTACAAATGAAACAATTAACAAATTAATTTCTAGGACTTAAAGAGCATCTCTGCTCCTTAGAGAAATATAAAACCATTAATGTAGTGACACTCAATAGCTTAAACTTTTGGGTTGAATTAGTTTTTTACATATTTATGGAAAGGAATCCAATGAAATCCACATGTACCTGACATTTATTTCCCCGTTTTCCCAAAGAGAGTAAAACTCTGGCCATCAATATTACTTGGTATAGTAATGGTTTAAACCTTCTAGCTAGGAGTTAATGAAGACCTCAAATTGTGGAAAGAATCAACTTTGCATAGATTATGTATCTAATATAGACCATTACAGACCATGTGAAATGTTTACTCCTTTTATGAACAAAAAAAAAAGTAAGAAGCTTGTAAAGTCTCTTGCTTACAGTTTGTTCTACTGCTTCTTCTGTTGCAACAACCAGTCCACGGCATCGTTCTTTCAAGACAAGAGTGTATCCCTTGCACAGTTAATTGGAATTAAACCAGGTGAGAGAGGACGCTTGTACTTCCCAAACACTTTAAGGGTTGAAGAAAGGAAGAAGAAATTAGCAAAAGGTTCCTGTTCTGATGGCTCTAAAGTACAAGGAATGGATATGTCTCGAGGCATTTGCATACCCATACTACTTGATACACTCCTAAAGATTAGCAAGAGCAAGAAGAGTTCAAGGAACTAGCATATGATTGCACCATTTAAGAATACGAATTCTCAATTCTGTTATTGCTCTTTGTCAAATTTCTCTAATGATTTCGAGTTATTTCAGATAGCTTTTCTTACATGATCTGTTATAATTTTCCCTACTTTGTTGTAACTTTTTATTTCATATTATGGGAATAATAAAAGAGGGTTGCTTGTATTTTCTTACTTCGATCTATGTTTAACTGTATTTTCGATTTGACCTTTTGACTTTAGTACATTTTCCTATAGTCTACATGTGCTATCTTTGATCCCACCATTTAAATTTGGACTTAGTTGAAAATACACAAACCTAAATAAAATATCTGCATTAATTCTGGTACCTTGAAAATCATAAGAATTAATTTTGTAGAATTATTCAAAACATGATAGTATGATTGAAACCAATTTTTGAGTTATTGTAGGCCTGTGGACGCAATTTTTATTTTTATTTTTCATTTTTAGGTAACAATTGGTATACGAAATCTTAACGAACATGACTAATCCAGTTTCAAATTTGAACTTTTTCAACTTTTCTGAGCAATTCCGACTCTAAGAACTTATTACTCTTTGGGCAGATTAAATCTGAAAATCTAGTTGGGTCACTACTAGACCAACAATATGCATATACCGTGTAATTTTTAACTCTCCATAAAGTCTTGACATATGATACATATTTAAGGATAATGATATTCTCTTACATTTTTCTTACACCACATATATTTCTTTATGATAAAAAAAAATCCATATCCGTCAAGTTGTAAATTGTGAATTTAACTACACCGAAGCCAAACAAAAAATTGAAGGTGGATATTAGAAAACAAAGTGTGAATGCTATATGGGCTCATATATTTAGGGCCCATAATTTCCTTCACGCAAGGAAACAATGAGGTGGCAAAAGAGTCTATGTAATTTACAATGGTACCCGTATCATCTCTCACAACCCTGATTACTCTACCCTATCACCTCATGGGTATTCGCATGATCCGGACGAGAAAAGGGGCTAGTATTTATATATGAGACATCCTGAATGGAACGATGTAACAATTATCCAACTTTGGCTCGAAAAAATTCTCTCAAAGATTTGAATCATTGCTGCTGTTTTGACACTGCTCGTCTATCCTGAATTGAACTCATATTAACATTTTAAGTCAATCGGATTCAGTAGGACTTTTGAGAATATTTTCATCTTACACTATAGAGAACATTATATACTCAATCATAAGTCGATATGATTGGGCCCATTTGAGGCCGATAACCCAGAAAGACTATCCAAGCCCATATAATATAACCCATGCACAAAATTAAGAATAAAGAATTAAAAAAAAAAAGAAAAAGAAAAAAGGAAATAGCAAAACCCAGTACAAGGAAAAACCCCTGGTGCTCGTTCCTCGGTTACAAAACGATGTCCGCCGCCAGGTCTTTCCTACGTTCCGCCGCATCCCGAGCAGCCGGTGTGGCGAATCTGGCTGCCGGAGCTAGAGCAACACCGTCACGATCCCCGTTTAGGATCCCAAAGCAAAGCTCAATCTCTAATCGCATTTTCAGGTAACCGCATTCAACACCTCTCTCTCTCTCTCTCTCTCTCTCTCTCTCTCTCTCTCTCTCTCTCTCTCTCTATATATATATATATATATATATATATATATATCTGTTGAATAAACATCAAAACCTAATCATATTTTTTGCAATTAGGTCGCCGGTTGAGTTGAGTTGCTGCGTGGAATCGATGCTTCCTTATCATAGTGCTACAGCTTCCGCATTGATGACCTCCATGCTCTCTGTCTCTCGCCACTCTTACGGTTGGACCCCTGAAGGTATTTCCCCCATTTTTCACTTTATCCATCATCATGTTGTGTTTGCTTCCTTGGATTGTGGAACTATGTTGAATATAATTAGGTGTTTATGTCAAGAGTTAGAAAACAGACGACTTGTTCTTCACAATCACGAGCTTAAATTTATGAAATGCGAGCTTTGGACCCTGAAATGAAATGTTATTTGTAACTTTATATTATATAGGACCTGGTTGTTGAATGAGACTTGGAATAAAACGTTTGTCTGAATAACCTGTTATGGATGAAAATGTTGGGTGCATTTGGACTCCTATTTTTTGCTCTTCAAACATTTCTTTTTTAATTAGGCTCTTTCTCTTGCTCTCACAATGAAAGGATGTATATTTTTCCCCCTTTGTAGGGCAAGAGAAGACTAGATGAAGATCAAGCATCAAAGATGGTGTCACATGGATTTGTTTCAAATTTTGGGTTTTGAAGCATTGAGAACTTACCTTCTATAGATTAGTGAGAGGATGAGATTTCGAAATTGAATGTAAAATGACATATTGAACATCATATCTCATAATAACCTTTTACTTTCTGAGTTATCAAGCAATTCAACCCGTGTTTCTCTGTCTTAAAAGAGTTATTATGGATTGTCTTATTTAGTGCATCCTGTCTTTTTTAAAAATGCCTAGACCGTTTTATAAATCAAAATTAACTTAAGAGATAATCGTGTGAAGATCGTACTGATTGATTGTATTCGCTCAGATTTCAATGATGATGTATGATGAATGACAGAGGATTCGAGCAAAGTTTTATGTACATGCGCTCTAAAAAAGGTGGTTGAGTAAATTTTTTCTTTTGGGATTTTGAATTGTTCATATACGCTTTAATGTCAAACAATCATTTGCTGAGTGTATATAGATGACCCTAAGTAAGCGACAATTGGTTTCTGTTTTATAATTGCATATTGTTTTCTAGATACCATTTGTATATATGCTATATACATTTTGGTTTCTTATTCCAGCTTGATGAATTTGTTAAATGATGTATGTATGTGAATGGGAGTGCATGCGCATGCAGTATAAGAACATTGACTAACCACCTTAGGATTCACTTATGCCAACAAGCACAGTCATTAGGGATCCATAGAATTTGAAACTAGCCTCAATGCAGAGTGTCGGAGCAGTGTCTCATGGTGCAAATTTTTTTCTTTAGTTTGCTGCAGTAAATACCCATTAGTATGATGTTGCAGTCTTAACTTAAGATTGAAATTGTCTGTTAAATATTCACCTATGAATAGAAGTTCTTGTTGACTAAGTTACTGTTAAGAATCTTGGGCGGGATCTTGGATGCCATAATTGTTGGCCTGTAAGCATATGATTTGGAATTGTTAGAATTGAACATGTCTGTGTAAAATGAACAATGTGTTTAAATTGCATACTTGTTTTCTTTCAGCTGCTGCTTCCAAGTTTTTTTTCTATGTCTACTTTGCAACTCTTTATTTTGACATGGCTGTTTTCTTGTTTAGGGTCGTGATCATTTGCTCTTTGGCTTTAGGCTGGGGGACTAGCCATGTAATGTTTCGTCATTTCCACCTGCTTTGCTTCTCCTTGATTAGATTTGTGTTGTATCTACATGATTTGCATTTTATAAAATTATTATGGTACATTAATATGACTAGTAATTATCTTGGCCTTTTGGTTCTGATTATGTGTTGTGATAGTGTATAGATTTGAATTCCTTAAGTTATTTTCTTTCTGAATTCTAGATGGATGATTGCTGTTTATGGGTGCGGTGCATTGCGCGTACTTTCCATGGATTTCAAATTTACTTAGTTAGACCTGCTTAGAGGATTTTCTCCTTGGTTGAATATGAAAACTCGCAAGACTTAAATTGTACAAGCATCCAGAGCTGGTACCATGCTTAGGTATGGTTGTTATTTTATTTCAAACATAATTGCAACATTATTTTTACTTGCGATTTACGATGATTTATTTCAGCCTGTTCTTGGAAATGGTTTACACCTCGACTGTTAGCAACGTAACGCTGATTTTCAATGTTATAAAAGCATGCCTAATACCAATGTTGGTAACTAATCCTAACTAGCACAATCAATTAAAACGTCACTCTGTTGCTTTGGATAGGGATGAGGACCCTTTTGTTACTAGGCTTTGAGTAACTTATGTCAGAAAGGGGGTTTTATCTTTTTGAGGGGTAGGATTATTCTCGAGAACGAAGTGGATAACATCGGATTATGCTAAATATGCGTAGACCAAAGAAATTAGAGACCATAAAAATGGCTTTGCCTTCTACCTTTAATTTCTTGGACAGCTACAACAAACAATAGGTGTCTACCCTGCTTGATCAATCTTATGCTGGATACTTATGTCGCTCTACAACTTTTCCGAACAACCTTGTGATAGGTATCCATGAGATCTCCACCTCAAAAGCTAGCTCAAAAGGTGAAAGTGCCCAAAGTCTTATAAATCTCACACTAGTTGTCTACACAATCAATGTGGGACTTCTAATATTGTCATTGCCATCCTCTTTAAGGCTGACGTCCACGGTGACTTTCATTCTGACCCGGTGGTAGCCTTTTCCCCCGTTTGGCAGCTTCATCCACCTATCAGGTAGCCTTTTCCGTGGTTCGACTCTCAACGAAAGCATCAAATGATAGGGATCCATGGGATCATCATCTTAAAAGCTAGCTTAAAGGATGAGAGTGTCCAAGACCTTATAAATTTCACACTAGTTGCCTACACAATCAATGTGAGACTCCTAACACCTTGCAAGGGGCTTCAAGTGTACGAGCAAGATCTATGCGTTAAAAAAATTGCATGTAGTTCGAATGGAACAAACTCCTTCGTAGACACGTAGTAATGCCTTTATCTGTAATCAAGATTTTTACATTCACGAAAAAATTGTCACTTTCCGTCATCTTAATGTCTTTTGATTCATGAAAAATAAAATCCATCTCTTCGGCTCCGCTGAGATTTAACAAGAGGATTGCGATCTGTTATTAACTTGGAACACTTTATCCCCTTCATAATAGGCTTTCCTATTAATCAATTTCAACGTCCTCACTGTTAAATTAAACATTTTACACTCTTTGTATTTGAAAAACCTATTTTACTAAATGAAGGTTAAATAAAATTGCAAAAAGTATTTTAGTTGAAACTAATGGCTGACAGATCATATGTACCGCTTTTAATCATTTTCACCAATAACTAACCAAGACACAATCATGATTTATGACGTAATCTATTTTTTCTTTAGCAATTTACCCAAAAATTAGATAATCTCTGGCAGCTTCATATTATTTTCCAAAAGGAATTTTAATGCATCTTGATAAGATTTATGTGTATTATACTAAAATGGATAGTAGAAATAGAAAGCTTTAAAATGTTAAAATTGATGGAAAAAGTTGATTTATGCATTTTTGGTATTGTAGGCGATGATCAACGTTCTTTTTTTCTTTTTATACCAAAATGAGGCTGCAGATGCAAAAGGTGACATACCTTTCAAAATATGTCAAGGTTTGCACAAAAG
Organism: Gastrolobium bilobum; assembly: GCF_033153095.1. Taxonomy (NCBI): domain Eukaryota; kingdom Viridiplantae; phylum Streptophyta; class Magnoliopsida; order Fabales; family Fabaceae; genus Gastrolobium; species Gastrolobium bilobum. The sequence continues at coordinate 342,123 of NW_026899161.1, read as the reverse complement.
ACGAGGAGGAGCAACTATCGTTGGTTCATAGCGTGACAGGCGGATTAGGGCACCCTAATAATTAAGAGTTCAAACTTCAAATAGTTAACACCATTATAAAAATAAGACTAAATTACAATTTACCCTCTTATATTTTAGTTGTGTTATAAAATATCCTCTTGTACTTTCAATTAAATCAATTTACCTGCTTGTACTTTCAACTTTCAGCAATTAACTACATTCGTTAAAATTTCATCCACTTCCATTAACATATCACATGACCTAATCCTTCACACCTCGTCCTCAATCCATTTCTCCCAATATTGATGATGTGGGTTTTCGAAGAAGACAATAAGCAAGGCAATGTCTCTAAAGTCTAAACTTATCAATCTTCAACATCGCAATTGCTTTCCTAGTCTATCAGCTTCAGAGGAGATGGGAGTAAACTAGATCAGCCAATTAAGGAAGTAATCACTTCATTACGATGGCATCAACAATGGAGGATAAGATGACTACAATTGATTTTTATGAATCTGGGAAGAGAGACCTTAAAGGGTTTAAGGTTTAAGATGACTGCAATTAGTGGAGAAAGATTTTAGATTGTAACATTTTATTTTGTATACGAAAAATTGGTAGTTTATATTAGTTTGATACTCATTTGTTTAACCCAGAAAATTGTCTTGGAAGTGTTTTCTGCAATGAGTTTAGCTGATGGCATAGCTTTAAAACAAAATATAAAATTAATTAACATGACAAAATCCAACAAAAAAATTAAAACAGAGAAGACGTAAACATACTGAAAATAAAATTAAAATTAAAAAAATATATATACCTCAACACCGTATCCTACGTTATATTTGTAAATTTTTTGTTTATAATTATATTTATAAATTATATTATGTACTTCAAAAAATATATACTTAAGTGTTTAAACTTCTTGAAGTACATAATAAATAAAAAATTTGTAATATAATAATTTTATGCTTCCATGCTATCGAAACAATAAATTAAATCGATATAGTAGTTGTTTTTCTGGTAACAAATTTTTAACACGATGGTAAATTAGTAGGACTCTAAATTCAAACAGACTTTACATCCACTCCAACGAATCCAGGAGAATTTAATTTTCAATTGCGTCTTTAAACTCGAGACACAAAAGTGCAGAACAATTTCTCTGATCATATAAGCCAACTCCCTCCGTTATATGGAGATTATTCTGACCGCGTAGGCAACAAAATAAAATATTCATTTAGCTATAAACAGAAACTGTTGTGTTTGTAAATTAATTTGCAAAAGTAAAATACAACTTCATGGACTAAATCTATTTTAACTCGAATTTTAAAGGACTATTTTTGCTTCTTGAGGCAAAGACACGTAATGTTTACACCAAAACACTAACGTAAACACAATTCGTACGTATGTATACCAATACAAAATTAAAATTACAGGTCAATGCACAGGAAAATGCATAGAAACATATGGATAATTATATTAACACAATATTATACTTTCTTAAGTTCGTTGGATACAGTTGCTGATAAAGATAATAGCAAATCTTAATCGCTTGACACAACACTGTTCAAGTGAGACCAACTTGACCCTAAATGATGTCAAGCATGTTAAAAGGGAAAATACAGGCTAATTAAAGTGAGAATGTATACCAACCAACGCATCCATCCATAAGCCAGTTAAGTTTTACCTTGACAGTATCCATTGCACCGTAAATAACTCAAAGTTATCTTTGCATCTTACTATGGCATTATTCTTCAACCACGTTCACCAATTCATATTCGACCAGAGATAAGTTGTTATCCTCTTTGACTTCAAATTTTGCAGGTTCAGTGACCTCAATACGCCCCCATTTGTCAACGGCAAGCCTCATTGATCCCTTAAACATGTCAATCTTTGCATTACGAAGAATCACTGTATTTCCAGTCTCCATCAAGTCAACTGTACAGAAACAAAAACAGGCCACCTCATCACATTAATAGAACATAAATTGGTGCCTTATATATATCAATATCCATATTACCACCAATCAACAGAAAACATATCAGAGGTAACTTTCACTGAAAGAAATCACCTGAAGCTCTACTCCATACAAACCTGACAAGAAGGCATCTCTTAATGTACAAATGCTTGTACATATGGAGTATGAGCTCTCCAAATAAAATAAACCAATTACTCAAGATTTTGCTTGTCGAAGGACAACAGAATTATAATGAGAAAAGGGAATGAGATTAAGCAATGTAACATAAATATCTTGTCTATATGCATTACATTTTCATAATCCTGCTCCCATTTTCCTTCCTCTAATTGTTCCTGACAAAGTCTAAAGACGTCATTATCATTTTCTGATTCCTAAGGTCCTATATCAAGGAATAATAAATTTCACACTCAAGGATTTTTCTTTTCATTAAAAAAGCCCTGATGTGTGAACACCGATAACTAACAAGAGTGTAAAAATATTCAAGAATATGGATCTGGAAAAGGACAAAACCAAAATGAAGGTGTTCATCATCAGGGTAGATACAGAGTAAACAATAAGTCCAAGTCCAAGTGATTCAAAGCAGTAAATATTAATCTTGTACTAAAAAGCTGATGAAAGTGGCATTCCTGGTCATGCAATCCAATGATATGATAAATAACTGAAGAAAGTTCAATGAAAAGTTAGATCCGCATAACAATAATTAAATGAGTAAAACAAGCATGAACTAAAAACTTTGTTAACAGTGGTTTGGATCTGGAACATAAAATAAGACGCCAACTCTCATTCGTGTCACCTTCAAAGCAACACTTTTCATCACAGAACACATGAAATAGAACGAAGTTATTAACACTCTCCAATTACCATCATCACACTTTTATTCCCGCAATGAAATTCATACAGTTTATCATAACATATTCATCCTTGATTACCCGAAAAGAACAACAGTGACAGGAATATAGCGAGTCTATGCTGGTTAACAATAGTATAACTTCATCAAAACTCTTGAACAAAGCTCGATAAAGCAGAAGCTAGTACATCAAAAAGTGAAAGAGAGTTCAGACGGATGATTCCAATTAAGTAGGATAACGATATCATATAATCCAACCGAAAAAACATTTAGGAATAAAGGCTTTTCTATTGAGTCAGCCATTTTATGATCTCCATCGTAGACCCAGACACATTATTGAAAACGATACAACTTCCCAGCCTCACTTTCAAATTTCCATTCCCGAATGTAAATGAAACAGCAACCATAGGGTCAGAACCAACCAACTACAATCTCACAGAACCCGTAATGATGCAAGATCCTAATGAGAAAAACCCAAATGAAAAACTCAAAATTAATACCAATTAAACAATGCCCGCGGGAGAAGTTTCCAATTTTACAAATGGGAAAGTAAAATAACTTCAAAAGATTATTTTTTTTTTTTGAAAAAGAAAAGCAAAAAGGGGGGTGAAATTAAACCTTGTTCGTTGCGAGCAGTGAAGATGATGGTGCCGGTGTCATCTCCGATGAGGCATTCGGCGATGAGAGTGGGACGAAGGTTGTGGGAAGAAGAAGGTCGTCCTTTGTGCAAGACAGTGTTGGAGGACAAGACCTTAGCGACTAAGGTGTGACCATTGGTTCCTGGTTTCAGCTGTTCCACTTTGATGAACACTGGCTTTCTCTTTGCCGGTTTGTTCCCTTCTTGCTGATCCGATGCCATTGATAATTTGATTTCGATTCCAATCAACAACAACGACAACAAACCCCTCTCCCTCTCTCTCCCTCTCCCTCTCTTCTCTTCTCTATCTCAACAAGCCCTAGCTCACAGATTGATGGATTTTTTCTCAGATTGCAAAACCATCCAATGCACCTGTTGGAAATGAAACGACACGTCGTTTCTATCGAATCCTCAAATGTCACGTGACATACATTAAACAAGCGTTTCTAACATTACTGAGTTTATTTTTTTACACCAAATCATACAACGAGCTTAAAGGGAGAATTTAGCAAAAATTGGAGCTACAAGGCAACAAAAGCATTCATCGGATGATAAATATCCGTGATGATGAAGATGTCGAATGTGTTATAGATGCAATTGATGATAGGAGATTTTCAAAAAAAATAAAAATTGAGATATATATTAAAGTTGATTGTGGCCAATTTTCATTTGCTCCCAAGCATACAAGACGTACACAATATTTTCGTCAAGAAAACAGAGTCGTCGGTTTATCTGCACATGCACAAGTGTTAAGTCAAATAACATTGCGGTAGGAAGATAAGGAGGAGGAGATGGAGGATATGGACAGCGATGAGGAGGAAGAACCAAATAGTGTTATTTCACTAGGTGACACCTCAGATACTGACATGGAGAGTGATTTTGACGCTGACACGAACCCAATAGACCTGAGTTCTCCGTCATTCCACCGCTTCATGTTGACCCAATTAGCAGTGGTAACTTAGTAAATTAAAGTTTTTATTTAACATTTCATATTTGTGTTGTAATTAGTACTGACAAAAATGTAATGAACTAGACGTAGGGCCCGAGATTCAGCCTTTTGAACCGAAAGCCCACATTATTCCTTCATTAATTGGGCACACCCTAATGACGAGATGGAGATGTTGTTTGGTGACGATGACTTGCAGGGTGGTTGGCAATTAGGGGATCCATTATATGTGAATCAGAAGTTTCGTTCGAAATCTGAAATGCAACATGCCATGAAAGTGCATTATATGAAGGCTCGTCGTACAATCGTAGTATCAAAAAGCGATGAACATGGATTTGTTATGATGTGTTTAAACCAAGTTGACGGTTGTCCCTGGTATATGAGGGAAATGTTGCCGAATAGTGAAAATACTTGGGTCGTCCGCAAGTGGGGTAAAGCAGTTAGATTCAGAGGTTGTATGTGCAGCCATAATAAATAAGTTTTGTAATACGTGCAATTATAAATTATTTGTTTAAGTTATTTATTTATCAAAAAATATTTACTGAAAATATTGAGAACTTGATTTGTTTTTAATAGGTATGTTAAGGGAAAATCTAGCTTTAAAACCAGTATTGATACTAGAGAGAATACAACGTTTTTATAGGTATAATATAACTTACAGGAAGGCTAGGAAAGTAAAAAAGAAGGGCATTGTGAAGTTATTTGGTGACTGGGACAAAAACCATATGCATTATTGCTAAATTGGCTGACATACATGATGCAGTGTGATGTAGGTTCAACGTTCAAGCTTGATACGGTTCAATGTTTTGACGAAAGTCGAGTTTATATAAATTATGAATTATGAATGACCCAAAAGCGACATCAAAATAGAAAGCAAGCAAAATAGAAAGATACGCAAAATATATAAAATATGAATTATGAATCGTATAAAATGCAGGTTACAAATTTGATTATGAAGCCCTTAAGAACCAACAAGGTATAGACCATAGTGAACAATAAAGGCGCAAGTAAAATGAAGCTACTTAGTTACCACACCGGCAAATCATCTCGCATACTTATACATCGCGCTTCTCATGCCTTCGGCATAAGCACCGAGCAGGAGGACTTCTGATCTGGAATGATAATAAATACATGGCCCAGATTAAAAGCCTTCATCACTCAGTAAAGACTACAGTTAATGAAGGCTGCAACCTCATCTCTATCACAAGCTTATCTCATCAAGCTCCTCAATATTATATTAATGATACAACTGTATTACTTTGGCACCAAGATAAAGCAAACTTGATCACTAATCAAAATCACCAAGTTGTTCATCTCTCTACCATAAATACATATGTGTTAAATCCAAGGTACACATCTTCTTCTACATAATTAAAACCTGCTTGAACCAAATCTGACTTGAGGGTTGGAGTGTCTTGCAGGTACAGCCCCGACCTTGTTCCATTGAAGACCCATGTGTTAAAGTTGCTCCAACTGCAAGATGCTCTGACCCAAGGCGGTTCTAGGCCATTTGTGTAGAGGAAGATCACATGATGAGCCCAATTGTAAAACTGGTTCTGATCAGCTTCATAAATAAGAAAGGAAAAATTTCAAAAAAAATCTTGTGGTATGCTTAGAATCATTTATATTTTTATGCTTATTTTTAATCACTTAACTCCCTGTAATTTTTTTCATCCACACCCCTTTAGATCAAATGTGATAAAAAAATAAAGTGATAAAAAAAGATCAAATGTTACGAAAGTTTTGAACACTTAATAAAAGACTAAAAGAAAAAATAGTAAACATGTCAAATGTGTCCAAATAAAAAAAATGGAATTAGAAAAAAGAAAAAATAAGACCAAATATATTAAAAATCACAACAGTGACATAAAAGACTAAAATTAAAAAAAAATAGTCCAAATGAAAAAATATATACCGAAGACAAAAAATAGAAGAAAAAATAAAATAAAAAAGAATAAAAAGAAGTCACTTATGAGTTTCCAATATATTTAGTTTTAATTTTTCTTTGATTTTTCTTTTTTGTCTTTGGTCTATTTTATTCTTTTTTATTTAGATATGTTTGATTTTTTTTTTATTCTTTCTCAATTTTTGGTCTATTTTATTCTTATTTTCTCCTCGATTTTTTTAGCCTTATGTTTCCCATCTACTAAAGATATTCATAAAAAAATAATAAATAGAAAAAAAATAAAAGGAAACATATTTGAAATTCATATCTGTGATTTCTTTTAGTTCTATTTATTTTTTATTTTACTTTTTATCTTAATTTTTTATATTTTTTTTTATGCAATACATTGTTTTTCTTTTAAACTATTTTTATTTATTCTTAATTTTAGTATTTTCTATCAGTATTGTGATTTTTAATATATAAACGGAAAAACTATTAAACATAAGTTAATGTTATAGCAATATAAAAATCGTAACCTCATCCAACCATTTAAACTTTTCGGTTGAATTGATTTTTGTTATTATATCAGTGTCGACATGACTACGTGGTCATGTGTTTGATCCTCATCGCCGTCATTTCATTAATAAAAAATAAATATTATGGAATTTTTTAGTACAACTAGACTGGATGTCATGCATCATCTACTCGTCAAGTCTAATGAGTTCTCATATGAGGGGATATATTAGAGAATTATAAAAAATTATTAGTGAAACCTTATCCAAAATCTTAAGTTTGTAGATTGAATTGGATCTTTTCAATTGCAAACACATGGTTTAATTAAGAGTTAGGCTTAGTTTGCATTTGATGTTATTTGAATGACTTCTGATACTCATCTAAATTGTTTTGGATTTATTCTTATGAAAGTAAGCCTTTGAGAGTGGATCTTTAAGCTACTTAAGAAAATGGTTGTATCTTGAACTGACGGGAAAATAGAGCAAAATGAATAGAAATAGGGTTTAGTATGTGTCATTCAAAAGGACACAAGTTTGCTACGGCTTGCTGGCTTGCATGGAAGTGGAGGAATGAAAGGAGTCATGACAATCCAAATCAGGTTCATGATTATCAATACAAGATTCAGTCAGTGATAGCCAAGGTGAGAGATATACAAGATGCTTTTCATAAGGTTAATTTAGCTCAAAATAACCGGTCCCATTCCGATACTTTGATTTGTTGGAAGGCTCCTGGAAGCAATTGGGTAAAGATTAATACGGATGGAGCGGTTAAGGGTCATCAAAGATTAGCAGCTTGTGGTGGTGTTATTGGAAATGATGCTGGTCAATGGTTAAAAGGATTTGCTTATAGAATTGGGAGTTGTGATGCTCTTACTGCAGAATTCTGGGGTATTTTAAAGGATTTGCAACTAGCTTGGAAAGATTGATGGAGAAATGTTATTGTAGAAAGTGACTCTAAATCAGCTATTGCTATGCTCACTAGTGATGGTGATGCAGTCCGCGAGAATCATCTGATTTCTCGATTACGGACATGGATTCAAAAGGATTGGAGAGTTCATCTGGTTCATACTTTCGAGAAGGAAACTGTTGTGCGGATTGGCTGGCAAATTTTCCTTTTATGAATGTTAATTCTGATGATTTTTGTGTTTTTAATTCCCCTCCCCTTGGAATTGGTCTGCTGTTTGATGCAGATTTAGCTTCTATTTGTAGAACTCGTCGTATTTCAGTTATTTAATTTGTGCTGTGATGTGTTTTACCCAGCTTACAAAAAAAAAAAGGACACAAGTTGTGTCCTTTTAGTGATTTACACAGAGTTCGTACTCTGTGTAATTCTGAAAAGTTACTTTTTTTCACTTTACATGTCAACGATGTGACTGGAAAAAAAGAAAAAGAAAAAGTAACTTTTCAGTTTTACACAAAGTACGACCGGTCGTACTTTGTGTAAAACACCTAAAATGACACAAGCTTGTATCATTCAAAAGGATGATTCTTTTTCCATAGAAATAACTACTTAGCTAATTTTATTTAGTGTAAGAGACGTTATTGCAAATTGGTTTATTTGTCAGTTCATTTAATTAGTTAATAGGCTCATTTTTGTTCCCTACAAGATTGGATATGAATGGCGATTGGCGATGCACCTCAGTCAGGCACATGCATGTTGTGAACACAATAAATTGACTTCCCTCAAGAGGGACTCTAAATTCTCAACTTGCTTTTTCTTTTTGGTAAATAAATTCTTAACATGTTTAATATTATTGGAGTTTTTCCTCTCTCTTTTTGTATGGATGATTTGACTCTCTATTTTGGCCTTGACTTTTTCGTGGTATGTGCGTTTTTTTGTACTCATTTGATTTTCACATTTGCTTCGCTAAGAAATCAGGAATTGGGAAGTTTCAAAAGTCCACAGAAATTCATAATAATTGCGGAGAGATGACTTATGTTCTGGTGGAACACATCTATGTAGTTGTGTTCTCAGTTCTCACTTTGTTCATTGTTATATCAGGTATGCCAAAGGAATTCGAAATATAATTGCCAAATACCATCAAATTAGGGAAATCTTTCCATGTCTAGTTTCGGTTCCAATTTATTATTGAACTACTGGTTCACATTGACATTTGGATTGGCTTGATAATAAATGACAATATTCATACACTTAAACGGAACATTATTATTATTATTATTATTATTATTATTATTATTATTATAAGAGGCTCACATAAAAAGGAAGGGGGGAACACCAAACACCGCTCTCACCACAAATCAGGGAGATTACTTGTGGTTAAAATAGAACATTCTAAAGTCTAATTACTTGTGGTTCAGTTGGCATTGTTTCTTTTGAAGGAGACGACGCTGTTCCTAGTTTTTGATGGGTGGTAGGTTGACTTTCTGGATTTTGGTCTATATCTTGATTTGTTACAAGTCTATGTGAAACCTTTCTTCTGTCCTCACCAAGTTCAATGAAATTTTTTATTTTCAAAAGAAAAAAGAGAGAGAAGGGACTAATCAAGTCAAGTATTAAAGTTAATTTAACGAAATCATCAAAAATTACATTGACATTGTAATATTCCCAAAAAAACAAAACAAAAGATACTGTTCATTAGTACCGATCACGCGAGCAGTTCCGTGCAAAAATACCGCACAAGAAGCGCCAAAATGCTGCAACAAATGCCAGGAAAGAAAAACAAGTATAAAATTTGACACGAAAAATATTATAAATAAAAAGAATTTAGGCGGTCACAAAATAAACATTATTCATTTTAATATTACTGTGATTTTTTTCACATATTTTTATGTTTATGATAACATTTCCAGAAAATAAAAGTTTTAAATATGAGTATTTCTGAAACGAGATGGAGCATCAGGATTAAAGACTTGGAGGACTGTAAGGAGTTCAGAGTAATTTGATGTACCGCATAGTGATAAAATAGAAAAGTTTCTTTTTTAGTATAAGATAATGACATAATCAATTTATTCCACATGTATCAGTAAATTTGATTTATTGTTATTGTATAACGTTAAGCTAGAATCTCATATTCTTATATCTAAAATAAGATTTATGAAGTAATGTAATATTTACTATGCTAGCCAATTATAGAGTATTTTTTTTTTTTTTGGTAAACCAATTATAGAGTATGTTATTGACATAAATAACTTATTATTATTTTTAAGTTTTTTTTAAAAAAGAAAAAAAAAATTATCATTTTAAATAACATAACTTTATGTCATTTTTAATAAAATTATGTCATTTTGATGTTTTTTTTGATATTTTTTCTTTTTAAAAAATTAGGAAGAAAAAAAATAAAAGACAAAAAATATAAAAATACACCAAAACAACATAAATTATGTCTTTTAAAATGATACATACTTTTTCGAAAAATATATTCTTCTTTTATACTTGGCATGATAAGCTTATGCGTGGTTTCTGTGGTTGCCTTGTTGGCTTGGTGCCTCAGAAAAATCAAGTTCATTGGTCAACACGTTTTGGACGGTAGTAGACTAGTAGCAGTTTAAAATAGACAACATGTTATCAAACTTAAAATGGACAAAAGCAACGTATGTGTTTGGCACCAAGGAAGGAACCCAGTTAGCAGCCGCATCAATGATAATTTCCTTGTAAAAATGCTGAATCCTAGTCTTCTTTTCTTCTCTTCTCTTTTAAAAATTAGTTAAAAAAAAACAGCAACATGCAATTATTCATGGCCACGCAAACGAAACGAGTGAAACGAGCAAGGTATGAAAGCGGAGGCCAAGCTTTGTCCTCGTTAAATGTGGGAAAGGGACACACATGTTAGTCACGTGTTCAATGTTGTGGGACCAACACCAAACTTTTCTTATTCAGTCGTGTCTTCTAATTCTAAATACTCTCTCAGTCTCACCTATCCTTTCCTTGGACACGTCTTCGTGGCTGCTTTCATGTGCTTAGTAAAACGGTACGGATAAAGATGAGTCAATTGAGAGAAATTCTTGTTCTCAAGTAGCATAAAAAATGCAGCCAATTCCGACGTGGAATTTTTTGTTTGGTGGAGCCCGCAATTTGCCCAACTTCTGGTGGTTGTTGTGTGACCGTGTGGGACACCCAACCCCACTTAATCTCAAATCATTATGATATAAAAAATGATCTATTTTTTTTATATATAAAAAATTACTTCTTAATTTATTACGAGTTTAGATGTTAATTTTTTTTTTGATACGTGATGTTAACTTAAAAAAAAAAAAAGCCAAAAAAGTTAAAATAATACATTTTTAATTAAAAACTTTACAAATATTAAATTTAAATGCAAAATAACTTTCAATTTTTAAAACCTAAATTTGAGAAGTTGAAGGTTAGAATAAGTTAGGCACCCATCTATGTTACATTCCGCCTACCTAATATATTTTTGACTTATTTTGGACTAAACATATTTAATAAATAAGTCAAATTTAGACTTTCAAAAGAAAGCTTATACATATAATTAAGCTGGCTATGGCCTATGTATTTATAAAAGCTTATTTTTTTCTATTAGATTAGCTTATTTTTTATTTAGATATTTAATTAATAATTTATACTACTGGCATAATTTATTAATTATAGATTAAATTAATATATTGCTTTAATATAGATATACTAATTTTATGAAAAGTCTACCAATTAAAAACAATTAAAGTTTCTTCTCATTTAAAAAAGTGAAAAATATTTATCCTTTTAAAAGATATAACTTTGTTCATTTTGATCATAACTGTTGATTTTCATCGATCAACAATTATAATTTATAGGGTCGAATTTATTAATTAATTAAAAATTCGCAACAAATTATAACCGTTGATTGACGAAAGTCAGCAGTTAGAATTTAAAATGACACAAAGTTATATCATTTAAAAGTACAAATATTTTTGATTAAAAAAATATGCCTCGGTAAAAAAATTAATGGTTAAGGGAGAATAATGGAATTTAAAAAGAAAAAAAAAGCTACAAAGGTGTTTTTTTAATAGTGGAAAAAAAGGGGAAAAAAAGCAGATAAAACGAACAAGTATTCTGGATTGGCAAGCTTTTGAAATGCGTTCGAAATTTTATATATCGGGTCGTAAAAATTTTTTTTTGTCAAATAATTAGCCGCTGAAATTTTGTTAACCGTACCTAAGCTAATATTATTGTTAAAATTAATCTATTTCCACGGCTAAATTAGAAGATATTTTCGGTATTTCATTGTTTTAAATATTTTATGCATCATTGATTAATAGTAAACAAATAAATTACTTCATATTATTTAATCTACTTCTCGTTTATAAACTCACTTTTTAGTACTTTGAATAAGGAAGTGTCAAGTTCAGAGCAATGAAAAAATGCTCACTAGGCTGAAGCAACAGTAAGCGTAAAATGTCTCGTCTCATGCATATCAATCAATATTAATCCATAATTATTTGATCCGGCAAGGATCCCTGTGAATCTCTCCTTGCCCATGAGGTTTGTGTCAGTGTGAACAATGGCCATTGCTTTTGTCACTTATTAATGGAGCCTGTCTGTTTCTTGTTTGGATGGTTTTGATTAGTCTAACGCAGCGCGTACTCTCGGTGGAAAACAGAGAAATTATTGTGGTTCGGTGGCAAACAGGGATTGACTTTGTATTTCTATGTTCTTACTTCCTTGTCAATATAAATGCATCTTCATTGGTGTTAGCCAATACTCGCATACCAGACAATATAAATGGCCACGGAATAGACCTTGTCAGCTGACAGGATAATTTAATTTTACCATATTCGTTTAGTACATACTCTATCAATAATAAAATATTAATTATATGTTATAAAAGATTTCAATTCGGTTTTGATTATAAAATTTCTAAATTTAAGAATTAATTTAATCTGATTAAGTTTGTTCTATTTTTAAATTTAATGAAATCGAATCAATTTTAATTCCTCAATAATGGAATCAAGTTTGTTTGTTCAGTAGTCAAGACGCGTGAAGTGTCAGTGCGCGCGTGTCTACCTCTCCCTATTGATGCTCCTTCCTTGAGAATAAAAGCCGCCGCAGATTCATTTGCCAATGGGCGAGGATTTCCTATGCCCATAAACAATAGCAGTCGCCGTCCTTTCAAATCAGTACTCATGGCTCCTAATAATGCATTATTAAAATAATCCTATTTATTTTCATTACATATAGATCTAACAATCGAGTCACGCGGCGAGACCAGAAGATTCCGCCGACAACTTTGCTACGTACACTATCCTTCCCTTCCTTCTCTATCCCTATCCCGTTTACGTATTTTAAATTTAAAAAATAAATAAAATACATTTAATCAATTATGGCATTATTAAAGCTTATTACAGTTTCACGAATTAAGTTTGATGTTGATTTCTATTCTATTGCGGAGCCATCAAGAAAAAAGCTGCCCTTATTCCGACAAATCACTACCTAATCCGTTCATTAAAATGACCCCAAACCCCACTTTAACTCCACAAATTAAAACGCTGACTAAAAATTACTCCTACCAAGTATCAATTAATGAAATAAAAAAAAATCAAAAAAGGAAAAGAGCAACAGGCGCGTGAGACACAGTGGATTGAAGTTGAACCCATGAAAAGAGAAGAAAAAAAAAAAAAAAAGGTGCATCCGTCCGCAGCCGTAGGATAATGGGGATGATGATGCTCGTTTGTCTGCTGTCTGGACAACCCACATGCCACGTAATTCGGGGACAGTATAGTAATTTGATCAACGCTCTGTAACAGAGCATAGCATAATCATAATAATCACAGTCAAATTCATCGCTGACTGTGTACCCTCTTTCTCTTTCTTGTTTGGATTTATAATTAATTCATAATTCATAATTCATAATTCATAATTCATGCCCCTCTTCACCTTCTATAAAAAACCCACTTGCTTCTTTCAATTCCTAGGCGTCTTTCCCCTATCCTATTTTCTCTCTTCTTCTCATAGAAACTGCTTCTCTGCTAAAGGAATTGAACCAAAAAAAAAAAAAAAAAAAAAATCAGTTACCTTAAAATTTAACGAAGTTACGTCTTATAACTTTGATGGCACCTAGGGATAAGACAGGTGGCGTTAAGGGGAACGGCAACCGTAACGGCGGCGTGAAAGAGGTGCATTTTCGGGGAGTGAGGAAACGACCGTGGGGGAGATACGCCGCCGAGATCAGAGATCCAGGCAAGAAGAGCCGCGTCTGGCTCGGCACCTTCGACACGGCGGAAGAGGCAGCGCGAGCCTATGACGCCGCCGCCCGCGATTTCCGTGGCCCTAAGGCCAAGACCAACTTCCCTCTCCTTTCTGAGAATGTCAAGAACCAGAGCCCCAGCCAGAGCAGCACCGTTGAGTCCTCCAGCCGCGACCGCGACTCCGCCGCTGTCGTCGCTGATTCGTCGCCGCTTGACCTCAACTTGGCCCCCGCCGTTGCCGGCTCCGTACGGTTCCCCTTCCAGCATCAGTTCCCTCCGCCCGCCATGGTATTTCCCGGCATGATGCCGGCGGCGAACCAGGTTTTGTACTTCGATGCTGTCCTGCGCGCCGGCATGGTGGCTCACCGTCCGTACCAACAACGCTTCGGGTTCAACCAACCCGCGTTGGCGAGTGAGTTCCACGGAGCCCAAAGCGACTCGGATTCATCCTCGGTGATCGATCTGAACCACCATGAAGGCAATCATGAGGGTGGTAGAGGCTTGGATCTGGACCTTAACTACCCTCCTCCAGCTTGAACCAAAATCTGACCATTGGGTTTTATTTTTTGTTTGCATATTGTCTGATTTTGAATTTCTCTTTAATTTTAGAACTAGAGAAAATAACAGCATCTGATAAAGAAAAAAGAAGAAGAAGGAAGTGCTGTGTGAATACGTAGGCGATTGTCTCTATTTTTTGCGACAGAGAAACCACCGGTTTCAATCTGTTGTTCCGTTTTACGAAACGAAATTGTTCTCCGGTTAATTTTTTTTTTCTTTTCTCTCGAGTACGTAAGATGTAATGTTTTGTTTTGCTGCCAGAATTTCGTGCAATGAAATGAACACGGATAGCTTGCTCTATTTTTTATTGTGTCCATATTTTGTCTTCGTAATGTTTTTATTTGTTTTGAGTTACTTTGATGTTTGTGCCGGAGAGTTGCCGGAATCTGTTAGGAGGGGACGACGTAAGATGACGTGGGTGCAAGCGTACTTGGTGGTGGTAGTGATCGTTGTTGTTATGGTTGCTCTATTGCTTGAGAGATGGGGGGATTGACCTGCCGCCACCTGACAGGTGGCTCTTGTCTCTTGGTGCGTGGGGTATAAGTAGAGGACAGGTGTCACTTTCTCATTTCAGTCCCATCTTCCAAGTTAGTACATGTCCTTTAGTACAAGGGAGGGGTAAGGGGCCAAAATCATAGAAACGAAAAGAAAACAAAGAATGATAAATGGGATTGATATTACTTTTATTAAAAACATCTTTCTTTTGCGTAGATTTATTTATAAAAGAAAAAACAGAAATATAAATAAATAAATAAGAAATTTAAATAAAACTTATATTTACAATTTATTTTTTCATATAACTTCGTTTGATCAAAATTAAAATAATCATTTTATAATTGTTAATTTAATTTTGATTCAATAACAAATAAAATGGTTATAAGAGAGAGTATAACGGAAAATTAATGGTAGTATATATTGGTAGATTCACATATATCTTACTTCTTTTTCTTTATTGTTTTCAAAAAAAAAAAGGATAGATAACAACAACAAAAATTTTAACTCTTCAATTTTTATTTTTGTAAATAATGCGTTGCTAAGTAAATGGAAAACTTTATTCTTTCAACCTTTTTCTTTCGTTGTCATCATTAAAAGGATATTCCACAGAAATCCAAAATACATTGAATGAAATTATAACTTGCTTATGCTTCATTTCTTATTATCTTTTCATTACTTATGCGCGTGTATCATGTTATTCGCATTTCCCATAATTAAAAAAAGGAAATTACGTTAATGGTATAAATAATACATTATAATATTTTTATAGCATGATAATTAAACTAAGGAGAGCTTTTGTGCCGAAGAGAAGGTAAGGATGCATGGTTCACATGACAAAAATATTGCTCAAATTTATTAGTTACCTATTAATATTTTGAGTAAATTATTTTTGCAATTGTCGCAGAAATGATTTTCTCTGTCTCATACACAAAATTGAAAGAGAAAAATGATTCAATCTCAAAGTTTGTGTCTATGGTAGAAGAATCATTTCTGTCACAACTCCATAAATGATTATCCCTTATATTTTTTGGATTTAATGTTTCTACAGTAAATGTAGATAACTTATCTACATTCACTCTCAAAACGACATCGTTTTGGGTCGAAAGATTAAAAAATTATAATGAAAAAGACTATTATAACCTTGAAATAAATTATAATTACAAAAATACCTTGATTTCTATTTCAAAACTACGTCATTTTAAAGATTGAAAATCATGGAAATTGGATTTTTATCTAATATATCTTGTTCTTATTGGTTTTGAAGGCAAATTAATACAAATTAGAGCAAGAATGGATTTAAAGATTAAAGTTGGAATTGGAAGATCATTGTTCATCCAAGAAGTTAAATCTACAGTGATGAAGCACATTCAGATGTTGTTTAGCACGTTAAAATGTGCTAACTACTGAGCAAATATGAAGGACTCGAGGAGAACATTCAAATGTTATAGATCAACATTCAAATGCTCAAACGGGAATAAAAACCTCTCTTGTAGCGCGTTTTAATGTCATTGTCAACATTCAAACTCGCTGTCATAAGCAATTTTCCTCGCGCTGAGAACATTTAAACGCCCTCCAGAATTTAAACGCTTTAGTCAACATTCAAAAGCGCTAGTAGGAAGGAAATTTTCCTCGAGGAGCGCGTTCAGATGTGATTTTCAACATTTGAACGCTAGCCAACAGTGAAAAATTGCACTTAAGTGCGTTTGAACGCGTTAATCAACATTTGAACTCTCTGTTGTAGAACAAAACTCAAGATCTAGCACGTTCAAATGTTGATTTTAGCATTTGAATGTCCAATTGCGATGCAATTCAGGTTCAATTTATAAAATCATCTAATTGAAGATATGATTGGAGATTTTAGTGAAGATTCCATAGGATCCTATGGGAAATTAAAAGATATGGTTTTTTAACTATAAATAAGGGGCTCATTCAGAAACAAGAAAGTTTTTGAATAATTGAGAAGAGCAAATTCTACTTTGGAAAGAGAAACATGTCTTTCATACTTTGGAGCATCGGAAGCGGTTTGAATTCAAGAACAAGTTGGGGGGTTTTGAGGACTCTTCACGCCATTACACCAATAGAGTTTGAGAGATTTTCTTTACTTTCTCTTGTCTTTAATTTCGCTATGTTATTCTAGATTTTTATGTAGTTAAGGGTAGATGGAACCCAATGGAATTATTATGTTATGGATTAAATTGTCTCTGTAATTTTTCTTTTTATACTTGAATGAATTTATCATATTTAGTGCTTTCTATGAGTTAGCTCCTTGTAGATTGATTTAGGGAAATTGTATGACAATAGAGATGTTGTTGTATGAGTCCTGATTTGATAAATTCATCATAATCCTTGTGATCTAGGGATAGACATCTGGCAATTATGTAATCTTTAGATTCTTGATGTTAATGCATGTTTTCTTGAGGAATAGCCGCGGAACTAGGATTCTTTCAATATTACATAGAATTAAGGTAACAAGGGATTAGGTCTTAATTACTTACGAGGAATCGATTGACATTATATTAAGGACAGTTACTTGATTGTTTAATCCATAACATAAGAAGGATATTGGGGAAAATCAAAACCTTAATTACGCTCTTTCTTGAGTTTCAAAACAAAATTCTTTTTCTTTACTTATTGTAAATTATGGAATTGCTTGTTCCTGATTTTCTTTCTTTTCATCTCAAATTCGATTGTCCAACTAAATCGTTGTTAGCGAATTAGTACTTGAAAATCAATGTTCGTGGGAACGATCTTGCACTCAGTACACTTTTATTATTTTTACGACCGGTGCACTTGTTGAAGTTGCAACAATAACTTATTTACATTAACTGCAGAAAAAACGAACTCATATCTTTTATTAATAATTTATTAGAGATTCGTGTAAAAGCATTTTATTGAGTGTCAATTTTGTTTTAATGATAGGTATTTAATTTCTTAATTTAAACTTTTTTATTAAATTCAAAGAAAATGTTTTGTAAATTTTACATGTAGTATATTTTCCTCTACATATCTTTAAAAAATTGACAAACCTTTTTTTTATATTGATATCAATTCTATACAATCAAAAAGTGTTTAATCTCTTATCTATGGGAGAGCGTAAACCCCTTATCTATTTTCCTTCTTGTGTGTGTGTGTGGGGGGTGCTGGTGGGAATGGTATGGTGCAAATCATTTACAATTTCTTACTAACTTTTAGCATGTTGGATTGTTACAAGCACATATGGCGTGGTTTCTATTACTTAAATTGGTAAAAAAAAATTATGTTGAACATTATTGATGTATTTATAGTTCTATTTATGCTTGCTCGCATTGAAGTAGCTGACAAAACATTGTTCCTTTGTTTAATAACGAGCTTGGCTTTGCCTTGAACGTAATTGATTGTGCTCGGACCTATTATTTCTGAATCTTTGTGCACATAATATTACTGTCCACAAACAAGCATCTCAATAATAAGTGCTCATATTGAAAAATGAAAACTCGAAAGCTAGACCAAAATCGAGATAAAGTTTGAAAATATATGAAGAAAATATTAATGAACTTTTCCCATTTGCACCTGCCGACTTCAAAGAGGCCCCCCATGTATGCATGTTTCACGATCGGTTGGGTACTGAGTACTAACCAAACATTTGATTTCTCATTCCTTTTAATTATATATTGGGCACCAATAAGGAGTCAAGTTGTTCTCTTTGTTTGGTACAGGAAACACTTGATATATTTTTCTCTTTTTTCTCACTTTGAATTTTCTTGGTTGAGTGGTCCTGTGGTTTGAGTCTAGGCTGACAAGTTCTTCAAATGTTGCAATCACAGGCTATTTTGTACGATTTTACACAATGAATAAGGAGGCGTGTGCGGTGGAATATTTAGCCGAGTGGTGTGCTTCTTTTGCCATTTCTTAATTTGGACTTTTGTGATTAGGATGCAAAATTCGTTAGTTGAAGGGTTCAACTCATGTGAATCAGGCAGGCTTGAAAACAAGAAAAAATGAAAAAAGAAAAACAGTTGTTTATCTGTGTAATTGGGCACAGAACAATAATTACTATATATGCGTTCACTTTTGGAAAGCAAATGTAAAGTACTGAGCTCGATGCATGGCATGGCATGTGTAGCCTTTCTCCGCAAGAATATAAAATAAGATGATATGAACAAGTCATGCCTATATATGCAGGCTTTCTTTGCATCCAAATACCCTTTTATGTAAAATGTAAAATAAAACAAAACAAAACAAAACTATAGAACTGTAAATTAAATCGCTTAGCATATGCTGTATTTGTTTTTTTTATAAATATATATAAATTTTATTAAACAAACATAAATTTCTTACATAATAAAATTAGGGGTTTGATTTTCTCACATGAGAATTCAATTCTCATGTTGTAGAGATAAAAAGTATGTGGAAAACAGGTGTTAGAAAAAATTATATGTAGAACTCATGTCAGTACGGAAATCGAAGGGTGTGTAGGAAAATTTGAATTCTCATGTTAAATGAGAATTATAAAACCCATAAAATTATATAAAATTATAGCGCAAGAAGAATTTATTTTTAATAATATATTTTTTGCAGTCTCCATGATCACGAGAAACATAGAGTACTGTTTGATTTACCAAAAAAAAAAAAGATCAAGTACTGTTTGCACAGTAAAAAGGCTGAATATAAACTCAAGGGGCGAAAAGTGGGTTGTGCCCAAAAGAGTGAATTGTTCAGCCTGTAAGGTAACAGGTTCGACTTTTAGATCAAACACCTTATGGCTAGTGATAAAAAATTTCGAGCTCTATGTTACAAAAGAGATTAATCTCAACTAAATGGGTGGGATTGAGAAAAAAAAATCATGAATATATAAATTAAGGAAAATATAGTAATTTTATTTCATGCAATATATAAAAAGTGGATAAGATTTATTCTTTATATTCTTTTTTTTAATGGGTTATATCTATCTTTTTATGTGTTACGTAAGGTAATTTATTTATTTTATGTAACATGAGAAATATATTTCTTATAAACTAAGTTTTAATAATTTTTATTTTATAGAAGATAATTTTATCTATTATACCTACGTAAAAATGGGTAAGGCTACGTGAGACTATGTGAAAAAATGAGAGAAAAAAAGTAAATATAAATTACATATAGTTTATATATATATAGGGTAAAAGATTTTTTCAGTTACCGGAAATAAAGTTATTTCTAGTGAGCTCAAAACGACATCGTTTTGGAGCAAAATCAAGGTATTTTTATAATTATAATATATTGTAGGATTATATATGTGACTGAAAAAATATTTTCCCATATATATAATATATATAAAAAATGAATTTATCTCTTACAATATGAAAAACATCATCAACTAATACTTATTAATTAAGAATGGCGCGTGAAGTATAAAGGTGTAGGAATTGAACGAAGGGCGCGGAGGCGGAAAGGTTATGTTGACGTTGATTGGTGTATATCCCATTTGGCTTGCACGTGTTACGCAACAAAGGCGCGACCCACTGATGGAACCGCGGCTGCTGCTTTGGTGGGACCCTGCCCCTGCTACGGCCGATTATAATTATGTATACACTCAAAATTTTTTTTTCTCTCTTTTTAATTACTATAGATATACTACTAATATGCACAATACATCCCTTAAAATAAAAAAAAAACATATATATATATATATAGTATATAAAATAAAAAAATTATTTTTTATTTCAATAGTTATGATAATTTATTAAATTATATCCATTAATTAATTATTAATTTTAATAAATTATAGTCATCAAATGTGTAAAGATCAATAGCTGAAATAAAAATTAATTTTTTTATTCTTATATTACATTTAAAAAATCCTTTCTTTTAAAAAAAAAATCCTTTCAATATATATATGTATGTATAATATTTTACTAAAACAACTAAAATCAAAAATTGGTTAATAAACAACTATTTTTTGGTGATAATAAACAAGTAATTATTTCAATTATTAGGTAAATAACAATCATTCTCCTTATCACCTGGCTGAAGTATGGGATTTGTGGGGCACGCTATGCCTGCGCCAACACTTTCCTCCATATTTTAACATTTCATTTGGTGAATAAAAAAAAGACAATTGTTGAATTCAATCAAGTGATTCGTGCTTTAGTTTGTCATTTTGATAAGGTACTGATTTCGATTTGATATGCCAACGTGCTACTTTATCATGAAACATCAACTAGTGGGGGGAAATAATTTAGGATTCTCTTTTGTTTTTGTTTTTTGGTATTATTCTCTCTTTTTTCTTTAATTTCTTAAGAATAATTACGGATTTTGGTCTCTATTTGAGATCGTGTAAGTGATTATAATCAGACAGCATTTATAAAGCGTTTCAATTTATCCCTTACTTTCTAATATAACATACAGATATACATATTTGACTCCGTGTTTCAATTTAACACTGCTCCAAATCATAAGTATTCCTTGTTGTCGGGAAGCATGGACACTTCAAAAAATAAGAAGTGTCGTGTCTGACACGCTCCGACGGTGTCTGACACGCGCCAACATTAACAATATATTGGCCATTTCGACACGCGAATTTGACTGTGTCCGACACGCTCCGATACAGTTAAATAGCATTTTTGTAATTTTTTTTTAAATTAAAATATATTAATAAAGTTTTCACCTGATCATATCAATTTTTTATTTTTTTTATTTTCTTAAGTAGATAAGAGATCATCTCAACATCATTGTTGTCAATTTCTATTACGCTCTTGTTGTATCTCCTTCTCTCTGATCTCTCTCTCTAATCTGATTTGATCTCTCTATCTAATATTATCTCTCTCTCATCTCAGTTCCTATTTTTTTTATTAAAGCTTCCACCTTTATAAACATATTGATAGGTATTATTAATTTAGTTTCAATTTTTTGTTAAATTATTGAATATTAAATGAAATATACACTATATAAATTAAAAATATTATTTAATATTAAAACGTGTCTCAACGTGTCCAAATCCATATATTTTTAGGATTGACGTGTCAAGTGTCATGTCGCGTGTCGTATCGGTGTTACGTTACTATTGATGTGGACTTTCTGTTCACATTTACAAACAATTCAACAAAATCGCACATTAAATCTTTTTACTGGGAAGGTCACCTTACATGCATTATATGCATTTAATTTTTATACGCACAAAAATATTAAATAAATAAAAGAAAATTATTATCTCATTTTACATGAAATAATTATCTCATGTTTGTTCTCACATCAAAAATTGTATCATCATTTTTTTTTCTTTTTAATAAGTGATAGATCCCACTACATCATGTATCTAAGTAGGAGATAACTATCTCCAACAACATAAGAAAATAAAATTTCTTAAATAAATTAAATTAATCGCGAAATAATAAATAGGTTATAATATTTTAAAAATAAAAACTAAATAAATGATGGGCATAAAGAAAATAATATAATATAAAATGATGTAAATAGTTGAGTAGGGTGGAGAGAAAGAGAGGAGAAAAGGGAGGCATGAGTCAAGGTGACGTGTCGGACAGAGACACAGACAGCTACGCCGGCGGGTCTGAGATTATGTGTGGAAAGGAAAAGCAAATGGGGTGCATGGGTGGGACCCTATTCCTATTGGGTTCGGTTCCATTCCAGTTGCGGCAACTGATATAATAACGTATATTAAATGCATATGCCATCACCAAATTTATTATTTGAATAAGGCTAAAGATACCAACATTTTTTTTTTAATTATAATTGTTATGCTTTTTTTATCTAATTAATGAAATTAACTTATTTTAATAAAATAATAACTTTCTAAAAACTTTTCAATAAAACTTTAAAAATAATTATAATTAAATGAAAGAAATTTACCCATTTAAAGTAATTTGTGAATAAAAAATGAGTATAACTACACCAAAAGCAAGCAACCACCATGAGAAAGAATGAAATGATAGAAAATTGGTTAACTGTGGGCGGCTGGTGTCCTTTTTATATTGGACTTTTAATTTTAATTATTTATTTGTTGTGAATTAAGGTGACACCTTTTTTGAAAGAGGAGAAAAGTTAAAATATAAAATATATGAATATGGAGGCGGCAGCTTCCTTCGTGTCGCAGTCCTCTTAGTCTCCCTCTCGGCGCGTTGAAAATAAATGCCTAAAAAGTAGTGGATTTGGAAGATTCTAGTTCCACCCTAATGAGTTATTTTCACGAAAGGAAAGGATAACTAGCAACATCTATTCTTTGAGCAAACTTTCGATACACTTGGTTGTATCTACACCGTTACTAAATAGAAAAAAAATTTGACACATAAAAAAAATAAAAAAATAAGGGTTGAAATGAAGAAAAAAAAATTGTTTTAATAAATGAGTGTATTACATTCGAAATATTAAAAGAATTCCAAATTCTTGATATATTTTTTTATTATTGACTAAATTACGTGTGAGTACTATTAGATGATTTACAATTATTTTCATTTAATATAATTTATTTAATAAAATATAATAGCGTCAGCTGGCAGCATCATAGCACTGTTACGGTCCGAGTGAAATGATTAATTAGATGGTAAAAGATTCAATTTCGGCCGCTTCTTTGAAAATCTATCAACACCTAGGTGCGTTTGACAGAAAAGATATTTTTTTCATCAGCAAAAAAATTTTTGTGGAGAACATGGTAGAAAAAATTTATTGTCAGATAAGATAAGAAAAAATATTTGGTATGTCAAAATTTATTGTCGGGTAAAATAAGAAAATGTGTGTTTGGCTATAGGCAAATTTTTTTACCATACATTGGATGGTAACATTTTATAATGAGATCACGTGTAAAACATGTTTCCCGGCCAAAAAATTTTACTACCCATTTTTTTTTTTTTTTACTCCTATCAAACATGACTAAACTATTTTCCTCATCCCATTCTCTTGGGCAATTTTTTTTCCTTCCTACCAAACACCCCCTAGAAAGACTCCAATTAATTAAACGCGTGGAATTGAATTGATAGCTATATAATTGTTTTGGAGATTTTTGAGTTTATGTTCTATGGCATTTTCAGACAAGGGATAGGTTATTCTACCTATTATTTTTTTTGTCTACATTTGACTATCATCCTCCAACACCTTTATATCAGAATTTCAATTATGATCCGAGAGAAAGATAAATGTTCTTAGTTAAAATTCTGATCTAAAGGTGTTGGAGAGTGGTAGACAAAAAAAAAAAAAAAAATAGTAGGTAGAATAATCTATAGAAAAAAAGGGTCAAATGCTAAAATTTGATGACAATATTTGAGGAAGGACCATTCATAATATTTGAGCGCCTGAACTGAGTTAAGCACATAGTACATGGTGCTGGTGTCTGTAATTGGACAATGGATAAAACCTAAAAAACAATTACATGTTAAGAAACTAACATATCTTTCCGCAGCTTAGTTATTTGCCATTGACATTGGTAAATTAAATAAGGCTCCAAATTCGCTAAGTAATGCTTCTGTAACTTTTTCCAACTGCTTAATGCTGAGCTTATTTATCCCTATTTTTCTCATTGATAAATTCACAGATGCTTAATAAATGAACAGAATAACAAGTTGAAGGACAAAATTGAATGAGAGGAGGTTCTTCTTTTCCCTTTTTTGGAGTTATCTGATATACTGCTTCCAATTCTACCATAAATTATTGGAGTTATGGCAAAAGCATCATTGTGTTACTATGCAAGTGTATAAGAACTTTAAACTACCTTTATTCTACTGTAGGTTAAATTTCTTAAAGGGAAATTTGTAATGTTTGATTTGCTATTGAGAAACAATCTGAAAACACATATGGTTGTTTTGTCATTCTCAGAATGATAGAATGATGCAAGTATTATAACATACTAAGGCCGACACCAAACTAACATTCCAAAGACTAACATAGCTTAAGGTGCAACTTTGGCTCTGTTATGGTGGCCTTTTTATCATTGTCCTGAATATGACTGTTGTGAAGAGTATTAAGTAGTAGTCTCAAAATTGATAGTTCACATCTTGGGAATTAAGGGGACATGCATCATGTCCAATGTACACCTGATTGAGTTTTAAGTTCTCTGCATCCCAGCTTTTGTTAAACATGTGAAATGTTATTCTGCATCACTTCTATCTTATGATTTTATTAATTTAAATAAAATTAATTTCCTCAGTTGATTTGGCTTCGTCACTGGAATGCTAACCGGATTTTCTGAATATTGATGGTTGTTATTATCAAAGTACACACGATTTTTTGAATAATGTTGTCTGGCTTTAATACATATTTTGTTGCTGCTGTGGACAAATTCTTGGATAGAAATATGAGAGCTTAATTAGCTTTGCACCTCAAGTTTCCTATCCTTTCATACTTGGTCACTTTAATGTATAAGAATTACACAGCAAGTAGTAAATATGGAAGTAAGTAACGACAGGGAAAGTTTTATGGGCTTGAGGGAATAATTTAATCGAGTTTGTAAGTGCTGTATTGTGTTTTAGAATTAACGTGTCTGAAGATATTGAAAATCTGAAAGAGAGAATTGTGTCAGGACAGGAATTAACCCAACAATTTAGAAATTCTGGAACTTTTGTTATTAGAATGAGATTTGAAAAGAATCAGTTCAACCCAAGATCTTAAAGGTTAATATTTTGAGTTGAATTAATTCTTTACAAGATTTCACAAAGTAATTTATGAGATTATTAATTAAGGGTTGGTCGGGGATCATCTTTGGAAGTTTAAATTATCTATGAATATTGACTGAACATATGCACAAATCAGAGATTTAAAATCTTATAGGTTGATACGACCAAATCAGCATCACCTTTTGATGAGCTCACAGTAGTTTTTAGTAACAATGACTTAGGATTTTTTCAGGGATAAAAATCTAAGATACAAGAAGGAAAGATTTCAATTTAGACACTCGTGCTGGTTTAAGTGACACAGAAAACTCAAAGCAAAAGTTGCTAGCAAATATATTTTAGTATTCATCAAGATGAAACTTAAGAAAGAATCTCCCAAACTAGACCAAGTAACAATAATACCCTTGCTCAATTACAGCCACTGTAAATCTTGGTAGTTGGGATAGCTGATTTATAGCGATAAATTTACAATTACACCCTGTAAAAATTGGTGTTATCCAAAATTGGTGCAAAGCGATTCTTTTATATTAAAACTTGGCAGTTGAATTTCCCAGCCTAAGAATAGTAACTTGTATATCTAGAATTGAATGGCTTTGCACATTAATTAATGTAAAGTATCAGTATAAAGTATCAGTATAATTCATGTCAGTGGAGCTGCCCTTATATTTTATAATCTAAACTTTCCACCGTTACTTGAAAGTATGGTTGGAACGTTTGAGTTATTGGAATGGATGACTAATGTCGCTTCTTTCAGTCTTTCGAAATTTTGTTTCAAATTAATGTATGTATTCATATCCAATTCCATTTTGTGTTCTTTTTAGGCTGTCAAGTGGTAATCACCAACTTTTCCCCCCAATTAGGTAATCTTTTCTGCACATGGTGTGTTCTTTTATGAGAAAAGCCTATTTATCCAATAACAAGAAAAAAGGCAAAAAGGAGGATCAATAAAAATTGTGGATGCAATGAAGCAGCAAGAATTAATCATCCAGTAATTGAGTCTAAAGAAAGCTGAATGATAATTCATTATAGGACCTTTGAGGAATGTCTGTTCAGATACATGTTCATGACATATGATGAGACAAACAACTTTTGAATTCAAGGCGCTGTGGAAATGAAAAACACATGAATGGTCCCTCTTTTCCTTTTAATAGTACTTTTATATTAATTATCATGGAAAGGAATGGTTGATCACAAGAATCACGATAATCATGCTGTCTATAAAATAATATAGCCGTCCATTATATAATAAAATAAAAATACCTTTGCCAGATTTGTTAACAAACTCGCATAAATTAAGTCGAGCCAACGAAATACCAACTTGTTCAAATATCTTGAGAGATTAAGATGTCTACAATGGATTTAGAATCTAAAAGCAATTTGAGTCTTAATAAATCTTTACTTTATTGAAGCAAATTAAGTAAGAACCCACTTTCACTTTGAATTCAAATCTTGCAGAAATTTGTGTATGGGCCCCCCGAATCTGGCGGTGGGGATCCAGTATGTTTTAACTTTCAGTCTACCAATCCGCAGCCTACCCAGCCGGCAGTGCGGCTTATATATATATATATATATATAGACTTATTGTTTCTCAAATTATTTGAAATAATTTTATTTTCGACTACTAAATCATAACCGTAAAAAGATAGATCAATAGTGATAAAAGAAGAGAGAAAAAAAGGAAATCATAACTAAGATGAATCCATTAATATAAAGAAATAAATAAATCAAACGACATAATTTTCAGATGGCTGAAAATAAATTTATCTCATGTTGCCGGATAAATATTTTTTCCTATATAGATATATATACACACAGTGTACTTGTGATAACAACTTCTTCTGTTGCACGAGAAGTTATTTCTCTTCCAAATAGACACAATAAGAGTGGGACTATCATGAGAGAAAATAAAAAGCATAGCTAGCTATTAATGACTCAATATATATTTGTCATTTTAAATGAAACTACTATATTTTTTTATCTTTTATTTCCTCCACAATCTTTGCACTTTCTCTCTCCTACTAATTTTATCGAGGAGAATAACATAAAAAATTATTAAACATGCACCAAAATACAATAATTTAAGTTAAAATAATACAATTTTTTGTACTTTAAAATGACAAATATATATATATATATAGATAAAATCATTTCCGCAGCCGCTTTATGTACAGTAACGACAGGTGTATGGTTATAATTTCTCATATTTAATGCTTTCATCTTTTGTATGGTTATGATTTCTCTCATTTAATACTTTCAAGTATATATATGTAGCAAGTATTTGATTGCTGCACGTATAACAGCTGCAGAAATATAAATTTCATATATATATATATATATATATATATATATATATATATATTTATGCCAGACAGTAGATAAGAATTGAAAATTTAGAAGTTATTTAATACAAACTTTAAAAAGGTTTTTAAAAATTATTAATTTAAAATGGAATAGGTTGTACTTTTTTACCATCTCTTATTATCAATTTTGTTATTATTGGATCAAAATCTAATTAATGTTAGTGTTAATTTAATTTTAATCCAATGATAATAAATTTATAAGAAAAAAGTTAATAAGTATAATCTCTGTCTTTAAAATTTCTAATTTATAGCTAATAATATATGTTCACACATTAAAGAACATGCCAGTGTAACAATGAGCTTATGAAGCATCTTTAGAAATTAATAGCAAAACATAATCATTATCATGACCTCAAACGGGAATATAAATATTCTATTGACATTTTACTATATTGCCCTGTTATTAATTGAATTTAAGTTGTATATATATATTCACATTCCTTGAACTGAATAAATAAATTTCAATTGTTTTCACAAAAACAAAAACAAAAACAAAATGCAAGTAGACTTATTATGAATTGGATCCATATCTCAACAACTTATCCAATAAGGATAAGACTTATCCAAACAATATTTTAGATAATAAAGAGTTAAGGAATCACACTCCTATTAGGACTTTAAACCTACAAGTAATCCCTTATTTTATTTTTTTTGGTAAATTCAAGTAACCCCTCTTGTAAATAAAGGATTGAAGCTTTCCAGGTATATATATTTTTACTTAATTACTCTTATTCCAGCACACGCACTCGCAAATCCGCTATAATCCTATTAATATTGGACAATGATTAATATATTAGCTTGAACCAATTGAATATCTCTAAATACCTTTACCATAATACTCACCCTCTAGCTAATACCAAACAGTATTCAATTTCAAACTCTGATCAAAAGACAAAAGTTGTACTTTAGAACCTGGCAAACATATGTGCAATATCGAATTTGACTCATGTAATTTTAAAATAAATTAGTTGTTATTTTCAATTAAAATTTTGAGATGATTTTATGGTGTGGTTAAGCTTTTTTTTTCTATATTATTGTGATGTTAGTAATTTTAATGAACTACTTGTTTATACTATTGATTTTAATTATTTTTACAATGAGTCGTTTCTAATTGAGACTATTCGATGCAGTTAATAACAAATAATATTTTAGATATAACTTGATTTTTTTTGTTCGTACAAGTTAACTTGTGCATTTTAAATCCTTCTAATAATTAACTAAAAAAATATGATCTAGCACTTTTTAAAATCCTTTAATAATTTAATTAGCAAGCATATGAAATGAGAAAAATAGGACTTGATTAACGAATCATGCAGGTAAGAACACAAGATAATATGATTTTTTAAAAGTGGATTTTAATTATCAATTTTGATTATTTGTATAAAATCAAACGCTCAAAATTCTGACAAGATATTATATATAAAAATGGAAAAACAGAAAGCGACAAGTAAGGCAAGTAGATGTTTTCCACATTCCATCCAACGAAGGTAATTTGGTAAAGACCGAGTCAACAACAAAACCCCACTATGATCATGATGCATTGATCCTCATCACGACATGTCATGAAATGATATACCATGCGTACATGATGCATGACGTCGGCATACATAATATGAGTATAATGAAGATGCATGATGTGAAAAAATATGAACGACCATGTACCACTTGGTTTCTTTCTACTTTTCTATTCATTAATAGAAAAAGGAATCAAAGCAAGTTCAACAAGAACGGCGTCGTTCACACCTGCTCCCCAAAGCCAATGAATGTTTAAAACGACATCGGTGCGCCGCCGCAGTCAATGATAATCATGGACATCAAACGGCGCCACCCATAAGTACGACAAAACAACAGTGACAGCAACAACGACAAGAACGAGGGGGAGAGAGAGAACGACCAAAGACCAACACTTTTTTTTTTTTTTCTCTCTTTCTATCTCCGCACTTTGTTTTTGTCGTAAAAGAAAAAAAACAAAAGTGTTGGGTTGGGTGTGTTCTTTGTTTGCGTGTGGTAATGTTCGAATGAGAGAGAGAGAGAGAGAGAGCGCACCGTGACGTCTCTGCTGCCGACAGATTCGCTCGTGATGGGGCTTCTCGCCAGAAACACGCCACGTTTTCCTCCCTCCAACTCCTTTTTTGTGGGTCCCACCATGAATTCGTGTATGACTACGCCACCGCCCCCTAATCTATTATTAAAAAAAGGATGTTACGTGAAATGTTGAAAGCAAGAGGGGACCACATGGAAGAAGGGTCAAATCAGTCACAGTATTGACAGAGAAGAGAGAGAGAATGGTGTGAAATGACGGCCGGCTGGACACAGGTGGAGCAGGTGGCAGTGTAGTGTGTAGCAAATCAGTGACTGATGAAGAAGGATTATGATGATGACGATGCTCTGCCTCATAACATTGTCCACTCACGTTTTTTCCTTTTTGTGTTAATTTTAATGTGTGTTCCTTATTATTCTATTAATAACAATAAACTAATGAATATTATTCTTTTTTACGGAAAAACCTTTAGTATTTTTTTTTTTTTTAATTAATCCAATCTTAATTTTTTTTGTGAGTTGAGTTGACTCCTTCCAATATTCTCACAAACCAGAATAATAATATTCTCACAAACCAGAATAATACATGGGATCGAACCGATTTTGAATTTTTGATACGATATAATGATAGTTTAAAAGGAAATTATAAACTATATATCTCGATAAATATATATAATATTAAAATTAATTTTTTTTCTAATAATGTTAATTAATGTGTTATGCTGCTATTAATGATATGTACATATGATAGTACTGAATTTTTTTACCAAACTTACGTCTTCTGAAAATTTAAAAGATTATATTTACAATTTTTTTATTTATAAAATATATTATGTCTTATCGATAAAATTTTTAAATAAAGTCTTTTTAATGATATTTGAATAAATTTTTGATACTACTGTTGTACTAAAGATTCAATGCATCTCACCAATAAAATTATATACACTGAATCTAGATACTACAGTAGTACCAAAGATTTATTCATAATTTGTAAATATAATTTTTTTTAAATTAAAATATCCATATAAAAAAAAATTAATCTAGAGAGAGAATAAGGGTGTTTGCGTGTGTGGGGTAATGGGTGGTTTGAACTTTTGCAGTATTGCGTCTTTTTGTGACTCAACTGTGTCCTCATAATAGTTTTCTGACAATTGGGTTTGAAAGCGTCACATTCTTACCATAATAATATCACTGCCTCACCTCACAAAAACCCAAGCCAACCCCCTCCATACTAGTTACTACACACACCCATTATTATTCTAATAATACTTTTTTTTTTTTGTAATAAAACTTATTTTACGAGTTATTCGAATAATATATATTTTAACTTCATCATTTTCATTCATATTTTTAGTAAATAAAATGAGACATTAATAAGATAACAGATATAAATACAATAATTTTTTTGAATTAAAGAGAATTATAAAAATGCATCAAAAATTCAAATATTGTAATAGTTATAAAAAGACTAGAAAAGTCGGGATTTAACAATATAATAATCTTACAATATATTAAAGAATGCTTTTGAATTTTACGGTAAAAATATGTTTCAGGTCACTTGAATTAAAAAAATAAATTATTAGTTCCAGCTTCACAGAGCCTACTAGTCCTTGAAAAGAAAAATGAATTCTCTTGTTTACGGGTAAAAGAGTGTGTCATTTTAAAAGATGTAAAGTTGTATTATTTTAAGAGAAAGAAAGAGATAGATAAAGGAGGAGAGAGAGTTGACAAAAAATAAATAAATGTGTGGGTCTCACCTCTTTATAATAATATAAATTGTGTCATTTAAAAGGATAAACACTTTTCTCTTTGTTTAAAGCCAAGAAAGTGTTAATACTTTTAAATAATTTTATACTGGTATTTAGCTAACTTTTTTAAATATACTTTCATTTTAAAAATTTATATTATTACATGATGTGAACTTCAATAGTAAATTAACACGATGTACCAAGAAAATATTAATATTGTTATATTTGTAAGGTAATTAATCAAACATTTCTGTCTTTAATATTATAAAAATATGATAATAAATGTACTTTAGATTGGTTAAATAAATAAAAAATTATCTACTACATTAAAAATACAAAAAAAAAATTAATACTAACTTATTTAAATAATAATAAAAAAGTAATTAAAAAAAACAAATGCTTCTTAAGAAATATTCTAACGGCACTCAACAAAAGTTAAATCATTTTATGGTGCAAAAAGGGAAGTGAGGACGGCCACCTTTTCCCCCGCAAGGGAACAATCAATGCCCTTCAACAGCATCACTCCTTCATTTAATCATTTCCCTCCGTCACACACACCCATACGCTGAAATGTGTTCACTGTTTGACTCAGATAAATGCAAATGCAAATGTAAACTTCAAAGTTGTGTAAATTTCCCTTGATGTGTTGATGACGTAAACTAGCCGTTTTACATTTTTTGTTGAAATTCATTAGATTTTAAGTAATTTTGTTATTTTTATTTATTTTTGGTAAATTATTTTGTTAAATTTAGAACAAGAAGTCATGCCTAGAATTTAATACGCATGATAAATCTGTTTATTCCTAATGAAAATTACAAGGAAATCTATTTAAAGATTTTACACAATAAAATTTCAGATGGAAAATTATTTTAAAGATGGCCTGTTAAAGAATAGGTTTTTTACAATAAGAAGTATAAAATAAATTGAACTTTTAAACAATTTACTGAATTGATTACTATTTTTTATTGTGTGATGAGTTTGTTGTCGTATTTTAAAAAAATCGCAAACTTTATATAAAAAAATAAATCACAAACATAAATTACAGATATATGGTTCTTAATGTCAAAGAAGGCAGAAAGGGGATTATAAACAACTAATAATAACGGAATCCAATTGTTGGCCACAAAGGAGTTGGGGGGGCAAAAGAAAAGACAAAGTTGAGTGCCCATTTTAGTCTAACAGTGTTAAGACCATTCCAAACAACAGTTACTACTGTTTGGTAACAATAACTCAGGCACAATGAAATTCTGAAAAGCTGAATAAAAAATAAACTCACTAATTTGGACAGATTATCTCTGCCTTCACCAAATCTTTCCAGTAAACTATGCATTTCTCTTACTCGTTTTTCAAGTGTATGACTGAAATGAAAATGGAAAACAGAACAGCGCAAGAGAAGGTTGTAATAATATTTTTATGAAAAAATATTTGTCATTTTAAACTATTCAGTTTTATGTTAGTCTTAATAAAATTAGATAAAATATACTCTTATGTTGTAGTAGATAATTTTTCTCTCCTACACATACATTGATTTCCGTATTATTTTTTTATTTTCTTTTTCTATAGTGGGTGGGTCCAACACATGATTATCTCTATTGCATCATTGCATGATATTAATAAAGCTCATAAAATTATGTCGTTTTAGTATTTTTTTACATTCTCTTTCCTCCACTTGTTTTTTTTCTTATTTTATAAAAAAGAAACTGTAAAAAATATCAAAGCAAACCAAAACGACGTGGTTTCATTAAAAAAGACATAAAGTTGTATCATTTAAAAGGACAAACACTTAACCCTATTTTTATACATGCAAATTTTTATTTAACTTTATATGGTTAAATCTGTTTTTAAAATTTAGTAATATCAATTAAAAAACTTTCCTTAAATTCCTGTACAAACCAATAGTTTTTTAAGATATAAGTGATAAATAAAAGTTTAGTGTTTGTCATTTTAAATGACATAATTTTGTATTATTTTTAATAAAATTATATTATTTTGATATGTTTTGTTATTTTTTGAATTTATAAAATTAGAATAAAAAAAATAGAGAAGAAAGAATATAAAATAATATAATTTTATATTATTTAAAATAACAAATATTTTTTCCATAAATAATCGTGTAGGGTAATTTGAAATCTAGAAAATGAACCATGCATGGACATAGAGAAACACAACTTTTTAAAAACGGAATATTAATAATGCGCACGCGCCTGATTCCTCAAAATAGTAGTTTGGCATAGCATATCAACTTTCACACACGTACTTTCTTTCATTCAATTAAATTAAGAAACTAATTATTTCGCTAATTGTGCTGCTTATCCAAAACGCAGAAGCACAAAATGCGAGGTTCCATGAATGTAGAGTTGACCCATCTCCCACACTTTATTGCTCTCGGTCTCGCCAACACCCATTGGGACATAAAAATTATTGTCCTCTAATACACGATATAGGGTTGGCAAAACGGTTCTACTCGATCCAACCCGCGTTCAACTAAAAAAAAATGAGACGGATTAAGATTGGCTCGAAAAATAACTCATTTTTCCTAACCCAACACGACTCGTTTTAGCAGAGTTACAAATCTAACAGGACATAATGAAATACTATTTAGATAATTGTAAGATATTATAACAGTAAATATATAATTTTATAATTATTTAACACTAAAATTTTATATTTATATGTCTATTATATACTATTTGACTTGAATTGAATAAATAAAGATTATTTAACATATATCTCCTTTATTTCCCCTACAAATCTCTTTTATTGTGATAGCCTTCTAATACATATGAAAACTAATGCTTAATATGTTTGTGTACTTTTAGAGAAAAAAATATTAATTTTTATAACATTATTTACACAATTGTCAATACATCGTTCTTACACTAGATAACAAAATATACAAATATAAATATGTAAAGATAATGTATTAATCGTAGTGTTTTAATTGTGGACTTCATTGGTATTCCTAAAATAGGGGTTATTGAGTAATTTTTTATAAATCTTTTGCGTTTTGTTCCTTTTGGTGTCGTTTACGTTTTAATGCTACAGTTTTGTGTATTGAATATATATATACAAAACTGATCTTCCTTTTATTCATTAAGCTTCCTACCCGATTTATCTCTCTCTCTTTGTCTTTCTCTCTCGTTCAAAAGCGCTCTGAAACCCTATCATAGGGCTTGCTGATTTCATCAAGAAATCACCCTTTCGGTTTGGTTAATCTTGTGATTACCTGTGTGCTTCTCTTTCTCCTTGTGTGCACCTCTGTTTTCTTGGTCTCTTTCTAGGATTGATTGAAGATCAAGATCAGGAGCGGCTGGGTTGTTCGCTCGGGACTTGGTGGCTTTAATCCAAGATCGTAGGAGCTCACTGGTTCAACTGGTCCATGGGTATCTGACACTTTGTGTGATATTACATGCCAGTGTGTGTTTTCTTTTTCGTTCTTGTATTCTGATGCATGTTTAGATCTCTTAGGTGTTGTTCTTTAGAGTGTTGCTTTTGATTCTGAGTTGTAGATGCTTTATGTTATTTGCACATTGTATTGGGGTTCTGATTTAATGGAAGCTGATAAAGGGGATTTTAGCCCTTTGTCCTTGATGTAGGAAACTTGCTAATAACAAGTTTCTGAACAAGTAAAAACATTGTGCCTCTTGTAAATTTTTCTTCTGTTAACTTGTATCTCCACGATTAAATTTACAACATTAAAAACAAAACAATTTGTTTCAAAATTATAGCATCAGTTACGTGTAACTTACATTCAAATCCAGAATATGTCATAATTACATATCTAAAAAAAAAACTTCGAAACTAGTTAGAAAGCCAGTAAAGAACATTGAGTTAGCTTTTGAGGTAGTGTATCCTAAGGTTCTTTACATGGTATCAGAGCCTCACCGTCTCCCGTTTTAAAAAAAATGGAAATAAAATTAAAAAAAAAGCACGAGTGGTAACTTTTGGAGTGGTAACCTCAAGGTTGTTAATAAAGCCCTTTACACAATAACTAAGGCTCTGATATGAATTTATAAATATTGAATTCCAAAAATATTTATAAACTATCGGTGAAGCACGAGTCTGATTCTCTAGAAAGAAGCTAATCTAAAAAATACCAAGTATAAAAACGATATACAAGTACGTAGTTTTACAGTGCAGAAAGAAACACGCGCTTTGGATGGCGAATGGGTCTAAAAGAGGTGGAAAGCATACGCTGCTAAAATGATAAGAACCAGATCTTTGACTAGAAAAGGAATGCCATCATACTGATACCCACACGCTCGCTTCGCAGTTCCCGCTCCCCACCAGAAAACCCAACAAAAGCAGTCCCCACCCCCGTTAATATAGCGCGTGGAAACCACTCGCAGCTTTCTTTTTCGAAGGTGGTCCCAATCGAATCAACGGTTGTCAATCCGTCGTCGGTTGTCTACCACGCCGCCCAACATTCCAAAAGCACCAAACCACTAATAATAGATTTTGAACCAGATAAGGTGTTCGTTCACGACCATTTTTATTTCAAACAATCATCATTATCATTATTTATGGGTCTAACAAATAAAGCTATATTATATAAATCGGGTATGAATCCGCGCATAACACAATTTATTAAAGGACAATTCTAGCTAAATGGAACAAAACTCGTAGCAACAATAATACGGGAAAAATAAATAAATAAATAAATGTATATACAATATCATAGATTTTTTCATTTATCTGAAATGTTAGATAGACTCATCCCATAGACAGAGATACTAAGATACACACTACTCCACCCTCTATGAAAACGAACAACGCTGATAAACGAAACATAATCATGACGAGAGGGGAAAAACTGGGGTACATTAATTAGATAAAAACGACGTCGTGCTAAGCCTAACATACAGGATCTCATTTTATAATACTCTATAGCCACAAGGGTGGAGGTTCGTTCAAGTCGATGGGAATCCCGCGCCGAATGAGTCCCAGAAACGACGCCGTCGGGGAACTCTCCACCATCTGTGCTCCACCGCCAACAGCAACAGCGCCGTCGATGCGCCTGTGACTGGCCACCGCAGCAGGAGGAGGCTGAGGTGGAGGACCAGCGGTGTGAAGAAACTCACTGAGGACGAGACTGCGGGAAGGGACGGAGGGCCAGCGGTGATCAGAGGAAGGGACGTTGAGGTCGAGGCAGAGGCCAGCGGCGGCAACCGGCGCCGGAGGAAAGTTTGTTTTAGCCTTGGCACCGCGGAGGGAACGAGCGGCGCCGTCGTATGCAAGCGCAGCCTCCTCAGGAGTATCAAATGTACCCAACCAAACACGAGTCTTCTTCCAAGGATCGCGTATCTCAGCTGCGTAGCGTCCCCATGGTCGCTTCCTAACCCCTCTGTAGTGTCCCTCGCGAGAAGCCGAAGAAGACGAAGACGCCATTAACATCAAAGAAAGAAAGAAAGAAAGGGAAAAAAAAAAAAAAAACCGAAGTGGTTTAGTTTAGAGATAGAAAGAAAAGTGAAGAAGTGAGTGTGTGTATATAAAAAGCAGAGGGACCCACATAACCTCCCGTAATTGTCGGCTGGCCGGCACGACCCTTAACTTTCTCACTTTCTCTCTTTTTGTTTGCCTTTTGGTTTTTTTTTTTTATACACTAACGCCACCTGCGAACCGAAAAATTTGGATAAAATCGCGAGAGCCGTTGATTTTGATCGAACAATGCAGCGTGTGATCGGACGGATGTGATGTGAGGGTTTGAGAAAGAAAGAAAGTTTGTGGGACCCCATTCAATAGGAGAGAGCCGCCGCCTGATAAGACGTGTGGGTTGGGCAGGGGGAGCTATCATGTGAGTGGGTCCGAGTGACGTAAGCCCTACTGATGTTGTTGTACGGCGTTTTGCTGAACGGCGCCTGACATTTTTTTAAATTTTTTTAATTAATTAATTAAGTAATTAATAATTAATGTTTTTTTGGGGATTGAGTTGAATAATATAAATGATGTTATTATTGGAGGGGGAGGATGTAATAAAGATTTAAAGAGATTTATGGGAATTTGAGTTGACGTATGAAAGGGAAAGGGAAAGGGGGTGGGTGAGGATATGATGAGAATGGATCAGGGTACGGTTGATGAGTTGGCGTATTGTGAGTGGATGGAAGGATTGGGGGGTTGGGGTTGGTGCAGTGACAGAGACTCCCACGTGGAAGGGTGTCTGAGTTGCAGGGAACAGGTGAAGTTGGGCCACACACAGAGAAAAGAGAAGATGGGCTGGTTGGCGTGTTTGACCCTGTTGGCCCCTGTGTACACTCCAATCCTTTACTATTCTTCTTCTTTATACTTATAGAGAGAGAGAAAGAGAAAGGACCAAATTTCAAGTTTTTAAAAAAGAAATTTGAAAAAGTGTGAGTGGTGAAAGACGGGTGGGGGATTCAGTTTCAGAGTGACTGCAGCTACCAGACGCGGGCACAGTATGTATATGTATATATATATATGCCTACAGATACGGATGTAATAATAGTCACGTGAACTCTATTTACTTTTCTTTATTTATTTATTTTTAAAAAAATATATATATGCGTATTTGGAAAAGTAATTTGTAATTCATGAATTATACTATGTGAAAATGAAATAAAATTCCTAAAATGCTTTATCAAGTTATCGGCACTCGGTTTGGGTTGTTTTGTTTGGACCATCTCTGTTGATTCTCTCCCTGCATGAGGACAAGTGTGTTATAATAATAATAATAATTTTTTTTTTTTTTCTATTTGTGTTTTCAAACTTGCCTTTTGGTTTCACTCTGTATGGTCTATGATGATGATATGATAGGACGGCAACTTTTTATTTATTCCCTTTTGTTTTCTCCGTTGGATAGTTTGATTACTGTTCAGTTTGTTGTGTCTAACTTCAATCAACTCGCCTGCATCTGCTTGGAAGGTAGGGAGACAGAGCTTGTAATTAATCAAACTTTGATTACTCTGAAATAACTACAGTTGTATTAGCTTGTTTTATTTATGGTATTTTTGTGGTAAAAATTATTTATCCCTTACGTTCATATAAAAATAAATAAATTTCACAAACTTCTTTTCTATCTTCTTTTTATAATATAGTATTCACTCATTTTTATATGAATGTGACGAGAAAATATTTTTTTGTAGTAAAAATAATTTTTTTTTATATATTATTCATTTAAAAGGCATAATGTTTTATTTCTAATTTTAGAACATCTGTCTTTGCACCTCTCAAATGTCAATTTCAAATTTTGACTTCGAGGTAGCAAATCACTTGACAATTAGAATTTTTTAGTTAAGAACTTTTATTTAGATAAATGAGTAGTCTCTACTCATTTATTTAATTCAATAACCAATTTTAAATCATGGTTATGCTACATTATTTATCAAAATAAGTTGTCTTTTGTTTTTCGAACCATTTATTTTATCTTATCAAAGAATGACTTGTCAAAGTATATTCGATGTCTTCCCTAATTAATTTTCAGGTACACATGAAACTAATACGTATGTACAAATAGTGGCGTTGGCGTTCTGTTTGGATGATCAAGTTGATGGTGTCGTCGTCAATGTCGCCGACATCCTTTGATGATAAAAATGCCACAAATCAATCCATCCTCGTCTCCACGTGTCTTGTCAATCTTTAATCATGGTGGGGGATGGCGGCCGACGACGGTGGCTGGTCACTGTTTGTGCTTCGCTTCTCGTGTGTGGCAGTTTCCATCATCAATGATCCAGGACTAATTTGAAATTTTAAAAACTTGTTAAGATTAAAAAAAAAGGACTACATATAAATTATAAAAATAAAAAACGGACTTCCAGGTTGGTTCAAAGGATCACCCGGTTTTTCCTTTACCTAGGAGTGTTCTGACTTCGTAGTACCAAATTAACAATTTCATAAGCCGTAAGGCCCAACGTCGAAATGAGCATAGGTCATGGATATCAACTAATTTAAATTTAG
This sequence comes from Gastrolobium bilobum, assembly GCF_033153095.1. NCBI lineage: Eukaryota > Viridiplantae > Streptophyta > Magnoliopsida > Fabales > Fabaceae > Gastrolobium > Gastrolobium bilobum. The sequence goes on along the minus strand of NW_026899161.1, from coordinate 302,498 downwards.
ATAGTCATAAGATGGGTTAGATTTGACATCTGGCTTAAATTGTAGTTGCCTTAACCTAATCTACTTTAATTTTGGCTTTTGGATAACTGCAATCCAATCCCACCAATATTAGTTTGGTTAGCTTGCTTCATGTATGACATTGGTTTAGGACTTTGGGTTAAACTATATTGTATATCCATAAGCCCAATAATGGACTAACTGATCAAGAAATCCAGGCCAGAATGGGTTCTAAATGGTTTGGGTTTTATGAAGGTTTTGTGTGTTAATTGTTTTCCTTACCCACTTTAGTTCAGAAACCAATTTCAACTGATGCAGCAATTTGGTTATTTTTCCTTTATCAACGCATAAACAAGCATGATGCCCTTCAGAATGATCCGCAAATTAAAATATAAAAACAGGATATAAAAGAAAAAACTCTGCCTTAAACCTCACTTTTCTTCTATATAGAACATTATGATTTCTATCTGCATTTCAACTTTTAAACTGCTATAAATCCTTTCCTAATAGATGAAAAAAAGAATCTGTATAGAAGTTCAAACATAGAGGGGGTAATAAAAACGTAAACATGGTAATGTACAAAATTTACTGATTTACAAATTAGGAGGGTTCTCAGCTTGTAAGTGATTCAATGGGCTCAAGGAACTTTGTCAATATTTGGGGAAGCACACTATGGGGTACAGCCATCAGAAGATCATATTACCCTGCCATTCAAGCCACTTAAATAGGACTCTTCAATTAAAAAAATGCTGGGATAGTCTTCGAAAGATACCAGAACAATGGGATGTTATCATGAAAGCAAGATAGGCCCATTCTCCGCAGCAGTGTGAGCATTGCCATAATTATTATGCCTTGTCATCTGGATGTCACGTGAAAAATGGGTCCTTGCTTTTGCATATGGAGCTGCCCTCGCTACAAAAGAAAACCAAGAGTATAAATTTTAATTCATGATAAATTCTTAGTGCTTAGCAAGGTTAAGTTCGGGAATTTAACTATTTTCCCTAATTCAACCCAATTTGGAGAAACAAATTTTCTTCAAATTTCTCTAGAGTTGAGTTGATATCCTGGGAGAATAGTGTCAATGTTTTTCCACATTCAAGAGTTAAGTAAATTCTGGGCTACTTGACTCACGTAATGCATGATCATTTTTTTGGGATAAAACAAGAGGGTTGTACAGAGAGTGAAAAAAGGAATATTCAGGTTGCGGGACAGGCCAATAAGAATACAATATATTACTAATTACTAATTATGATTCCATATAAAACGTTGGCCGTGTACCCATATATATATATATATAAGGAGAGATATTCTTACTACCAAAATCTTCTACTACCAACTCACTACCTATCTAATCACCATTGGATTAATATTTTCTCTTTTTCCAAAAACTTTTTAGCATTTTCTCTCTTTAATTCAATGGTGATTAGATAGGTAGTAAGTTAGTAGTAAAAAATTTTGGCAGTAAGAATATCCTTCCTTTATATATATATATATATATATATATATATATATATATATATATATATATATATATATATATATATATATATATCGGATAGGGGCAAACTGGTGTAAGCTCAACCCAATAAATTTGCAGCGTATTAAGATAACTATAACCCGCAAATATTAAAATCCTTACCCGCAATTTGCTGAGCCCGTAGGATATTCTGGCGCCTTTTCCACCAGCAAACTGAACAGACAATAAGCAGTAGAAATGTAAAAAAAGCACCTAACCCAATACCAACTTTAGCACCGGCAGAAAGGTGAGGTCCGCATGTAGGTAATCCAGGTATACCACACAGACCTGCATTATCAGTAAAACTGCAGCCATCCACAAGTGTAGATTTAGCAACCTTAATCACAAAGAAGGTTGAGAAATAGCATATAGATATGGTTATCCTCTCATTGCATATAAATATTCTTTGTTTATTGAAGTGTTTAATCATTGACAACATACTTGAAGCTAGCTCTGTGCAAAAGTCTTCCTCCTAGAGTTGCTGGGACCCTTCCAGACAGGAAGTTGCCATTAAGGTTCCTGCATGAAGACATTTTAAAACAGACTTCTTGTCTCCTTATTTGTCTTATGGCTAAGTTAAACACTAAGGAATCTTACAGTCTTCGTAACAACGTCAATTGTCCAAGGCTTTCAGGAATTGATCCATTGAAAAAGTTGTAGGACAGGTCACTGCATGTGTACATGGCATTCAGAAATGATATCACCATGAGAGCCAAAGCAATAATTCACAACTTTCAGTAATCTAAGAGTGAAGCTAATCTCAAGTGGTTTAATCAAAGCATGAAGATGGTGAGTCATCTAAGTTCTACTAGTCACTGAAGTACAAATTCAACATTGCCAAGTTGTACAACTTGATCGACCTTTCATTATTTAGAACTAAAGCAATATTGACCACAAATATTAACCTTAATAAGATATATGACTCCTTTTCTTTGTGAACTTTTTATGTATATTTATCCCTTAGCTTTTACAAATCAGAGTGATTTTGCAATATGGATTATTCACTATAATGTCATCTATTAAGTAACAAATTCAACCCAAAAGTTCAAATTGTTAGATGAAGGTCACATTAAAAGTTTTATATCATACTTCTCTAACATGCCCCTTCACACAAGAGTACATTGAACTTAAAGGGTGGATAATGCACAGGCTCACGTACCTGTACTAAGAAACACCACAATATTTAATTATTTAGTAAATAATCAGGAGTTGTGAGGATCAAACTCATGACCATTTGGTGAAGGACATATTAATTGTTTTTATATCATACTTTTCTAACACCATCTATTCTATCAATAAAGTTCCACCGTTACAAACATATTACATAAGTGGAAAAGTTTCCGTTTTACTTTTTTTATGTTTTTAATTTTAGAGGTGTTACTATGATATATAGTTTTGGAAAGACACATGCACTCAATCCAATTAGGAAATACGAAGACCAGGGAGTAACAAATATATCTTGCAAAAAAAACTACTTTAGGGGCATTCAAAACCAAACGGATCCAATCAAAACTGAATAAATCAAAAAATTAAATTGGATTGAATCGGTTTTTAGATCCAAATTTTCAAACCAATCCAGTCCAAATCGAATCAAAATTTTATACATATATTTTTAAAATAATATTTCACCTAAGAAATTTCCATATTATCGATACTTATTTAGAACATTCTTATTATTCTTCCAGCCAAACTTAATTCCCTTTCTTGGATTTGAACATATATTGTAAGATTGACAATTAATTTAGAATTTGGATTTGTGTTTTGATGTCTTTTCATGAAATTATATTTCTGTACTTTGATGAATTTATATATTAAAAAAATTCAAACAAAAATCTGAAAAACCAATCCAACTGAAACTGATTTAGATTGAATTTACAATTTGAACCAAACCGATTGAATGATATAATAAGAAAATCAATTAGATGGATCAGTTATCCTTTTCCCTTAAAACAGATCCAAATTCTGCAAACACCCCTAACTACATATACAACTATACAAGTTCATGTTTCATATATCTTGTCCCTTAGATCTTGCTAATGCTTTAAAATTTTAGGATTTCATACTTTCTTATTTGTTGAGATATATAGTCTCACATTGGTTGTATGTGCAACTAATGTGGAGTTTATAAGGTCTTGAGCACTCTCACCCTATGAGCTAGCTTTTGGGGTGGTGACCTCAAGGTTCTTAACATGGTATCAGAGCTAGCTTTTGGGGTGGTGTATCCCAAGGTTCTTTACATGGTATCAGAGCCTCGCCGCCCCCCACTTTCTCTTGTGGCGTTTCTTAGCACAGGTAAGCTGGGCCTGTTGCATTGTCCACTCTTCAAGCCCAATGGGCTCTCGTGTGAGGGGGCGTGTTGAGATATATAGTCCCACATTGGTTGTATGTGCAACTAATGTGGAGTTTATAAGGTCTTGGGCACTCCCAACCTTTGAGCTAGCTTTTGGGGTGGTGTATCCCAAGGTTCTTTACATTATTCCTCTAGAACCAGGGATTAGTTCACATAAAGAATTGAAGACAGGATTGGAGCAGACATCATTTCCCAACACACCTGTGCTGAGGATGAGAATCACATGCATTGTACCATATATTTTATGAACTAAGAAAATAAGAAGAGCAAGAACAAGAAGTCACTTACAGCACTTGCAAGCTAGTTATTGTTCCAAGTGCGGAAGGAATAGCCCCATGAATGCTGTTTCCACTTAGGTTTCTGTGATGAACAAGTAAAATAAGCATAACAAATAGGCGAATGAACGTACTATTTTTTTTCTATTTCTTAGGGAATAGTGAACAAAAAAAGGAAAACTAAAAAGGTCAGACAAATTATTCAAATATCAGTACTTATGCCTACAGAAGTAGGATTTTATTTTATTATCAATATACCAAACATTATTCATATATCCATACATTGACATAAATATTAATGTTCGTCTGAAAGGAAACTATTTACAACTCACAGGTTTTGTAGATTATGCAGTCTGGATATGTCATTCGGCAAGAAACCCTTCAGACCTTGATTGTCAAGACCACTGTTCATCAACAGATACATCACCAAGTAAGCCATATATTGAGATTAAATATTCAATACAGCTTTCACTGCAAAAGACACTGACTTTTACCCTAGTGGCACCAATATCTTTGCTAAGTGCAGGGTGGAGTTATAAGTTTGTTTTGAATACAATCTGGGCCCAAGGAAATTTGAGAAAGGAGAGGGTCAATATAAGGGCTACTCCCTCAAATAAGGAAAATAAAAAGGTTGATTTCAGAAAGCATGCAATTCCCAAATGAGTGAAAAAATATGTTTATAGCCAAAGGCTTCAAACTCTTAACAAGAGAAAGACGGATTTAAATGCTACCACACAATCAAATATTTAGAATAAGGATAATAAGAAATTACAGTCCATCAATGACCCATTTGCTGCTACTTTTGTCTAATTGGCAATCTGCTCCAGTCCATGGATGTTGTTGAGGAACACATGGATCACCATTCCACCCAAACCTGGGAGGAAGCCCCAAAGCCTTCTTTAATGTTTGTAAAGCCCTAACTAGAGTAAAAGAACAATGATCAACTAGCAAAAATTTTACATGCATTTAGATTACCAGAAATCACATTTGCTACCATTAATAGTACATAAAATCAGAGGACAAGTAAATGTAACAGTATCATAAAGTAACCAATCAATACTAAGCCTGAATGTCACCTCTGATAGGAAGAGGAAGCAAGAGCAACAAGCAATCAGTTAAGGAAAAGTGCCGAAACAAAGAGACCCAAGAAGTATGATAGTGCATGTAAAAGTAGCAAGTACCAGCACAAAACCGATCCCATGTTGTATTCATAAAGAGCCATAGACCCAAATAATAGAGTATCTTGAGTTGTGTTATTTAATAAGGGAAAATAGAAGCCAGAAATTGTATAATTCTGCATCATTAATAAGTTCCTGAGAATGTCAATAATATGTTATTGCTCATTTGCCAAAAACTTAAAACAAATACAGATTGCGTGTATATAGTGGGTATTATGAAATCATTACACTCTCCTCCAAATTCAACCCACATTTCATTTGATTATATAATAAATATCACACATCACTAGGACGAAAATTCATGTTGTAACCAAAAAAAAATCATGTTAGAAAAATAGGAGAGGTTATACTTATAAGTTATAACCTCTCTTTTTTACAACCATTTTCTTTATTGTTGGATCAAAATCAAATCAACGGTTATAAAATAACATCAAGTAAGAGCCATTGATTTGATTTTGATCTAACAATAACAAAGTGGTTATAAGAAAAAAAAGGTTATAAGTATAATCTACCTTAGAAAAATATAACATTAGTAGGGATTGACATATATACCTTCATCTGATAAAGTATTTGACTCAACCATTATAACCTCCAATATCTCAATGGCATTGATTATGGCAAGACTACCCTCTTTTGGATTCAAAGTTATTGTCAAAGTCCTCCCATTAACAGTAACAGTTGTATTAAGCACAAGGGCGGTATAAGGACCCCCACTCAATTTCACAATGTCAACATCTTTAAAAGCAACATCACCATTTATCATAATGTCAAAGACCCTTTGACCTATGGCAGTCACTGAATTATCAATCTCTGCAAAATGTAACCAAATAGAATAGTTTTTGTTGGGATCCACATCCAATGTATATGTTAAATCAGGCTGGCTACTAGTACTAACAAGTGCTGATCGATAAAGAGTTTCTGGATAAAAGTTTGGTGGAAGTGAAGCCTGTTTGATTCTAGTTTCAACGGATCTAGGTCTATCAGAATCCTGACCAAAAGTTTTAGTATGCTGCCAAAATCTGTCCCCACCCAGGGGATCCGCACCATAATCTACGCCAAATTTTGACTGCCCAAAACCACAACTAAGTCTTTTAACTGTCCTAAGTATTATCCCTTGACTCCATCCAGGCGCAAAATAATAAGCTTTATCATCAATTTGAAGAATCTCAATTGAAAGGATTGCTGGATCTCCATGACCCGTGCTATGGAAACAGATTGAGACAGAACTATCCATAAGAAACACTTGAGCTTGGGTAAATGCTTGATCATCCTGATCGGTCCAACCTGATTTCAAAGAATATATTTGAGTGCCTTGAATAGAGATGTCAAATAGAGGTTCATCGGTAGCTCTAGCTTGTGCGACAAGTGCAAAAAAGATCCTGACTGAGTAGTGCCCCTTTGGCACTCCATTAATGTGGTAGCAATTTGAAGGACCTTCAGACAAAGGGAAATAGCGAAGAGTTGTGAGAGGAGGGGAAATGTAGCTTGTTTTAGATGCGTTAGCGGGTATGCCTCCAGTATATCCAAAGTCTTTATACCAAAGGGTAGTGGTTGGTTTTGTTTGAACATTCTGCCGAGCCCCACAGCTTATGCGCATAGCAAACGGCCCTGCAATGAATGTGAAGTTTCAGAAATTTGAAGCAAATCAAAGGGATATAAAAAATATCAAAATTATGAAAATCCTAATCCTTTGGTATTCGCAATCAATCACACCGGTTTCGTTAACACTAAAACTCGCCAATAAAATAGCAACAACAATGCAGCAAGCTCTTGCTGTAAATTTCAACATGCATTTTGTAGATTGTTGTCAATATATCACACACACACACACACACACAGCATAATTTCATCACATCCCTGAGATGTTGTTCAATTAAATGCAACAGTCCGTGCAATAGGTCCCCAATAAAGCAAGTTTTAAGAATCATGATAAGCAGGCACAGAGCGAGCTCAAGAAATTTCAATACGGTACCTGTTCATATTGAGAATGGTGTGTATAACAAAAAAGGGGATTGTTGAGAAATATAGTCCCACATTGGTTGTATGGGCAACTAATGTGAGGTTTATAAGGCCTTGGGCACTCCCACCCTTTGAGCTAGCTTTTGGGGTGGTGACCTCAGGGTTCTTAACAGGGATAAACTAAGTTTTTGTTCAAGAGTTTGACAAGCTGAGTACTTCTAATATTCTTAATATCAAAGTTTTCTACTAAAGAGAAGTGTCTTCCATGAGACATCCAAACTTGATTAACCCTTCACTATAAGTAAAATACTAAGTTGTAGAGATTACTTAATTGATGTTATCTTCGTATTTTCCTGTTCTTTTTTTAAATTCAATGGCCTTATCTTTTTTAAACCCAAAAAAAATTAAAAAAAGAGAGAATCTATTAAGCAATTTCTGAGGCGCCAGATGGAGTCACATATACCCCAACATTACTCAGATTCAAGCATGAATTCCACCCAGCGATGTGCACGCATTTTTCCTTAAATAACTAAATTGAAAGCAAAACAAAGTGAAATTTCAAACAAATCCAAACTCAAAATCCTTATGCATGAATCTACTTATCAACTCCAATGTACATGAATACGATAAAAGAGCATCACCACCAAAACGAAGCTTACCTCGTTGAGCTGCCCACACAGTAAAAGCAAAGCAGAGGAAAAGCATCCATAGCAGAAGAAATCTAAACATTGTGGTATTTGGCATCTTTGCTTTTTCTTCTTCTTCTCTCTCTCACATCCCTGCTTTTCTAGAGAGAGAGAAGAGAGAGAGAGAGAGAATGCTTGGACGTGTCTGCACTTTGCAGTAACACTCCACCGTTGGGAATTTAACTACTCTAATAATAAATCTTCTTTGATTAGTTGACTCGTGAACAAGGGACGGGGACAGCTGTCACCGTGCTGCTGAGCCTTATCACAACCGATGCAGGTGCGCACCAACTCCACCGTATCTCTTAATGATTATTGTTCAAAGATTAAAGATGATATACTGTGGATTATTATTGAATCTACTTGGATATGGTTTTGTGGGTCCCGCTTTTTAACGGCTATGATGTGAGGTAGGAGAGAGTGAGTTGTAGGTTACACATGGACCACAGTATTTCTACTTGGTGGCTAAATATTGTGGTTAAGAAAATATTGTGACATCCAATGGGTGCAGTTCAGTTGGTTCTTTGGCGCTGAGTTAGTGGAGTTGAATATGTGTTTGATTTCCGCTGAATGTATTCTTGAGGAGGGGGTTGAACCTTTAGCCCATCACTAACCCCGCACTCCAGATTAGTCTCATAGCCCGGCTCAAAGAGTCGAAGCTTGTGGGCATACCGGAGGGAGCCAACTCACCTCAAAGAGGTAATTAGAGTTGGGTAACTCAAAAAAAAAAAAAAAAAACTTTGTGACACTAATTTCAAGGTTGTAATTGCTAATTGGAGGTGGATTTTGCTTTTTTAGGTTGTGAGAAGACAAAAGCAACCAGAAAAAGAGAGTGAGAGGGAATAATAAGTTCACGGGAAAGATTAAATTTAATGTTGCTTAACTGAAATTACACGATTGACCTTGAGAAGTAATAAATAGGATGATTGCATGATGTTAATTTTTGGATCAACCGGTGGATAATATAATGGCCGTGTTTGACTTTTGAGATGGGTCGGTATGTATTTGCGCTATCGACGAGAGCGTCACCAGCGTATGCAACGCATGAAGAGATGGGTCAAGCTTTGAAGGAAACATCTTCCATCATGTTGGACTTGGAATTACTTCATTTTATTTTAATTATGTTTTCAAATCAGATAAATTGCATAATACTAATCTTTAGGGATCCAATTAGAGTGAAATCATTTTATTTGAAGGGAATATCAAATCTCTTAATGTTAGGTATTCCATTGAATCAATTTTAACATTTTATCATCATTATCATAATTATTAATTTCCTCTTTTACCTCTAAATTATCTTGTGTATGTTGTAATCTCACCCTCTCAAAAAAATATACGAATTATCTTTTTTTACAAATAAAATATAAAATTATTTTTTGGTTTGCTTTTATTTATTTATTTTGGTATGCAGGTTTGCTTTTATTTAATTTATAAAAAATGCCTAGCTCATTTTTTAATTTTTTAATTAAATTAAACTTATATATATATATATATATATATATACACACACGATAAAATTAGTTTACATTAGTTTAAGTTACACTATCAATCTTAATCATTAATCCAATTTATATCTAATAACTCACGTGACTAATAAATTAGAGTCGTTAAATACAAATAAATTAACTATTAAGATTGGATATAACACTTGTTATTCTTAATGATTTTATGAAAAATGCACCCATAGATTGATCTCAATGTTATATGTTAAATTGGTAGCATTGTGCATGCATACCTTAATGATGTCAAAGACGCGTTGAAAAATGGATAAACAGAGAGCTTGACTTTGATAAAAGAGAAATTATCTAGTTCTTAATTATATTTATCAAAATAACAAAATATTTCACTCTTACACTAAAGATCTTAAGCACTTTTTATAAACTAATTATAAATCAATTCAAAGTTTAAATTCCTAAAAATAAAGAAAATTTCTAAAAATGTATATAATAAATTACAGTTAAATAATTCAAAATACATATCAAATCTTTGATCTTAAATCATGTCAAATTTGTTGTTTTCCATTTCTTTTGTCGAACATATTACAATCATTTAGACTTTGATTTTATTGTACTGTGTTAGATTTCACGGTGTCATTTCTCTGGACATGTGAGCAATGTTTAATGTGTTATAATTTTGTTTGACTTCAAATTTCTTGAAACAATCTGTTAATTGGTTGTATAGTACACAGCGGGCCAATTATAAGTGCATCACTTAATGTTGGATATATCACCATGTGAATGTATGATGTGTGATAATTTGATGTCACACATATGCAACCCGGTTAAAGTCAAGAGTGTTTTGTTCTTTATGGTTTATGAAGTAAAACTTCAATGGGTAGCCTAACAAAGTCTTTATTGGTTAGAATGGTCATTCCATTGAGAGATCAAATTGTGACTATTTTTATAAATTCAATTTGCAACACAAAGAAGGATGTTGTGTACATGAAAGCAAGTGTGGATTAAGCAAGGATTATGTCTTAACTATGTGCAGTCCATAACAAAAGTAGATTGAGGGAAGTTGAAATCCCAACTTACATCTTGTTTCATTGTTTGTAATTATTTTTCTCATTAGATCTTATTATTTTATTTTTTATGTTACTTTCTTGAAGATATTTATAATCCTCTCTTTCAAAACCATTTGAATCAATCAAATATAATCAATCTTGTGATATAGTGGTGGACATAATCTTTGTGGGAATGATACTTTCTTTTCACTTTATTACTTGAGCAATTGTTGCACTTGTCGTTTGTCGGAGCCACATTGCTTATATACTGAGACATTTGGGAATATTATTTGAATATGTTTTAAAGGAAAATCTTGAGGGAACAAAAATGATTCCAATATACAAGGTATTAGTTATTTTATGTGATGGTAAAATGAATTTCACATAATCGATATGTATTTGAGAAAATTACTTTGTGTAAGCAGTTGAGAACATTGCTTGCGATATTTTAAGTTTATTATGAATTTGATTTATTTATCATGATATGTAATTATGGAAAAATTGTTAGACATGTCGCTTCAAAACTCAAGGGGTGAAGTGAGTTTTATAAAATCTTTTCGCAAAATGTCTCATTTGATTTTGAAAAAATATTTCTTCAATCTTTGATTTAGCACAATTAATTCTAAGTAAAAAGATAAATGTGTGATCAATAGATGAACTAGTGAACAAGCAACAATCTAATGATTGAAATAAAGAGTTGAAGGTTAGAGAAATTACAAACTAGATGTATCATGGTTCGATCACCGCAACTTATGACCTATGCCCGGATTGAAGTTGCTCGATCAACTGTTTCACTAACAATCATATTTCACAGGTGCTTGACAAACATTTATAATCTACCAAGTTTACGGGTACCTAGCAACCCTACACTTTACTCTGAATTTTCCTAGGTATTTGGCTACCTTTCTAACTTAATGGGTCTCACAACATTTTCAACTCAAGTTTACAAGAAGGAATTGTTTAACAATGGCTAAGTACTCTCAAAGTACAAATGATACAACTTGAAGCCCTATTGGTAGTGATGAATTTAAAGAATAAAGCTCAAAGGTAATAGATGATCAAGGGGATGAATCAGTGAATGAAATGAGAATAGGTGCATTGAAATCAATCAGTTAAAGTTCAATGATAAATGGAATAGTGATTAAAAATAGTTAGAGTATATATAATTTTCCCCCAAAATATAGTCTTACAAGGCTTAATGGCTAGTAAGGATTCGAATCCTTTTCGAGAGATTTGAATCCCTTCACGATAGCAGCAAATAATGTAGTCCAAATTGGCCTAACTTGGATTCCAATGCCTCCAAACTTTCGCAAAAGCATTTTCTTGACTTCGGAATTATGCATTATGCAATTTGAAAGTTATGAATTATGCAATTTGAAATCCATGTTCACTTCCATTTCATTCATGCAATTTTGATCAGCTACCTTTAAATTTGAGTCTAAGTCCTATAAATATACTACTTGTGCTGTTGGACTTAGGTTCTTCCATTATAGCTTGAATCTTTTGAGTTTTGTCAATTGTCTTGATGGACTTCACACATATTGACTTGGATGATTGTCCTTTTAGACTTCTTTTTAATTGTTCCAAGTTGTAATGCTTTGAAGTCTTCTTTCTATGCGTGTTTGTTATCATCAAAACTCTTGCATTTTATATTCTTCATCTTGAGTGCATCAACTCCACAAAAAATTCATGCTTAAGCAATATGTGTAGATATTTGGTTTTTGAAAAAAATTAATATAAATTGGTTATAAGACAAAATCATTTATGAATCAATTTAGTGGTTAAAAATTGGTTTTTTAGCAGGTTTTAAACAATTTAAATTTGTTTCTAAATCTGAACCAGTTACCAAAAAATAAAATCAATTCAATTAAAAAAATAAATTAGCTTGGTTCATAAAATCATCCCATATTAATATAACCATGCTTACCCTACATAAATTTTGGTATCATACTTCAAAGCTTTCCAAACAAGAAACCAAATTTGCTTCAAATAACAACTGTTATCACTCCACCGGAAAAAAAAACAAATGTTATCAAAATAAAAGAAATATAAATAAAAAAGGGTATATAAGCATGTTAGTAGAACGACCTTTAAAAGGCCCAAACCTAGTTGGATGCAACTTACTCGTTAAAATCAAAATTGAACCCTAACCCGATTTGCATGAACCCTAACTATCAAATATCTTCATCTCTATGAATGCTCTAATTCAAAACGAAATTTGTGACTCACAAACCATTCATCACCATCCGAATGTACAAAACCTGAGAATTCTCTGTTACAATCTCTTAATCACAAAACACCATATTACAAATCATGTATCCCCATCCAAAATTATAAAATCTCCTATTCAAAATGATATTTGTGATTCATGAACCATGATCCATTTTCATTTGTATACTTTTATATAAAATTCGATCATCAGTTGCGGTTCTTTCAACATTGACTCCGACAAATGAAGAAGGCAAGTTTTTCTTTACACCTTTTATTTTGTGTTCGTGACATCGTAATCTGGTTGGGTCTTTCTTCATCGATTTGGTCTTTCTTGGTTTTATTAGTGTGTTCTTCATTTGGGTCTTTCTTATTTGATTTGAAATGTATTGTATTCTTTATTTTAATCCTTTATTTTCATATCTCATAATGTTTTCCAATTAAAAATGAGATTAATAGAGTGTTGGTCGTATAAAAGGGCTATGTACAAGAATGTTTCTTACACTTTCAATATGATTGGTATATTTGTTATTAATACCAGAATCATAAAATTTATTTGAAATTAAAATTTTGCTTACTTGATGGGATGATGATGCTATGACATTTTTGTGTTTATTTTACTACTGAGATGAATGACTTGTATAAGAAAAATCTCGAGAAGGTCGATGATTACAAGACAATATTTAAGAGATAATATATAGGAATTTCCTTACTTTTAGATGGGGAGTCATGTTATATGGTCCAATTAAAAGTGTTTGGTTGAATACTTAATGCATGTTGTTTTATTTTGTTTATTATTTAATCAAATCAAATAGTGTTCATGTTTGTGAAATGGAGATGGATAACATATATAATTTTAAGATTCTTTGCATATTATTAATTAATTATTTTGCATTTAGTCAATGTATTATATTGAATTTATTATCTTGAAAGAAAAAATTGGTTCATTTAACCTATAAATTACCTAATGTAGACCATATATCATGTTTGATTTTAGTAGGAGGATCCATATTTAAAAAGCTTGGCCAAGATTACGAGAGAGCCTTCTGCCTATTGATCAGTATTTTTCACAGTATCTCTTACATGAAGAGAGCTGCAAGAATTACCTCCAATGCACCATCCTTTATTAAAAAAATCACATATAATTTTGGGGTGTCTGTTTCCATCCTTAACCTCAACACCAGGAGGTAGACTTCTAGTCCTCATATAAAGAATATTTAATCAACAAAACATAATAGTTAGATACTACATGCGAACCAATTTAAACAAATTGATAAAGGACAATAAGCTGCTTATAAAATAGACAACATATTGTGTCATATTATAAGTAGGTTTTTAAAAACAATATTAAACTAAAATGACCATACCTTGGTGTTATTTGTTTCACATCATCCTTTTATCCAATCTCTGGCTACATGATTCTGTTCCTATAATTTTGATCACCAAACATTTTCAACAATACTATCTCTTTATAGGAAGCAATAACTAGTATCACTGGATGACCTAGTGACCCTACAATGTATATCCTTAACACCATATAAATAAGGCTTTGTTATTGGAATTTGGTTTGCTGCATTATCCAAAGGTTTTTCATTACAGGAAGAATCCAACATTTTTCACATCAACATCAACATCTAATCCTTGACTTTTGTCGTTCCCAGCAAAAGTCAGGTTTTCTCTTGATTTTGGATGAGTTTATATTTCGTGTTTAGGATAAACTCCTCTTTTTTTTATTTTAGTGTTTCACGTGAATGAATAAATGCTTTGAGCATAACATTATTATGTCATATAGAAGAAAACCCTAAATCAACGCCACCTTCTGTTATACGTTACATAGAAGAGCATGATGTTGTGCTCAAAGCATCCATTCCTTCACGCGAAACACTAAAATCGAAGAAGGAAGAGTATCATCCTAAACATGAAATGACAATACATCCAAAATAAAAGAGAATATGGATTTTGCAAAAGATGGCAAAAGTAAGGATTAGATGATAACATTGAAAGTGCTAGATCCCTCATACAGAAGAAAACATTTGGAGAACACAACAAACCAAGTTATAGTAACAAAGCGTAATTATAAGGTGTTAAGGATATTAGTTCTATGACCACCTAATCATATAGTGATTCTGGAAAATATGTGGCTATTGGCCTCTTATAGAGTGGTCACTTTGTTGAGGATGTTGACGGAGATGTGAATTCTAGGAACAAAATCATACTGCCGGAGATAAAGTTAAAAGATGATGTCAAACAAATAATAATGAGATATGATCATTTTTGTTCAATATGTGCTTTTAGATTTACTTATAAGATAACAAAGTTTAATTACACGGTATGTTATATGTTTCAGGGGTAGCTTTTCGCCCCTTAACAATGTGTTTGAATTGGTTCACATGTAATATTTAACTATTATGTTTTACAGATTAACTTTTCTTTATAGAAGAATTGGAAGTCCGTCTCCCAATGTTGAGATTAAAGATTGAAACAAATACACCAAAATTATATGTGATTTTTTTGTTGCTAAAGGATGGTGCATGAGGGTATTCCTTGTAGTTTTCTTTGCTAAAGATAATGTGAATAATGCTAACCATGAGGCTGAAGGAGACTTAGTCATGGAACCTCACAAGAGTGAATTAAAATAGGAAGAAGCCATATTATATAACTTATTTGGCCAAGATGTTCAGGAATCTGCTCTCCAAACATATTTATCATAAAGAATATATTGTCACAAGTATTAGGGAAAATGTTCAGAGATCGATGAAGGTTAGTACTCTAATTCCATTAACTACTTCATTCGAAAGCATATGTTTATATTTTTTTGAATTTCCTTTGAAAATGAACATACAGAATTGAGCAAGAAGCAAGTCCAAGATGACATCTATCTCAAGAAAAATAGAATGTCTTTTAGGGATAACTTTTTCCCAAAGAATAAATTTGCATTTAATGTAACAGACAATTATTTTAGCTCCAGTTGTTTGGTTGCATACTTAATGTATTTCCTTTTATTTTATTTTTAATCAAATAATAGATTGTTTATGATTGCTTTTGAAATAAAATGAATGATATTTCTAGTTGTATGGTTCTTTGCATATTGTTCATTTATTATTTTGCTTTTATTCAATGTGTTATATTATATTTATCATTTTGAGGGAAGAAGCTAATTTCTTTTAACAGATAATATTTTGTATAATATTATTATGCTTTAGTGAATCATGATTTAAAGGCATGGCCAAGGTTAAGAGAGGGCTTTTTGCTCACTAGTTACCAAGATGAAATTTGAATTTGAGAAGCGGAGGATGACAACGCAAGATGCACAATGCTCATGTTAATGAAACATCTAGATGGAGCAAAGCCAACAGAATTATTGTATTAAAGGTATTATTTATTTTATATGATAATATATCAATTATGGAAGTTAATTTGTATAACAAGTTGGAATATATTTTGCATGAATCTTCGGGTTATCTATAAATTCGATATATTTATGCAATTATCACATAATTTCATGTTGTAGTAACCTATGTCGATGCTTGGTTTTTTAAAGAACCCATTACGTGAAAAAATCAGCTGTATCATTTTGAAATTGCTTTAAATTTGATTTTGAGCTGCTTCACAAAAAACAATTTGTTAAAAAAATGATGTAAAAATCATTAAGAGGGAATAATCTGTGTTAGTGAAATTAATTCGACAATACACACAGTTTCATGAAATGCACACAAGAAATAGAAATATGCAATAAGTCAAAGTTAAAGTGTACCGTACGAAAATATATGAATGTAACAAGAAAAATTCGAGCTCAATGTTAAACATTGTGTCCTTAAGTTAATATTTCTCTCTCTATAGTCCCAAGATTCGTGGACAATTGTCTTACATGATAGAACAAATTACCTCTACTATTGCGGCCTCACTTCCACATTGAATAGCTCCATCGAACTCAACCTATGCCTGACTAATTGAACTATAGTAGAAGAATGCAAATGCAATAGGGAAAAACTCTCCTTAAAATTCTGATTGACTATCTATTTATAGAAAATATACGGTCACGATCGAAAAAACACTCATTTAAGGATGAAACAACACATCTGTTAGGATGAAGCAACACATCCTTCCGGCGATGAAACAACGCATCTTTTCAAATCAAACTTCTTATTCATAAAAATAATTAATTTAAAAATTAATTTCAACAATCCCCCACGTGAATAAGCAGTTCAACTATCAAGACCATATGCATATGAGACTCAAATGCAATGTGCAATTGATCAATGAGGAACAACCCAATTGGGTTCGGTGGACTCAATGCCTTATAAGCGGACCTAGTTAGACCTATTGAATTTACTCGGTCAATCGATAGACGCGATGCCTTCTAATCGTCAACCTTGTGTGTAAACCAAGACAATAGGAAACACACGATTGTTCCTCGGACATGGATGGTCCTCTATTTGTGTCCATTTTCACATTGGACACCTCCTGGTTCTGCATGTGCGTTAGAGAATACGGGATTGCAATATTCTCATAGAAGCGACCATCACTTCACACCTACATAGGTGATTTTTGATGTGTATCCCAACATACACTGTCTGAACACATCAGAATAAGAAATCATTAAAAGCTTACTTGACTACCCTTTACTTATGCACTGCCTTGTTTAGGAATGAGTATGAGTTTTGAAAAACTCCACAGTGCTTTTTCGTCAATCATCACTTGATTTTCTCTTTGAACCTAGTTCGTGGGATCTCCACTCTTCTAGGTAGAGTTTCTGCAATGATCAACATTTTAATGGTCTTAAACTCATTCCTTTCGACAAACTATACATCGTCTCTCTAGGTACACTTCTAGTTAACAGATATGTAATAATATCACTAAAGAGTAATTGCCTCACGATATCATGTCTTCAATATCGACATCTAGACTTGCCATCATACATAACATTCCTTGCAATTCCAACTGCTACCTTATTATCATAGTGGATGCACATAGCAAACACAAATTTCAGCCAATTCAGAATACCCTCAATGAAGTTACAAAGCCACTCAGCTACCCCACCAACTCTATCTGAGGCAATAAGCTTTTGCTTCTATGATTGACCTTGTAATATATGCTTGCTTGGATGATTTATAAGACACACCACCCCCACCAAGTGTGTACACATACCCACTCATGGACTTGGTGTTACTAGAGTCGGTGATTCAATTTGCATCACAATCGACATGCACCATTATTAGATGCATATCCAGTGAAACACAACCCACTCTCTTTGGTCTAATTTTAACTTTTTTTGGTTTCGGAATCGCGACCTTTGCCAAACACTCCAATACTTTAAGATAATTCAAGGCAGACTTTCTACCTTTTCATATTTTACAAGGGATGTTCATTGTCTTCTTATGAAGGTACTCTATTGATTATATAATTTGTTATTAAAATGATTTTCCCCTACAAATTTTGTAGTAATCCACACATCTACAGTATCATTTATTTTTATTAAAAATTCATTTCAAATAACAGATGCTCGCAGTAAAGCATAATATGTTACAAATTAAAAAAGAGAAAAGAAATGATAGATTAAAAATGGTAAAAAAGAGAAAAGAAATGATAGATTAAAAATGGTAATTCAGAATGTTAAATTAGCGATCACTGCCAGGCCCAAGTTACACAACTATGTGGATATGGGCTACAGCCATATAATATATCATAGAATATAAATAAATAAAAAATGTATTAGGGTTATCATAAAGGTGACACGTAGATGAAAGTAGTGGAGGTGGGGTCTACCTTTCCAAGCAGGATTCCGATGTACACGTCAGTTGAACATCCTTTGTTTCCTTGTTCTGTTGTGTGATTTGGCCTGAGGATGCTGTCTCCGCCTCTACGTTAAAAACCCCTTCAATTGCAATTGGAATTGGGGTTCCATTGCCTGGCCGCAACCTTGTTCCCTCTCTGCTCCCAATGTCTCTCCCAAATTCTCCCACAGCCTCCCATGATGAAATCGATCCATCCTTTCAAGAAGAAGAAGAAGAGGAGATAGAAGACCCTGAGGAAGAAGTGGAGGAAGAGGAGGAGGAGGAGGAAGAGGAAGAAGAAGAGGGAGAGGAAGGGGAAGAAGAAGAAGAAGAGGGAGAGGAAGAGGAAGAGGAAGAGGTAAAAGTGAAGGAGGAGGTAGGATTGGTAGAAGAAGAGGAGGAGGATGTAGAAGAAGAGTTGGAGGAGGTAGAAGAGGAGGAGGAGGAGGAGGAGGTAGAAGAAGAGATGGAGGAGGTAGAAGTGGAAGAAGAGGAGGATGAGGTAGAAGAAGAAGCAGCAGCAGTAGAAGAGGAGGTAGAAGAAGAACCAATGGAGGAGGAGGTAGAAGAAGAAGAAGAAGAAGAAGAAGAAGAAGAAGAAGAAGAAGAGGAAGTGGAGGAGGAGGACAAAAGGGCAGTGACAGATTCTCCACCCAATGTGGATAACAATCGCAAAGGTTTTTCAATTCATAAATTAATTATGAATTTTGTTCTTTATTTTATCCCCTTATATGTAGTTCTTCTGTTTTGCTTAAATTTTGTAACTTGGTTTTGCTACTGTATTGCTCACCCACTATCTGGTGTTTACTTACATGCAGTTTATATGGTTTTTGTGAGTTCATGTATTTTATGCCATGTTTATGTTGTTCTTTCTACTTTATTATTTTATTTTTATTGAACTGTTTATTTGGGGATAGAGGGAGAAGGAGACAATGGGGACTAGCGAGGAATGATATGCTACCTTGGAGTAAATCTTGTGGCCGTGGGGTTTGGTTTTTATTAGGAGATTCTAGAGAGTAGAGACATCTCTGCAGTTAATCTATTTCAATGGGAACCTTCAAATTCTCACCATGTTACTTATTCATGGACCCTGCCAGAGCTTTATAGCATCAGTTGCCCCCTTTTTTTTAACTGGTGCTTAACTAGAATTGTACTGATTCCCGATTAACCTAGTTGCAACGTTGTCATTGGCATTTGGTGATGCAGCAAGCCCCAAAATTTCTGTGTTACCATGCAGATTGTATGATATTCGAGCAAGTTGGCCATTTGAAAAACAGTAAAGAAGACATTAAACTCATGTACAAATAGTGAACACAAAGAGAAAGCGATAATGGGAAAACAAGAGAGGTTAGAGGTAAAACACTGATGAAAATTACATGACTGAGGATTTCAGCCAAGTCTGATGACTTGAAGAAGCATGAGGTCAGAGAGCACCCTATCTTGAAAGCCCAGATTCAGTGTACTATGTCAGAAATGAGTGTGTTCTGCAGTATTTTCTTCTAATTTACTGCTATATTTTGACAGAGGGAACTGTGAGACCATTTTCAGCTAGCACACGTGGTAGTGGCTACATTGTGTATATAACAACAGCCAAGGCTTACCCTACTTGGCATGGTCGTCAAACATGCAAATGAACTCGTAGAGTATGAGTTTACAATTCTAGGTAGGGAAATCGAGTTAACATGCTTGAAAACTTGTTTCTTTGTAAACTCGGGTAGACTCATTTATACATGCACAGTATCATGAGTTTGAGGTCGATTGGACGAGTCTACAACGAAATGGTGATTTGTCCCTAAACACGCCCAAAATGACACTGTTTCACTATTTTTCAAAAAACCCAAAAAGCAGATTTCACGACAGATGAATGATAGGGCTTGTGTTGCATGAAACCTCAACCTCAAAGCTGCACGAACTCGGCTCCATAACGGCATCCAACATTCTGGCTTGAACCCAGCCGCAATGCAGGTGGTGAATGAAGCTACAACGATTCTCAATTGCACAGCTCCTAGCTTGAACAAAGTCACAATCCAACAGGGGTGGACGAACCCCATAGCTCACTGTGAGTCTGCAACTAACCCAGTAGGCTGATGAGGTAAACCTAGCTCCAACAAGGCGAACCTAGTGCCCATCATTATCTTCACTCTTCAGTAGTTTTGAACCTTGTGATTTTTGAATTTGTCCATCAATTTTGAACTTGTCATGCTTTGCTTGTGTGCTGAGCTACAAATCCATCTTGGTAATTGTGGTTTGCTTTACTATGAAGTTGGGATGTTGAATATTTAGTATGCCTCTTGGTATTTAATATGCATATGGTTGGTGAATAATGCCAGACTTTTCAAGTGTGAACTTTTTTATGTTGCCTCTGTCATGAAATAAATTAGTCTTCTTAACCTCTTTATGGTGTGTAACTAATGGCTGTTTTAGAGGGGTTTCTTTGTTGGATATGCAGCGAGACTGGTGAGCATTGCTAGTTTATTAGCCTCTGACTTGTTCTTGTACTTTTTTATTTGTTGAGATGGATTTCTGAATTGCTTGAGGAAATCCTCAGCATGATTGATTATATATACATGATTTAAAATATCTAATATTAGGAAATTAGGAAAATGATGGGACCTAGCAGGATCCTAAGAAAATCTGGAAGGTGATTGGTTTGGGGGAGCAAACTCATAGTTAGATGGTTGGTTGTTTGCTTAGTTAGTTACAGTTAGAGTCAGTCAAGGAGCTAGACGATTAGGCAGTTACTAGAGTCCTAGCTTAAATAGCAGAAGGAAGGTTAGAAGGGATTCATTTAGGGGGCTGTGATTTGAGAATTGAGCTAAGGCTCTTGAAAAGGGTGAAACCTTGAAAGGAGATCTCTCTCCTTGTTCATCTCAATAATATCATTTCTCTTTCAATCTCTTCGTCCCTTATCTCTGTCTATTTCCTTTCTTGTTGTGGGTTTGTAATTGTTAGAAACAATGATCAAAACCATTTTAAACAATGTAAAATAATGTCTTTCAACAGTGTAAAGTACTGTGTTCTACTCTGTATCAATGATGTAGAATATTGAGTAAGTAAGGAAAGTGTAAAAGTAGTGTCTAGGTTCGTTGAACCTCTTTTATTATATAATCACCACTCCGTCGGCTGGTTTATGTGCTGAACACTGCCAGTTCAGTAACTTGTTGCTTTGAGTTGACATTACTCTTTTTGTCCAATCTTCATAATTTGTCTTGTGGGAGGTAATATAATTCCCTCGATTGTCTTTATGAAACGATTTAGAGAAGAGGATTCATTTCTTTTTCCTTTCTACTTTTAATTTCTTGATTTAGCTTTAATCTTCTATTGTAGATTCCAGCCAACATATGGGGTCTGAGGAGCAAGACGAGAACGTGGGGCCAGTTTCATCTATTGTAGAAAAACCTGAACAAGTGTCACAATCTACTTTGCATGACATGGAAAAGAATGATGCCATGGTCATAGCATCTGTTCCTTCATACGATGGTGGCCAGAATTATAGGAACGAAATCAAGCAGCCGGGAGTAGAGTTAAAGGATGATGTGAAACAAATGACATCAAGGTCTGGTCATTTTAATTCATGATGTTCTTTTACATTTACCGATAATTTTCCCGAAGTTTAATTACAAAGCATGCTTTCTCTTTCAGAAGTAGCTTCTTGTCCTTTAACAATGTGTTTTGGTTCACATGGAGTTTCTAACTATTATGTTTTACTGTATAACTCCTCCTTGTAGGAGGACTAGAAGTCTGTCTCCTGGTGCCGAGATTGAAGATCAAAACAAACGGCCGAAAATTATATGTGATTTTTTTGCCAAAGGTTGGTGTATAAGAGGAAGTTCCTGTAGTTTTCTTCATATAAAAGATACTGTGAATAATTTTGACCAGCAGGCTGAAGGAGACTTAGTAACTGCACATCAAAAGAGAGAATTGAAATCGGAAGAAGGTATATCATATTATTTGGCCAAGCTGTTCAGGAATCTGCTCTCTAAACATATTTCTCATAAAATATTATCTTGTCACAGGTGTTAGGGAAAATGTTGAGAGATCGAGGATGGTTAGTACTCCGTTTCCATATACTACTTCACTTGAAAGCATATGTTTGCATTCTTCTGAATTTCCTTTGAAAATGAGCCTGCAGAATGAGCAAGAAGCAAACCCAAGTTGGCATCTATCTCAAGAAAAACAGAAGTTTCCAGAGAATAGATTTGCATTTAACGCATCAAACAATTATTTCAGCCCAAATCTCTCTTCGTATTCAACCCGTGCTGAGGGAATGGCCACCATTCGAAACAAACATATGCACAAAGGATATACTTCTGCAGTTTTGAGTCATTCACCGAATTCAAGTGTGGTTACTCAATTTCCAGCTCCAAGCATGTCACTGTCCCACCGGATTTTAGCCCAATCAGGATGTTCATTGCCTTTTAGTTCCTCTCTAGGTGCAACTACTTTAGGTGACAAAGAATATCATGCCCCTACGTCCACTTTCTCTGGTTCAGAGCGGGAAGATTTGCCGCTAGTTAGTTCATCCAGGGTTCCACTGCATTCTACTGGATATAAATCAAAAATCCGTACTTATAATTGGGAACCTTCTGTACCATTTAAACCATCATTTTTTATTACTTCTATGAGTGTATCATCCCCTGGAGATCTTTATGATCCTCTTCGTGATAGCATTGAGATACCTAATATAGGAGATGGGTCTTTGAAAGCTTCCCTTTTAATTCAAGGATCATCTATCCAGGCTTCACCACAGGTGCGGACATATGGTGATTCTGCTGTAGTTGGGAAACACAAGTCTGATCTTAATGATGCCAAAAGTTCTGTATCTTCTCATAATAGATTTTATGAAAATGAGCCAAACAAAAGTTGTGTTCCTCGTGAAAAAGATTGTCTTGCAACTGAAACAGAGATAACATCAGGAACTTATGTAAACTATCTAGATGGTAAAGTGGGCGTCGGACAAGATTTTACAAAAACAGAGAAAGAGCGTGATGCTAGATATCATGGCCAAGGATCAGGGCACAAAAAGAAGAGAGTAGATAAGGATAAGAAAATTCATGAAATGGATGTTGACTTTCAGACGGATGGCAACGTGCAGAAAGAACCGAAGACATTAAGAAATTTCCGTGCGTGTCTTGTTGATTTGGTGAAAGAGTTGTTAAAACCATCTTGGCATGAGGGTCGTCTCAGCAAGGATGCACATGTTATGATAGTTAAAAAATCAGTTGACAAGGTTGTTAGCACCCTAGAGCCCCAGCAGATTCCGACCACCATAGATGCTGCTAAGCAATATGTTTCTTCATGTCGGGGGAAAATTGCAAAGCTGGTCAACGTAAGTGTCTTTTTTTTTTCCCTTTATGGCAGTGATTGTGATTTGTCCTCCATTTGACAAAAGCATCTTTTGTCTGCAGGGATATGTCAATAAATATGGCAAATCTTGATATGCGAGCCCAAACACCTTTTGTGGACAGTTTCTGATCAGTTTGGCTGATCCCAATTCATTATAACTTCCATCTGAGGCTATCTGTTTCATAGTCAAGGTTGATTTGGAATGTTTTGAATTCTCTTTCAACATGTTTGCTTCATGTTTGACCGGTGCTTTTTCTTGCTTGTTCAATTCCGGTGTAAACATGCATGAATTGCATGGTTTATAACTTAAGGATACCTTATTTTCATTAGATGATATATCAACCATGTTTGCATAATTAAGGTTGGTTGTTTAAAAACATCTATTATGATTCTCTAGGGCCTGAAAATAATGGCCAGCAACTAGGAAAGACTGGTAGGGTTCATGCTGTTTCTTTGTTTTCATGTGTCTGAAAATCTGGAAATTGTTGTAAATATATTGATATCCCGCACTGTAGAGTTGGGTTATAGAAGTTGCAATATGTCGGGCAGGATTTTTAATGTCCCAGTGGTCAACCTCAGCATTTGTATTTTATTCTGTTTCATCTGGGTTTCTTGTTTTGTTTATTATTGGCCATGGGAAAATTTTGCAAAACAGCTGCTAGTTGAAGCTTCCTAGTATTTTTATCATCTCGAAACATGATGTGTAGTCCTGTTATTCTGTTTATCATATTTATTAGCTGTGAGTTTTAGCTTCCTATCTTTGTGGATGTCATATTTGTGTTTGCTCATCAATGCCAACCCGTGTTTGCTCATCAATGCCAACCCGTGTTTGCTCATGGTCACTAGCAAAGTCAATTTTTTGCTTTTTACCAAAAAAAAAGTCAATTTTTTTTCCTAGAAGTACCAAGTTCATTTACACTTCTGTATTTCTTGCTAGTTTGTGATGAATTATATGTGCTCAGATTGCTTCTTTTTAAATGTCTTAAATTTTGTTCAAAATTTAACCTTAAATTTGGAAATTTCTAGGCAACATTTTCATTTTGTCCCCGTATAAAACAGTTTGTCTCTATGTATATATAAACTACATTGCACAGTTGAGGCACAAGAAGAAAAATCGTTAACAGCTAGTACGTAATTTTAGGAATATGATGGAACCTATAATTTCAATAGCAATTATACTGAGAAATAACAAGAAAATGGCAGTAACACAGCAATGACAGTAAACGAAACAGAGCAACAAGACTCCTCATACTAATTACAGACTTAAACACGTAACAATAACAAGGATTACAATGTAGAAAATAGACATCAAAAGACCTCACTTACTCTCAAGCCAAAATACCTAGGCCAAAGAGATCCCAAGAGATCTTTTCCCAAAACTCGACTCCAAATATTCTGAATGCATGCATACCCACACTAAACACACTGCCTCCCTTTTATCCTATATTTTAGGAATATTATAGAATAGTTTCCATAACAAACTAACTAATTCACTAACTTTTAGGCCCATGGCCCATCAATACTCCCCTTCCAAAACTCACCTTGTCCTCAAGGTGAAGAAAGAGGATAGGCAATGTGAAAAATTATCCACCCGGATCCCATTGTTTAAAGCTTCTTAACCCTGTTGTCACTCCCTTTCCACTGAGGTCAGCCAGCTTCTTTGTGGTAGCCTCTGTCCCAACAGCAAACTTGTCAAACTCAAACACTCCCTTTGGTCCATTCCATGTGATGGTTTTGGGGGTATCCAATGCCTCACTAAATGTTTTAACCAAATCTGGATCAATATCCAATCTCATCCAGCCATCAGGGATAACATATGCTAGCACGACCTTGCTGTTTGCATCAGGAGAAGATTTGTCCGCAATCACCATGTCACTTAGTAACAAGAGAAACACCCATTTTGCCTTGGCTATTGCAAGTAATGACGTGGCAAGATCCAACATCGTTGCCCTATGCCTGTCACCACCCACAATACTATGCACACTCAAACGTATATCCCAATTTTCCTCACCAGCCATCTGCTTACCCGTGTCGTCCCCTCCGCTCTCTCCCTCGACCCCAATGCCCAACAACATGTCGTGTAGTTGTGGGTTGCTACACACATGACCCACAGAGAAAGGAGCATCACATCAGAAGCATATCCGCTGTTAATCGCCAGTATCTCGCACCGCCTTGGTCATTGTTGCTTCTGTTGGTAATGGAGCCTCCTTGTGTCAAAACTTGGCTTTTCACTGTCGCTATGTGCCTTAGGTTGGGATAGAATTCATTGGGTTGCTGTTGAGCCCCATTGGTTTTGATATTACCACTTGAATTGGGCCCGCAGTGATAAGTGTTTGGCCCATTTCGTGAACCAGAGCCCAATCCGAGAATTCCTTCTCCATTTGTGTTATTGGAACGGGCTGTAATATATTGTCCTGATCCAGGCCCACTATCATTCAACCCACTACAGCTCACACTATCCACCATCTTCCCAGCAACGATTTCTTTCTCTTCGTTTCTTTCATGCTTTTCTTCCTCACTTTGAGCTAACAACCTGACGCCCTCCATATTTGCTGTTGAATGTGACGAGATTTTAGCACGAATCTCCGCCTTCATCTCTTCCTCACGCTTTTCTTGTTGTTTTTCTTCAACCTCTGCCTTTTGCTTTTCTTCCTTCTTTTTAATTTCTTTTGTTCCTTTTTCGTACGCCTTTACTTCTACACCTTCCGCTCGATTTTTTTCCTTCCGATTAGTCAAGAACGTCGTCTGAACTTCGTATGGTTTCCCGTGAACAGAGCTGTGGAACCTTTGCAGGACTGCAGAGCGAAATCCCTCCCACGTGATTGTCGGATTTCTTGGTTTCTACCATTGGAACCACCCCTTGGCCCTTCCCTCATAACAACTTGAAGCTGTCTCCACTTGTTTTTCAATAGGGATTTGATTCACCCTAAGATAATGCTTCGCCTAAAAAATCCATCCATATGGATATTCTCTGGTAAAGTATGGCACCTCCTCCCTTTGTTTCATTGTTGCCTGCGGGACCCTCTCTCCGCGATCACCACCATGAGCAACAACTCTATTTTCAGTAACTGGTCTTCCTTTCCATGGGTCCACTCGATTAATGAGTGCCATTATCGTCTCTCTCAATTGACGAATAGAGACTTCAACTTCATCCATCCTTTCCTCCACACTATCCAAGCTCTTCTCAACCTTCGTCAATCTGTATTCCATTTTTTTATTTTTTTATTTTTTTTTCTTTCTTTCAGATCTTTGGATCAAAGATCACTCCCAGGAATGTAGTGCTTTGATACCAAATTGATGGAACTTATAATTTCAATAGCAATTATACTGAGAAATAACAAGAAAATGGCAGTAACACAGCAATGGCAGTAAATGAAACAGAGCAACAAGGCTCCTCATCCTAATTACAGACTTAAACACGTAACAATAACAAGAATTACAATGTAGAAAATAGACACCAAAAGACCTCACTCACTCTCAAGCCAAAATACCTAGGCCAAAGAGATCCCAAGAGATCCTTTCCCAAAACCCCACTCCAAATATTCTGAATGCATGCATACCCACACTACACACTCTGCCTCCCTTTTATCCTATATTTTAGGAATATTATAGAATAGTTTCCATAACAAACTAACTAATTCACTAACTTTTAGGCCCATGACCCATCAGAATATATCCCGAGACAAATTTGAGGGAAAAATGAATGTGAGGCTGTTTATGATGAATTTTAATTCTCTAGTTCCAATGTAAAACAAAAGATCAAACTTGTTCATTCTGTTAGGGTAATACTGCAGTCACCTTAAGCCCTTATGTGCTCAAGATTCAATCGAAAAAAAGGTAAAGAAAAAACCAGCCTAGACCAGAAAAGAAAAATGGTGATGAGATTTTGTTTCCTTAGAGGCTCTGAATTCACCAGTGTTGGAGCTTTTCTTAGCAATACCCAACATGTACAATCCCCAGACCTCACTGTTATATGCAATCTTAAATTTCTATTTGAACATTGTACCCAAAAAAAAAAAAAAAAAAAAAAAAATTGTATTTGAACATATCGAGATCTTTAGCTGACAAAGAAAAATAAATCAATAGCAAACCATATGAGAAATGATCGGCTAGTTAAGCAAATAGAATATTGTATATAGCTTTGACTAACCAAATAAAATGAAAATGATAAAAATGGTCCAAAGTGAAGGTTTAACATTTTGATCATTTGATGCTATTGCTGCAGTGACTGACGTTGAAATGAAGTTTGACACTTGTATTTTGTTCATACACTAATTAGCAAGAAAAGCTAGATTCCTGATGACATTTTCTGGTTTTGCAAGAAAGAAGTGCATAGAGAATAATAGGCCTTGTGTCAGTATATTTTGAAATTTTCTCCTGCAACAGTTTGTGCTTTTACAGCCCCTGGTTTAATGGTTCCGCATTCTTGGCATGGTGATAGAAAAGACTTCATTTTCTGGCCAAACCCTGTCCTTGTCACGGTGCTTTCCTTGTTTGTATGTTTGCTTGCTCTGTCAAGTTTTTCATGATGTTTCCTAGTGCTGCTTGTTTTCCCACTTGACACCTTACTACTGCTATGCGTTGCTATTAATGAGCTTGAGGAACTGGGTGGATTTGTGATCAAAGGCTGATTTGTTTGAAATGCAATTGCTTGTGGTTGAAGTTGACCATTGAAAATAAGCTGATCAGCAGGTGTGATCTTGATTGGATTGATAGCAGAATTTAAGTTTGCTTTGGAGTTGGTAAATTCAAATTCTGGGTCATGCTTGCTTACCTCATAGTATTTAGCCTGGTTAGGAGAAGGGAGCTTTGGTTGCTGGTCTTGAATGGAAACAAGGCCACTAAAAGAGAATGAGTCCATTGAAATGTTATCAGTCACAACATTCGAGATAAGCTTATTTTCTTGCTGGGTATCCATTGATTTATGACCAAAATAGTTATGTGGATAGGAAACTTATATATGCAGAAACTTAGTGGAAGTTTGGACCACTTTTTAATTCAGTTGGATTGTGTTTTGCCGACTTTTAAGTTGTTCGTTCTCTATTTTATCTTATTCCTTATTATTGTCCACTTTGTGAAAGAGGGTGTAAGCCAATACGCGTATTTAATTTTAGGGGGTATTTTTTGAGAAATCAAGTTACATGTTGGATCAATAAAAGATTGATAAATCGATTAACCAATCACATAATTTACTCATCCATTATCATTTATCAATTCTCTTTGATGCCAACATTATGAAGTTTGTCATCTTTAGTCCGGGTTGTCACATCTACCATTCGGCCCATACGTATTCATAGAGGAGTCTTCATATTGGTGGATATTAACAAGGTAGAGTGATATATAATATAGTTATCCATTTCTTAAGGTCATTGTCAAATCTCAATCAGCTTATATGACAAACAGTTATATCTTAATTTTTGTGTCTTTGTTGTGAGTGCCTCCCTTGTGCTTACATGATACATTCCCACCTATAGCTTGCTCAAGTGGCTGATCCTACGAGGATGGTAAGTGTTACATAGTAAGTAGATGAAGAGAGGACAAGTGATTTGTTATTTCTTTAGAAATTGCATTTCACTATCGTCTTCTTCTATTCTGGTTTTTATTTAACCTTGCAGTTACATCATCGATTGTGTTTGGACCAAGGTTGTAGTTACTTAAAATTGTATTTACACCACTCGTTTCACCATAGGGACGGTTGTGGTTGGACACAAACCCAAGGACTCATTGAAATGTTCCATTAATTTTTGTTTTGTAACTGGTATATACTTGGCTTTCATTAAGGGGTACAAGTTCAACTCCGGCCCTTTCTAAAGATTAAGAAATAACCAAAATTTCAAAATTATACATGTTTTTAATCACCAAGTAAATATGCATATTTTTTACATGTCGAAAAGTGGAGGGTTCAATGACAAATAATGTGTAGAAGTATGTTAATAGTAACGAAGGGAAATGGAAAATTCAGATGACTCTTTGGAATTTCTCACTACGAAAATGTGAATTTTCTCGGACTTGAAAATTGAAACAACCTTCAATGAACAATCCAGTAAATTACACCTTATGGCTTATACTGTCAATAGATTAAAACTAATATCGTAAGTTGTTGGATGGTATGTGTAATAATTGATGCCAAAGTGACTATGTTCTTCAACAATCAAATTAAAACTTCTTTTCGTGGTTGGGTTGAGTTAGGCTTTAGAAAATTCTGAAAACCAATCGAATTGTAAATAGTCAGGTTCAGTTGATTTTAATTGGATTCATTGAGTTCACATTTTTATAAATTCAAAAAATATAAAAAGGAAAAAAAAGATTTCCATCGTTGTTGGAGGTGGCTAATAGGGTTGGTGATGGAGAATTGTTTACAATTAAAAAAAAAAAAAAACGAAGAAAGATTTGATTGGGTTCATTGGGCTAGGTTGAAATTTTAAAGCGTGTAACCCAACTCAATTAAGTCGGGTTGGAGGCTTTAGACGTATCAAACGTATAACCATGGAAAGTACTTAGAGGGTTTTGACTCTTCAACGTTACCAAGGATATTTCTTCATTTATAATTTACCCTCCTAGCAACTTTGTTTTCATTTTTATTTTTCATAACACATTCATTTGTGTGTTTAGAATATATTTTATACGCCTGCCTTTGAGGTGCGGGTTTCTTGATGATGGTCATTGGTCATCTTAATTTCATTGTGACTTGTGGTTATTTGTTACTTGTTGGTTCGTTTAATACAGTGGGATTACTTTATATTGGCTCATTTAAATTATTGATTTCCTTCAAAATTAAAAATTAATTAATGGGTGTAACACGGTAAATTACCATTTTTAAATTGATGAAAATCAATTATTCAAATGGGACATCATATTAAATTTTTTGATACCAACAATATTTTAAAACTCGACTCTATTATTGACTCGATTGAAATACTGAGTTATTGATTCAATCAATGGGTTATTAATTTAATTAATTTAATTAAATTTATATTAAATTATATAATAAATATATTATAAGGTGCATCTTAGTAAATAATTAAAGATAGCCTATTAAGTTTACCAAAAAAAGAAAAGAAAAGGTACCCTATTAATAATTAATAACACTACTCACACCTTTAAGCTGGGTTAAATTTCATGGCACTACCCTCTCATGCGTTAATGATGAGGTGTTTTTTTTTTTAGTAAAGAATAATGAGGTATTTAAGGACATCAATATTCTCCTTTGATAGGTAAGCTCCTTCATGGTGCTTCCAGTCGTTGATAATTCAATGAGAAATTGGATTTCTTGGTCCACATAGGTTTTGGCCTTTCTAGTAAAATACGTGTCGGGGGCTCTTTTGGTAATTCAATGAACCTGGATCTAGGGGTCTAGTGTGGAAAAATTATTAATTAGAACAAGTTGTTAGTTGTGTATATTAATTTATTAAAACAATACATTATTATTTTATGGGGTTTGATTTTCTCATGTTCAATGAGAATTCAATTCTCATGTTGTAAAGATAAAAAGTATGTGGGACCTATGTGTTAGAAAAAATTATATGTAGGACCTATGTCAGTACGGAAATTGAAGGGTGTGTAGGAAAATTTAAATTCTTATGTTAAATGAGAATTATAAAACCCTTATTTTATATGCATTTTTGTACTATATAATTATTTTACATTTGAAATAATAATGTGGTAGTTGTCGACTAGATCTAGACGAGTCTTTTTTTCCCCTTGAGTTGTGTGCATTAATTTAACAGTTTAATGTTTTCTGCACACTAAAAAGTATAAAGTTTTTCTTCAGTCGCTAATAAAAAAATATGATCTTTATTTAAGTTTCTTATAAAAAAAATTTTGAAGTTCTTAAAAAATTTAAAGTAGACTCATTTAATTAAAATTGTAGTCTCTTATAAATTCAAAAAAACCTATATTAAATTTTTAAAAAAACTAAAATAAATTCACTTTAAATTTTGTAGGAATTAGATGATTTTTTTTATAAAAGACTAAAGTAAAAATCATAATTTTTGTTAGAAAAAAAAAAACTTTACTTTATTGGAAAGATATTTTAACTTTCTCTCTATTCAACTATGCATCCCTACCCTACTTTTCGCTATCAATTGTTTTCTCTCGTTTTTAATATGAGTTCGATTTTTCTATAGTCAACGTAGATAATTTATCTACAATGAGTCGTTTTGGGGCGGAAATCAAAGTATTTTTGTAATTATAATTTATTTCAGGGTTATAATAGTCTTTTTCATTATAAATTTTTAATTTTTCAACCCAAAACGACATCGTTTTGGGAGCGAATGTAGATAACTTATCTACATTCACTTTAGAAAACATTAAAACCTTTTAATATTATGCTTTTGGGAAAAGTGTTTATCCTTTTAAACGATACAACTTATATCCTTTCACTCTCACAAAGAGGTAGGACCCACACTTTTATTTTTTTTGTCAACTCTCTCCTCCTTTATCTATCTCTTTCTATCCCTTAAAATGACACAACTTTACATCCTTTAAAATGACACACACTTTACCCTATGCTTTTTCATAGATAGATTCTAGTTGATTTTTTTTTAAAATCCCTATAAAAAGGATGACTCTTATTGTTTCTCTACTTTTAAAAACACTATTTTAAAATTGTTGGAAAAAAAATTACACAATTAAAGTTGATTGAATAAAAATTTTCAAATCACGTTATTGGTATTGATGGGACTTATGGCATGTCAGCTCCACTTAGGCATCCCGTAACCATAAAATTTCGAAAGACTATAAATTTTGATTCGGGTATTCAAATCAGATAATTTTTTTATATAACTTTTCGAGATCTCCGCAATGACACCTCATTTGACATATTATATCTCCTATAAACATAGTTTGAATTTGTAACAAAGATATTACAATTACAAGAGCATTTAAATCCATAAGCTCCCGAGTTCTTTTCGAATCAACACCATGAGCTTGCTGCACATGCCATCCATTGACACGTTTTATCTATGTGAATGATTTTATTTAATTTTTGTTCTTATTTTTCAACTATCAAACAATAACAAATAATGACAGTGGTTTCCTTTTCATCAACGCGCACAGGATAACAATGTTTCTTCTTATGAAAAGCCTTAAAATACTGATCTTGTTGTTGAAAAAATCGTTTCCTAAGAGGCTAACCATGGGAAAACTAGGTCAAGAAATCGATGACACGTGTTGCGACTCATAGTGTTGGTTTGAAAAGAACTCGGAGGCTTCTGGGTTTAAATGCTCTAGTGAGTGTGGAACTAGTGTTGCAAATTCAAATTATGTTTGTGGAAGATAAAATATGTCAAATGAGGTGTCATTGCGTAGATATAAAAAAGTTATGTGAAATCAAAAAGAAATTTATCTGATTTTAATACACGAGTCAAAAGTTATAGCCTTCTGAAATTTTACGGTGACGAGACTGTATATATGACGCTGACATGATATTAGTCCCATTAGGATCATTGACAGAACTAATCTCATGAGTATCAATGACATGTTTGGCTGTATTAGTTTGGAGAAACTTACCAATCAACTTTAATTAAGTAATTCTTTTGCCCAACGGTGGTATTTTATCCACTTTAAACGTCATTTACTCATTTATGATTTAGAGGAGGATTGATCCAGCAAATTGTTTAGCGGGACTAGCGGCCCAATAGTCATATGCTACTTCTTTCGGATTTGTTAGGGCTAGTTTGTATTGCCTTTTAAAAAAGTTTTTTTTATCACTTCCTTATTTTAAAAGAACTTTCTATAAAAGTTACAGCTATTTAGATTTTATAAAAAATATTTAATTTTTGAAAAAAATATTTGGCTTTTGACTTCTGCTTTCTTAAAAAGCTAAAATTTTTAGCTTTCGAAAAAAGTAGGTTTTTGGCTTTTTTTATGACTTCTGCTTTTTTAAAAAGCAGACATCCAAACAGACTTTTTTCGAGAAGTGCTTTTTTTTCTTAAAAAAAACAGTTTTTGAAGAAAAAAAAGCTCATCCAAATAGACTCTTAGTGCCTTAGGCCCTATCCTATGTCTTCTCTGTGGGCGATTACAACGATACATTATTGCTACTTAATCATTCCAAAAAGTTAAAGCGTGGATATATAGGTTTTTTATTTTATTTTAAACATGGTAAAAAAATATTGCATGATATTTTAGCTTGGGCAACTAATTATCCTTATGATATCATTTTTCGCTTCTAAGGGAAGACTTTTCTTTTCTCGAAATCTAGATCCTTCCTTTGAGGGATTCATGGCATCTGGATCTAGGGTCATATCTCTCAATCCACACCATGACACGATTAATCTTGAGCATAGGAACAAAGAGTGGGGTCCACGATCAATTCCAGTCCATATCCATAACTGGAGCCCACATTGCTCTGAATAATTGGACAAAGGACAAGCTAATTATATATGTTTTTATGTGTACACTTGTAGGGCAACCCACGACCTACTAACCGCTCTCCCATCTCGCAAAGATATTATTATATCGTGGGTCCTACATTTACTCAGTCTTCATCCTTATCCATCTCCTAATCATCCAATTCTCACTCTTTCCACTTCCTTTTGTTTTTACTATTGCCACTCCCTATCACATAAAAACAAAAATAAGATGCACTTGGTTGGAGGCAGCAAAACACTTCATCCCACTTAAGTCATAGATATTTTAAGCATCACTGGTGATCACCCTCTATATATACACTTCACGAAACACTTTGAGAAACCCTCCCTAGTTTTCATTAAGAGCAATATATACTTGCAAGATGGTTCTTCTAGAGAAGCTCTGGGATGATGTTGTAGCTGGTCCTCAACCTGAGCGTGGCCTTGGCAAGCTCAGGAAGCTCAACACCAACTTCAAAGGTACCTTTCATATAATAATGTATAAATTCCTAACTAGAATATATGTATAGGGCTAAGTTCAAGCTTGTGCATATGTACGCATATTTATCCATATATATGATCATGTTATGTTTATGGTTGTAGATGAAGGAGAAGGTAGCAAGTTCCAGAGGAACTTGTCCATGCCGACGACACCGACAACCCCGTTGACCCCGACGACACCGATATCGGCGCGTAAAGTTGACAACGTTTGGAGGAGCGTGTTCCATCCCGGGAGTAACTCTGCCACAAAGACCATTGGTGCTCAGATGTTTGACAAACCACTGCCTAACACTCCTACTGTCTATGATTGGTATGTGTTATTATTGCTATAACTCATCAACCACTTTGCATGCACACATAATCACAAGTTGATTATATTATGCCATAAGACAAATCATGTTAAAATGAAGCTACATGGTGTTCCTTTTTTTTCTTCTTCCCCTTAGTATTTTGTTCAGTGTTTTATAGTATGAAAAAGTGTTAACTTATTAGACTTTCATTTTGTTAAAATAATAATAAAAAAGTTATGGTACTTATGATATCTAACTTGCTGGTCACTGTATGATGATGAACGATTGAATCACTCAAATAAGTTCGGTAATTTTTTATTTTATTTTTTAAAATTAATGTGAATTTTGGTTGTAAAAGTTGTTTTACAATATGTATAATTTTATATTGGGTTTGTTTTTTATCATGTGACATGACAAGATCATTTTTCTGCACACACAAATCAAGTGTGGGTCTCACGCTTAAAAAAAAGTCAAAGCAAAATCAGGATACGACGCCATATCCTCAAGATATGTTGTCGGATCTTTGTTGCAGGAATGAACAATTCTTATATTTCCCTTTTATATTATTATGCCATACTAGCTAGTAGTCACCCCAGTATGTTTATTAAACCAATTGTAACAACAAACAAACAGATAATTTGTGTTGTCATTCACGTGCTTGGGATCTGCGCTTGGGATATATTTTGGTTCAATGCACAGGTGCTAGCGTGCTATGTATGCGATTGGGGTGATATGAGCCCCATTTGATCTTTTGAGAATCATCAATCAACGGCTAATTTTACGATTATTTTAATCTAACGTCCGTTTGTGCATGTGATTGCAGGCTCTACAGCGGGGACACAAGGAGCAAGCACCGCTGAGTGACGGCGAACTCCCGTTAGTTTCATGTAAATAGTGTCCGCTTTTGTTGAGCGTCTGCCACGTGATTGCATCTCTCTTTCCGCTTCGTGTTTTGATTGGGCTGTCGTCGACTGAATTAGCAGTGTTTGGTTTTGAGAACAAGTGAATGTAAAAATGCTTAATAATTAGTATGCTTTGTTTTTTATTCAAGTTTTGTTAACCAGATCTGCCGTGAACCTTGTTGATGGGTTAATCTATTATTAAAATAAGTTAAAGTGTGTTACTCTTTTTTTTTTTTTTAAGAATATGTAATCTTGGTGAGATAAGTATAATGTGTATGGATTTGCACGGTCTTATCATAATAATTCATTTGTAATGTTTACATGGTACGAAATTAATGGCTGTCCTAATCATCCTAATTTAATAGATAGTAATAATTGTAGTTTTTAGGTAAGTGGCCCTCTTGGTTTAGTAAATGACATAACGGGGAGTGGGAGTAACCTTATCTATAGTTTGAATATCGTAATTTAAGTTCCAGCCCATTGATATCACCGAAACCTTGACGTCTTTGTTTTACTCTTTCCCTTTTATTTTGATTTAAAAGGAATTTCGTATCCTTTCATTTTTCGTGTATTTATTTGTAAGTGGACCAACCTTTGCTGAAGTTAAGGGAAAAGGCTATATGAAAAGCTTGTCAGATGATTCATCCGAGACTTATGTGATAAACATCGAATAGAAAAGGTAGTGGTTGAAATTAAAACCCCTGATGGTTACTTTTGGAGAAGGACCCTTGTTTTAAAAATAAAATTACATCCCATATTTAACAGAAAAATGAACGATATTATTATCATTGGGCATGGCCCACGATAAAATACATCAGTCTATGCTCCCTCTTAATAATTCAATTTGCCCGCAGCTCTGGTGGAGGTGACTTGCTGGCGGCTTCTTGAGTCTCGATTTATATTATATGTCTACTTCCTTTTGAAGGTAACATTAACTTCATTGTTAATCTCCATCAAGTATTGGTACTTTAAAAATTTTGACACGTTGTGTTTGATATTTTTTGATATTTAATTTATTGACATTCTAATATTTTTTGACACTCCGATATTTATTGTAAAAACTTAAAAAAAGTTCAAAGGTTACGTTGCGTTTTATTTTGAGTTCTAACTATTAGATTTGTTAGATTATGATTATTATTTTATTGAGTTTAGTATAAAAATTTGGGATATTTTATATTTTTTTGCAAACTTGATGGGTATTATAAGTTTTTTTGTTAAATTATTGAATATTAAATATAATATATATTATATAAATTAAAAATATTATATAATATCAAAACGTATTTTAACGTGTCAAAATTTAATATCTTTTAGAATTAACATGTCAGAGTGTCATGTCTTATTCTGTGTCCTGTATCGATATCGGTATATTACTAGCCGACATATAAAAATCTACCAAAGAATTAGAAAAAAGACAATCACATTAATTCAAATCAGGATTGATTGTGTCTACAAGACTACAACCAAAAAAAAAAAATGAAAAAGAGAGAGGATAAATAAATAATAATAAAAATGCAGATCAAAATTTTGTCATTGTTAGCCTTCTGAGGCATTATTTGCATAATTTCAAATAGCATAACAATTAAAGAAGTCTAATATAAAATTATTTAAAATAATCAAACTTTTTGTTTGAGATGATGTGTAGAGAGAAGTTCGATATAAAATTATTAAAATAATTTCTCTTAAAAACTTAGGTTTGTTAAGGTTGTTTTACAAGAAGTTTTGAGTATGCCCTAATTTCAGTATAACCCAGCAAATCCATTGCTAGTTACGTCTCCAAATCTATTGCTACATTAACCTCATTCATTAACCAGGCTATAACCCCTGGTTTAACCACGCCAAACTCTCCCCTGCCAAAGTTGGGGGCAAAGTTATAGGCTTGTACAAATAAAACCTGTTAGGCTGTTCTCTAAATCATTCTCTTCTTCTACGTCTCAAAATTTTGATCAATTGAAAATGAGTTTAGTGTTTGTCTTTTAAAGGACTTAGAGTTATGTCATGTTAAGTGAAAGAAAAATATAATTAATAAAAATTATGGGAGAGAAAGTAAGTTTTTTTTTTTTTTTTAAATTTAAAAGTACAGTACTCTATGTCCTTTAAAAGGATAACTATTTTTTTCATTAAAAATATTCCATATAAATAATGATAAAATTTAACTTTGTTTAAATGAGTTCCGCACACCCATATTTATTATCCGAAACTTATTAATATATATTTTTTTAAATGAGTTTCGAGGATCCCATTATTTTTTTTTGTTATTAATGCAAAATTATTTTAAAAACTGGTAGATGTCCAACCCATATCATCTCCTTTAAAACTTATACGCTAACTAGTAAATCACAATAATTTATTAGTTTAGTGCTCCTATTATTTTATTTATTATATAACTGATATAAATTTTATTAAATTGCCTAATAACTTAAATTATTTTTCTATCATAAAAATATATTCCACATCATCAGGATGCGAAATTTAAAGTTCCCACCAGACCAAAATAATTAAAAACAAGATTTTACATAAAAATATGAAAGAGAAATAAAAAATCATAAAATATAAAATCATAACGTAAAAAAAATTATAAAAATATTTGAAATATGGATAAAAATATTTTGATAAAAAAAATTGTACAAACGTAATGATAAATCAAAATTTTAAATACCAATCTACCATGCACCAAACAATAAAACCCAAATGGGTTAAACTTCCCACATCTTGTCCTCCAAATCACCATTTTCACCATAATTTGGTTTGAGAAATGAAGGTCATTTATTACATGGAGAGATCTCATTCTACAAACTCAAAGTTATGGTGGATTTAAAAATAAAAATAAAATACAACATGCATAAGGGTTAGTTACGGAAAATTTTCTTCTCCTGAAGATTATTTGCCTTTATTAAAAGGGTTAAAAACTTTTTATGTTACATGAATTTTTTTTTCTTATTTTATACATATACAATAAATATGTGGATCTCTTTGAATTTTTTTCTCATTTCTCTTTTTAACAAAGCTCATATATTTATTATGGCTAAAATGTGTCATTTTAAATGATGTAAAGTTGTGTCATTTTAAGATAGAGAAAGAGATAGATAAAGGAGAAGAGAGAGTTGACAAAAAAAATAAAGGTGTGGGTCCTACTTCTTTGTGAGAGTGAAAAGATATAAGTTATGTCATTTAAAAAGATAAACACTTTTTCATTTATTATATATGTAGAAAAATATATTTTTCTAATGTGACATGAAAACATTGAAAAGATGTCTGTGACCCTTATTAAAATTCATAAAGCTGCTTTAGGAAGCACCGTACGTTGGGTTTAGTTTTAATCTCTAGTTATAAATCAAAGGTACTCCAAAACAAGGGAAAAAATAAAAACAGATTGTCTTCACGTTGATCACACTGAAAGATAAAGAAAGTATGTAGAAAACAAAGAAATTCTGAATAATATTGTATATTGATTGAATACCATTTCTCTGTTTACATTCTGCTATATATACTAAAGATGATTAACTAACAGAATTAACTACTAACTACTAGAATAACTATCTCTTATAATGGACTCATATAATGGATTGGGCTTTGATGGCCCAGTATCCTAATATATCCTTTCATTCCCCCACAAGCTGAGTGGGCTTGTAATCAAAGACCCGAAGCTTGAGTTTGAAATCCATAAATTTTGTAGTGGCAATGGCTTTAGTTAACCCATCAGCTATTTGTTCTGAAGCTGGAATGTGATGAACAGAAACAGCATTGGTAGTGACTTTCTCACGAACAAAGTACAGGTTTAGTTCAAAGTGTTTTGTCCTTGAGTGGAAAATTGGATTGGCTGAAAGCATAACAGCTGAAAGGTTGTCACAATACAGTGTTGGTGGTTGAGGAATTCGTACATGGAGTTCAGATAGTAGAGATTGAATCCATGCAAGTTCAGCTATAGTTGCAGCTAAGCACCTGTACTCAGCTTCTGTACTGGATCTGCTGACAAGAGGTTGCTTCTTTGAAGACTAGGAAACAAGGTTGTTTCCAAAGAAAATACAGAATCCACTAGTAGATCGTCGATCATCCAAATCAGATCCCCAGTCAGAGTCACTATAGGCAGCAAGATGAAAATGTTTAGAAGGTTGGATAGTGAGACCATGGGAAGCTGTACCCTTAAGATACCCAAGGATCCTCTTGACAGTTTTCCAATGAGTGTCAAGAGGATGATGCATGTGCTGACAAAATTTATTGATAGAGAAAGTAATGTCAGGTCTTGTAATTGTTGCATATTGTAAGGCTTCAACAACTGATCTATACTGAGTAGATCTGGGTATGGTGAGCCATTTTGAGCTGAGAGCTTGCATGATGAGACCATTGGTGTTGGCATGAGTTTGCATCCAGTCGTGTTGGCCTTTGGAGGAGATCAAAAACATATTTGGATTGACTGAGATGGTAGCCACCTGCTGAAGTTTTCTTAGCTTCAATGCCAAGAAAATAGTGAAGGTGTCCAACATCCTTTAAGGGGAACACCTTATTGAGTGTACGAATGAGGCTGGCCACTGCAGATGTGGAAGAACCAGTAACAAGGATGTCATCCATATATACCAGAACATAAAGAGTTGTGGTACCTGTGATGTGGATGAACAATGAGTTGTCACACTTGGCAGAAGTGAATCCAAGTTGATGAAGAGTGGTGGAGAGTTTGTCAAACCATGCTCGTGGGGCTTGTTTAAGGCCATAGATGGCTTTATAGAGATGACAAACAAGAGTCTTATCTTGGTGAAGAAATCCAGGAGGTTGTTGCATGAAGACTTCCTCTGTTAGATCTCCATTCAAGAAAGCCTTGTTGATGTCAAGTTGGTGAATAGGCCAGTTCTTTGAAAGAGCAAGAGTGAGAACTATACGAATGGTAGTAGATTTAACCACTGGACTGAAATGTTTCTTGGTAGTCAAAGCCTTCCTGTTGATGATAGCCCTTGGCCACAAGTCGAGCTTTGTGTTTGAGAATGGTCCCATCTGGATTATACTTGGTGCGATAAACCCATTTGCATCCAATGGGGGTTCTGCCAGGAGGTAAGGGTACCAGTTTCCAGGTGTTGTTATTGAGTAGTGCTTGATGTTCTTCCTGCATTGATTTAAGCCAATTGGGGTTAGTAAGGGCATGTGAGATGTTGCTGGGTTCAATAGAGGTATTAAAAGCCTTTGGTTTGTAGATCCCAGCTTTGCCTCGAGTGATCATGGAGTGAGTGTTGTGTATGAGTGTCTCTAAGGCTGTGGTAGGTGTGCTGCTAGTAGTAGGGACAGAAGGAGATGACCTGCAATCAATATTAGTGGAACTAGCAGGTAAAGTATTAGGTGAAACAGTCATAGTAAGATCAGGTGTAGCATGATTAAAAGAAGAAGTGTAGGTAAAGAGAAGAGGAATAGTGAGAGGTGGTGAAGGAAAAGTAACAGGGGTAGGGGCAGTGAGTGACAGCTTTTCTTTATAAGGAAAGAGAGTTTCATCAAAGAGGACATGCCTAGCTAGAACAATTTGATTTGTGGAGGTAAGGCATTTATAGCCCTTGTGTCTTGGACTGTACCCAATAAAAGTGCACTGTGCTGAACGAAAATTAATTTTATTTTTGTTGTAGGGTCGAAGATAAGGATAGCAGGCACATCCAAAGGTTTTAAGAAAGTTGTGATCTGGAGTTTTGTGAAAAAGAACCTCAAATGGGGACTGGTTGAGGAGAGTTGGTGTAGGAAGTTGGTTGATGACAAAGGCAACAGTATGGAATGCAGTGTCCCAGAACTGGGTTGGAAGATGAGAGCTAGCTAAAAGAGCCAAACCACATTCCACAATATGTCTATGCTTCCTCTCAGGCTTGCCATTTTGCTGATGTGTGTAAGGGCATGCGAGTCTATGAAGAATGCCTTGTTCCTGCAGGTAGTTCACTAACTTAAGATATTCTTTGGCATTATCAATTTGTAATGCCTTAATTTTTGTGTTTAATTGCAGTTCAGCCATAGATTTAAAATGAAGGAAAATATCAAAAGCTTGAGACTTGGCTGTCATGGGATAAAACCAGGTGAAATTAGAGAAAGC
Source organism: Gastrolobium bilobum (assembly GCF_033153095.1). Lineage (NCBI taxonomy): Eukaryota > Viridiplantae > Streptophyta > Magnoliopsida > Fabales > Fabaceae > Gastrolobium > Gastrolobium bilobum. The sequence goes on along the minus strand of NW_026899161.1, from coordinate 260,606 downwards.
ATCTACAAAAATTATATAATATTTCGATCCAGTTGTGCTACTTATAGGTGCTGGTCCCCAAATATCAGTAAGAACCAGTTCAAGTGGTGAAGTGTAAACAATGTCAGATGCAGGTAAATAGAGCTGGTGCATTTTAGCCATAGAACATGCACAACATAGACTGTGATTATTATTATGTACAAAAGGGATATTACATTGTCTAAGAACCTTGGCAATTGTTGGAAAAACAACATGAGCAAGTCTAGAGTGCCAAAATTGTAAAGTATTATTAATGGAGACATTATTACAAGAAAGTGAATGACCAGAATTCAGAAATACAGATGCAGGGTGCAATGGTGTTGTATGTGTACTAAGGGCATGTGGAGTACTGCTTGGTAATCTTGGTGATCCAGCAAACATATACAGTCCATTTTTAAGTGTCCCTTGGAGAAGGATCTCCTTGGTAACCTGAGATTTGACAAAGCAAGCATTAGCATCAAATTCAAATATCACATTATGATCTCTAGCAAATTGTGAAACACTCAACAAATTCTTGGATAATCCTGGAACATGTCAAAGATTAGACAGTGTGAAAGATAAAGATGTCAAGGGTGAGTGTAATATAGAGTGTCCTATGTGTGCAATTTTGAGATTGGTACCATTGCCAATTTGGACAACTTCTTGGCCATAGAATGGAGATTTGTTAATCAAATTGCTGGAGTCAGGAGTAAAATGGTGAGTAGCTCCTGAGTCTGGATACCAGTTGGAGTCTGTAGTTGAGAGAAAATCACTTGCTGCATCAACTGAAGGTTGAGACGTACAAGTGCTTCTGAGTGCCATGTTAATTTGTGGGCCAGTGGATGGTGGGGCAGTATTGCTGTTGTTGATTTGAGTGTAAGGGCTTTGAAAATTCTGATTGAACCTATGATAACACTCCCAGCCCATGTGGCCAAACTTGCCACAGACTTGACATGCTTGTCTATTTCCATTGTTTCTTCCACCTCCTCTTTGGGATCTTCCTCCTCTAAAAGCATTGTTTATGCCTCGATTATAATTGAAGGCTCCTCTGTTGGGATTTGCAAAATTGGTCGAAGGTCTTCTAAACTGAGATTGGGTGAAATTGGCTTGCATAGCTGTTGCCTCAATGGTTCTTTTATGTTTCTCCATTCTTTGTTCTTGAGCCATTAGTAAGGCTTCGATTTCTCCCATTTGTTGGGCAAGTGGCTTCTTACACAGGACGCTTACGGAACACCTAGAGGGGGGTGAATAGGTGTTCTAAACTTTTTCAAAATCTTTTTGAATTCAGTAAACAATTACACAATTTTTCTTCAATCCCTATATGCCCAAAATAGTTTTTCGCAATGCTAAGAACAATGTAGTAATAGAAAGCATACCTTAGCAATTTATAGAGTATAAACGCAGCAATTATAATAGAATTAGTGTAATTGTCAGTCTCTAAACAAAATATTCAGAAATTAAATGAGAGAGACAATGGACACACGATATATCCTGGTTCACACCCACTAAGCCTAAGTAGGGTGCTACGTCCAAACTGAAGTAGCTGCAGATATTTTATTTATCACAAGTGTACCTGTTTTACAAACACGCGTCACACATGCAATTAAACAAAATATCAAAAATCTTCCTAGTGCCTACACTGCTCCAAGCTCTGAGAATACTCTCAAGCCGAACCTAAGGAGTTCACCAACTCCTCTCACACAAGACCTCCACTCTCCCTAGTGGATTCTTGAGGCTCCAGGCCTTGAGACACACTCTCAAGCCAAGCACAAGGTCGCCAACCCACTCGGTTGCACCCACACACCTAGGACAGATTTACAGCACACAACTACTCCACTTTAACAATCAATACAGAATTTTCAGAATTGTAACAAGTGAAATAAACCAAAATTACAGTGTCCTATCACACCAAATATATCAAGGTAATATCAAACTAAGCTCCAAAAATTTATGCCATATGCAAAAAATTAATCCAATGACATATGTATTAAAATCTCTAAAATTAATGCACAAGGGAGCTTGGATATTACACAATTATTTTTCTAATCAATGGACACCAAGAAATCTGATTTAAAAAGAATATCACAATTATAACCAGAAAAATCAGATTTGAAATTTCTCTCAAAATTTCACATAAAATTCAGAATTAGTTCTAGATAAATCTTTTAATAATAAACCAAAAGAAATCTGAATTTTAATCACAATATACTTCAATTAAAACAGAAAATTCAGATTTAATATTCCAACAATAAAATTTCTAGAACAATTCAAGAATTTAATATTCAGATTAAACAACTCAAAATCCCTAAAGCACTATGAAATAATAGATCTAGAAATTTCAGATAAAATGCTTCAAATCAAGGATTCATAAAAGATTTGAGTTGATTAGAAAATACCACAATGAAGCCCCAAATATTTCAGTCAAAGAACCTAGAAATTTTTGACTAAAAAGAGATGTACCAAAAAGCCCTAAAATTTGATTCAGTTGGCTACCGCAAGAAAGAACCGAAATGGAGATCCAATGTGTTCTCGAATAACTTGGAGAAGTCACACTCACTCACTGACTTGATCTTACGCAAAGATTCAGAACGAAATGGACGAAAGGGAGCTTCTGCAGAATAAAAGAAATAGAAAGAGCACAGTGGAGATTCACGAAATTTGGAGAGCGTTTTTTTTTTTTGGAACTAGGATACGCGTAGCGTCTTTCTTTTTGATTTTGTAAAAAAAACTTGCTTATTTTTTTTTATACTAATTTTTTGTTTTGAAAGTCAACGTACCATAAAATGCCTTTCTTTTATCCAAGTGACTTTCTTTTATCCAAGTGACCTGATGGCTTAGCTTTTCTTTTCTTTTTTAATAGTTTAATTGTTTTAAAAAATTAACTCACAAAAGCTAACTTCACGTGATACTCAAAGCATATCAATTATATAGCTTTTTATTACTACTTATATATTCTATTTAACATACCCACGTGATATTTAATGGAAATCAACATACTGATGCCTTCTAATAATTGAAAGGCTATTTTTTTAAAAACATATTTTCAATAAAATATTAATCACTTTTATTTATTATGAAATTAGCATGATATGCAATGATATGCAATGGAACTTAGGAAGATATTATATGATATAATATTGTGTGTAACAAAATATCTAAAAATACCTAACCACTTGTATCTTCAAACTCCATCTTCAATTTGAGACTTTTTGTAAATCTATTTGTCATCATCAAATTATGTATTCCATTATGCTTAAGAGGTCTTCAATCTCCCCCTTTTTTATGATGGCAATTTAAACTCAAATTGAAACAAGTAAGGGTTAGTAGCATAAGATATTAAAATCATGTAATCACATACTCCCCCTAAATATATGCATACTAAGAATTATTATGCTAATTAAAAGTAAGGCATACATATGTTCTCAAGACTTCTCTAAAACTCCCCCTCAAAATATGCATAAGCTCATAAGCTCAATTTGATGATATTTATATTTTCTCCCCCTTTGACATCATCAAAATCAATTATAGCATATAATAAGGATTAAAGATGGATAAAGCATATAACAAACATATCATATATCCAAAAATTACCCATTTCTTGTACCAAGTTTGATTCTTTGTAACTCTTTGGCTTAGTCTAAGAGGTTCTTCAATTTACCAATATCTTCAATGTAGTCTTCATCTTTTCATTCATTTCCATTTTCTTTCAAACACCTACAACATCATCTTTCACACTTGCCTTTCTTGCATATTAGCAAGATCAAGCATTTATCAAATAGTGCAAGTATGAATAATAGGCATTATATGAAAGATAACTCATTCATGATTGCTAATAGGCATTATTTGTGAAAGATACATTGAAATAGGCTTGCTGTCCTATTTTGATATAATTGAATATAAGAGTAAAATAGTGGAGTATTCAAGTACATAGGCATGTAGTGCATGAAGTAAGCTTTCTATCCACATATAGAACATTTATATTGAACATGTACAACATAAGATGTGTTAAAAATAGTCTATGCATGTCATATTAAACACCAAACAACAACTATACATCATGTGCAAAAAGATTTTAAAAAAATAGTCCATGGCATATGATGCATACATGCTCACTAAGTTTTCTTAGGAACATATATCATGTTCTTAACCTTGGGGCTAAAGAACATGCTAGATGTGTTAGGTTGAGGTCCATAAGATGTTGAAGCAATGTTACTCACATTTATAGTCCTCTTAGGAACCCACTTAAGATTAGTTCCTTTTAGGCCATACTTCTTAATATTGCATTGATATACAAGATGACCACTCATGCAACAACATGTACATTTCTTAAATGGTAGTTTAGACATGAATCTAGGAGGATATTGGTTTGTCTTTCTTGGTTGAGCAAAGGGAGGTTTTTGAAAACCAAGTCCATGTTTTGTAGTCTCAACCCTTTGTCTACCAAGGAGGACATTCAAGTTATCTCTCTCACTTGTCATTCTATCAACCATTATTTTCAACCTATTCACTTCATTAGATAATTCAACACATTTAGTACATGAAATAGTGGAAGGGGGGGTTCACATCATCACATGATCCAACAAGACAATTCATGAAAAGATTTTCATTTTTAAGATCCTCATTGTCTTTCATTAGATCATTTACAATGGTGGTCAAACTATCAACTTTGTCTTGCAAGCAATTTTTCTCATTTTTAATTTTCTTAACCTTAGAGGTTAATTTTTCATTTTCAACTTGCAAACACTTATAAGCATACAACAAATTATCATATGATGGACCAACCATAGAAGATGTATCACAAGAGGAGCTAGAATTACATATTGAATTAGAATCACATATCGAATCGGAATCCCACATAGAACTAGAAGAGTGGCTAGAATATACCTCATTTTGATCTTTTTCAATTTGTGTCATGAAGCAAATGTTAGCTTGTTCACTTGATGAGGAGCTTGTGGTACTTGAAGTGTCATCCGAAAATGCCATGTAAGCTCTCTTCTTTTTGCTCTTACCTTTCTTGAACTTGCCATTATCATATTTATACTTTTTGTTCGGGCAGTCCTTTTGGAAGTGACCTTCCTTTCCACACTCAAAACAAGCATTGTTTGAGTTGCTTTCTTTTCTACTTTGATTGCTGGCCCTTCTTCTCCTTTTGTTGAACTTCTTGTTGAAGAACTTGGTGAACGACTTGTTAAACTTTTTCACGAACATTGTCATTTCATCGTCTTCACCGGAGCTTGAATCACTTGATGAAGTATCGGTACTTTTCTTACTTTGCTTGGATTAGGAAGAAGAAACTTTTAGAGCTATACTTTTTGAATTTTTCTTGTTAAGCTCACGGTTAGCTCTTCTATTTAATTCCAACTCATATTCCTGAAGCTTTCCAAATAAGGTAGCAATGGACATTGTGGGGAGATCTTTAGCTTCATAGATTGCCGAAGCTTTTGCATCCCATTCCTTAGTAAGACATCTCAAAATTTTGTTAACTAACAATTCATCATCATGAAAAATATTTAAAGCATTCATGGATGTAACTATATGCATGAAACGTTTTTGCATGTCAAATATAGATTCACCCTCATACATCTCAAAGAGCTCAAACTCTCTAGATAATGCATTTTGTTTAGAACGTTTTACTTCACTAGTACCTTAATGAGTTGTTTCTAAAATAAGCCACATCTCACGTGCGGTCTTACATGAAGATACTCGGTAGTATTCGTCTTTGCCAAGTGCATTAACTATTAAGTTCTTTGCTTTTGAGTTGTATTGGGCTTTCTCTAATTCATCTCTAGTAAAATCTGTGTGTTTTTTAGGCACAGTTTTTCCATTGTCATCTAGTGTGGTTGAAGACTGATATCCTTCCTCTACACTATACCAAATTTTAAGATCTACTGACTCAAGGAAAATCTGCATCCGAGTTTTCCAATAAGGATAATCAATCCCATTGAAAAACGGAGGACGATTGGTGGAACCACCCTCAAGAGGAATATCCTGATGGAAAGAAGCCATAGGATCTTTAACTCTTTGGCAGATAGCCAATCACTCAGAGCACGTAGCTCTGATACCACTTGTTGGGCAAGTGGCTTCTTACACATGACGCTTACGGAACACCTAGAGGGAGGGGTGAACAGGTGTTCTAAACTTTTTCAAAATCTTTTTGAATTCAGTAAACAATTACACAATTTTTCTTTAATCCCTATATGCCCAAAATAGTTTTTCGCAATGCTAAGAACAATGTAGTAATAGAAAGCGTACCTTAGCAATTTATAGAGTATAAACGCAGCAATTATAATAGAATTAGTGTAACTGTCAGTCTCTAAACAAAATATTCAGAAATTAAATGAGAGAGACAATGGACACACGATATATCCTGGTTCACACCCACTAAGCCTAAGTAGGGTGCTACGTCCAGACTGAAGTAGCTGCAGATATTTTATTTATCACAAGTGTACCTGTTTTACAAACACGCGTCACACATGCAATCAAACAAAATATCAAAAATCTTCCTAGTGCCTACACTGCTCCAAGCTCTGAGAATACTCTCAAGCCGAACCTAAGGAGTTCACCAACTCCTCTCACACAAGACCTCCATTCTCCCTAGTGGATTCTTGAGGCTCCAGGCCTTGAGACACACTCTCAAGCCAAGCACAAGGTCGCCAACCCACTCGGTTGCACCCACACACCTAGGACAGATTTACAGCACACAACTACTCCACTTTAACAATCAATACAGAATTTTCAGAATTGTAACAAGTGAAATAAACCAAAATTACAGTGTCTTATCACACCAAATATATCAAGGTAATATCAAACTAAGCTCCAAAAATTTATGCCATATGCAAAAAATTAATCCAATGACATATGTATTAAAATCTCTAAAATTAATGTACAAGGGAGCTTGGATATTACACAATTATTTTTCTAATCAATGGACACCAAGAAATCTGATTTAAAAAGAATATCACAATTATAACCAGAAAAATCAGATTTGAAATTTATCTCAAAATTTCACATAAAATTCAGAATTAGTTCTAGATAAATCTTTTAATAATAAACCAAAAGAAATCTGAATTTTAATCACAATATACTTCAATTAAAACAGAAAATTCAGATTTAATATCCCAACAATAAAATTTCTAGAACAATTCAAGAATTTAATATTCAGATTAAACAACTCAAAATCCCTAAAGCATTATGAAATAATAGATCTAGAAATTTCAGATAAAATGCTTCAAATCAAGGATTCATAAAAGATTTGAGTTGATTAGAAAATACCACAATGAAGCCCCAAATATTTCAGTCAAAGAACCTAGAAATTTTTCACTGAAAAGAGATGTACCAAAAAGCCCTAAAATTTGATTTAGTTGGCTACCGAAAGAAAGAACCGAAATGGAGATCGAGTGTGTTCTCGAATAACTTGGAGAAGTCACACTCACCCACTGACTTGATCTTACGCAAAGATTTAGAACGAAATGGATGAAAGGGAGCTTCTGCAGAGTATAAGAAATAGAAAGAGCACAGTGGAGATTCACGAAATTTGGAGAGCGTTTTTTTTGGAACTAGGATATGCGTAGCGTCTTTCTTTTTGATTTTGTAAAATAAACTTGCTTATTTTTTTTATATACTAATTTTTTGTTTTGAAAGCCAACGTACCATAAAATGCCTTTCTTTTATCCAAGTGACTTTCTTTTATCCAAGTGACCTGATGGCTTAGCTTTTCTTTTCTTTTATTTTTTAATAGTTTAATTGTTTTAAAAAATTAACTGACAAAAGCTAACTTCACGTGATACTCAAAGAAATTTCAATTATATAGCTTTTTATTACTACTTATATATTCTATTTAACATACCCATATGATATTTAATGGAAATCAACATACTGATGCCTTTTAATAATTGAAAGGCTATATTTTTTTTTTAAACATATTTTCAATAAAATATTAATCATTTTTATTTATTATGAAATTAGCATGATATGCAATGATATGCAATGGAACTTAGGAAGATATTATATGATATAATATTGTGTGTAACAAAATATCTAAAAATACCTAACCACTTGTATCTTCAAACTCCATCTTCAATTTGAGACTTTTTGTAAATCCTTTGTCATCATCAAAATATGTATTCCATTATGCTTAAGAGGTCTTCACCATTGTGTAGGGGTCAGTTCTTGAGGTGACAGATGTTACAAAAGGATCATAATCCTCATTCAGACCATCTAAAATGGCATCAATGTGATCTTCTGGAGTGATTGGAGAGCCCGAGGCAATCAAAGAATCAACTATCTTCTTGATCTGCAGCAGGTATTGTGAGACACTCCCTTCTTTCTTTATGTTCTTGAGCTGCAGCTTTAATTGCTTTACTTTTGCTCGGGTTTGTGATGTAAAGAACTCTTCAAGTTTTTGCCAGACCTGCAAGGAGTTCAAGCAACCCACCATTCGAGTGTAAATGGTTTCTGACATGGATGAAAGAAGCCATGATAAAAGAAGCTGATCTTGTTGAACTTCTGTAGAATCCTTTGCTGCTGCAGCCTTGGTGCTAGTTTTGTCAGCTGCACTTGTCTTTTTTGTGTCTTCTTGTGAATCTTGTTGTGCTTCAGTGGAAGTCTTTGAGGTGGAAGCTGAAGTTTCAGGAGTAATAAACCGTGTAAGGTTGTATCCTTTGATGGTTGCCAATGCTTGTTGTTTCCATGGCAAGAAGTTGTCCTCGTCTAGCTTGAAGGACACTGGATTGTTGAAAGGTTGAATAGAGTTGCGCTTATCGGTCTCCATGGATCATCAGCTCTTGATACCATGAAAGATAAAGAAAGTATGTAGAAAACAAAGAAATTCTGAATAATCTGTATATTGATTGAATACCATTTCTCTGTTTACATTCTTCAATATATACTAAAGATGATTAACTAACAGAATTAACTTCTAACTACTTGAATAACTAACTCTTATAATGGACTCATGTAATGGATTGGGCTTTGATGGCCGAGTATCCTAATATCCTTTCACACACTATAATGTATTTGGCGAGAAACCTTTTATACTAAACTTATTACCAAAGTCTCCTAATCGATTATAATTAGAGAAAAAAAAATAAACAGTAAACAATGATCGAGCACTTTATTGGTATATATTGATAATACTGTTCACACAATATCAATCTACACAGAAACATTAAATCATTTTGAATGTTCAACCAGTTCCAACTTCCGGAAACTCATTCACGAGAAATGGTGAACAAAGTGCCATTATTTAATAAATTTTTTATCCAAATATCACATGAACAGTACTTTGTACTAAATTGTCACGCAGCGTAATTTATTATGAGTGGTAGCGTATTATGTTCGCGTATGATTTCATAACACGTGGCCACATTGCATACCAAATTCGTTACCACTAGTAACGAATTTCGTCTAATTAGTTTTTTCTGCGAAAATATGCCATATGTCATAAAATTATTAGCGAACATAATTCGCTACCAGACATAACAAATTAAGTTGCGTGACAGTCTGATAAAAAATATTATTCGTATAATATTTGAGTAAATTTTTTGTCAAATAATAACATTTTGGTAGACGTTCCCATCCACCATCATAAGTGGAAGAACTGGGATTCGATTATTTTGTTGACGGATTACAACTTGTGCCATTGCCCATTTTATAGAGGAGCAAATTGAAAGGAAAAATAAAGCAAAACCTATAACCTTTTTTGTCTATCTAAAAGTTGAAACATGGATTTACCCAAAAAAAAAAAAAAAAAAGTTGAAACATTATTTAGAATAGCTATCAATACATTGAAAATACCTCGAAAAAAAATAAAAAATCAATACATTGTAAATATTTTCAATGAACTCGGATCATGTAGGCCTGACTTCTATCCAAAACGTGACACTTGGATTAAAATTTTGTTTCTTTTTTCTTCTCCATACACATATAACAAAAAACACTCAATTTTAATTAGTTCGGAGGACCACTAAATGAATGATGTTCCAGATTTCCTAAAAATACTCTCCAATACATTAGCTTTTCTCCTGTGGGGTGTCAAAAAGTAGTACTATAGATTATTTATTTACTATTTACTAATAAGCAATTTAGTACACAAGTTAAAGAAACAAAAATAAAGAGTAATAAATATGTATTTATTAGTTAAAATCACAAAAATATTGAATACTTACTTTTTAATAATTAGACATATTTAATAAAAAGAAAAAATGCGTCTTTTCAAATAACACAATTGTGTCATTTTATAGACACGAAGAGATGAAATTTACATTTTTTTTTCTTTCTATAAAACTCACATATCTTTGTGTCTATAAAATAACATAGCTTATATCATTTAAAATGATAAATACTTTTTCATTGAGTTTATATTTCTTAATTAATGCCTTCATTTTAATTATTTAAGCAAAGTACCCATTGAGTTTATAGTGTTGATGAAATATGTACTCAGCGGTGTCATTAAAATAAAAAAATGTCTAATGAAGAATAAATGCATAAACTGGTGGCGTTATGCATAACTTAGAGAAGAATCCAATCCAAGTATTCACATCACAGTTATTTTATTCCCTTGGGTTGGTTATACGATGAAATGATACCATTAGATGAAAGGCATGTCCCTTTGCTCTTACTCTTTCTTCTTCTACCTTCAACTTTGAACTGATGCTCATCCCAGACACAGACCCAGATTCCTTCAAACTTTTCTCTTCGTAGTATAATAATGGGTATGTCAGAAACCGTTGATTTTGCTCGGAATTTCGCAGTTATGGTCAGAGTTCGTGGTCCTGTGAGTCTCTCTCTCTCTCTCTCTCTCTTCCCCTTTATGGACAAACCGGTTATTGTAATCACGGGTCACTCAGTTTTCAATTTCTGTTGTTTCCCCCTTACTTTCAGGACCCGAAAGGGATGAAGATGAGAAGACACGCTTTTCATCAATACCGGTTAGTAAAACCATCCGTAATCTAATTTTGTTTGTTTCTCAAAGTTTCGTTTTTGCATTTATGGATGTGGTTTTCTCCTACTGGGTATGTGTAGTTCTGGAGAAACAACTCTTTCAGCTTCAGGGTTGCTTGTGCCTGATACCCTTTATGACACTCAAGTAGCTAGGCATCACTTTGGTGATAACCGTGAAGGTAGGGTATTGGTTGTGACGGTTGCATCAATTGTTGAGCCTTTTCTATCCCCTCAACATAGAGAGAATATTCCTCAGGTTGGTACTCAGGGATTTATTAGTAAGTGTAGCTGGCTAACGTTCTTGGCTTTTATAATTATTAAAGGAGTTTTGTGTAAATGTGTTTTAAATTTGCTTTTTATTCTTTTCAGGGTAGGCCTGACTTGATTTCTGGTGTTCGGATTGATGTTATGACAGAGAAAACCAATGAAAAACCTAATCAAGGAACTCCTTGTTGGCTTGTGGCACAGCTTTTGTCATTTGTGGGCATTTTAATTCTTTTTACGTTGCTCTATGTTGTCTTCTTGGCAATTAATAATGTGGTGCACCTGATACTTTATAATTTTAATTGACTGATTCAGTTTTATAATATGTTCATCACTGTGAATGGCATATGTTTAGTTAATGAGACTCATTAAGGTACATGACTAGCTTAGTCTAATGTCATTTAATTCTTGACTTTGTTTCCGGATTGTAAATGAATTTCTCATGATTTCTTAAGTGTTTGATGCAGTCGTTCATTTCTTAGATTGTTGTGAACTTTCAGTTCATAGCATCATATGTTTTTGGACAAGAATCTAGTGTTAGGGCTCATACAGTGACCTCTGCAGTTAAATTTAATGGTTTGTTATTGACAGTTTGTAACATTTGTTTCTTGACAACCTGGGAATTTTTTGTTTGGTACTTGGTTTTAAATCATTATTTGTTGGTTCAATGCTAATCAGGTTTATGCATTATGCAGGTTGATATTCCTCCTTCAGCCCTTTGTCTCCAGTCGCTTATCGAAGCATCTTTGGGCTTGCCAGAGCATGAATGGGAGGTTGGTTGGTCTTTGGCATCTTACAATAATGATTCTCAACCTTCTAAGGATTCATTTCAAACTCAGGTTAGCCCTGTTTATTCTTCATAAATATACTTTCTCCTTTTGCTATAAACTAGTTTACTTTAAAAATTTGTACGTTCAGAGACATCCCTGTTCAATAACAACACAGGAAGTATGATCCAAATGCCCTAAAAAAAGTGTATTTCTGCATTCCTAGTTTTGATAATATGACTTGTATGTCACTTTGTATTATGTTTATCTAAATAAAATAGTTAAGCTCTGGAATTAAATCGTAGCATGTGTATGCCTGTCACTGCTGGAGGAAAACAGTCAACATAAACTCCTGGAAAGTTTTGCTCGTTGGTCTGCAAGCCTGATGGCACCATAATCTGAATTTTTATTCTAGGACATGAGATCAAAGAATGATAATCCTTCCATGACTTTAGGTATTTGCTGAAAACTTTTGAAACTTTTATCTGTAGTGGACTACAAAGATACCGCTAAGTTAAACTTAGAAATAGATTACAAGAATTCCACAATATCTCGAATTGTCTGGTAAAATCTATTTTCCTGCTATTTTTTATATGCTCAAAAGTTTTTTGCATGTAGCCTTGTAGTGGTAAGCTGAATTAAATTTGGTTTAGTGAAATAGTTTGCAGATTGTTTGTCAAAGATGAAAAGGGAAAACAAAAAGTGAACCTAGGTGGTATGTACTTTTGAACACAGTCGTTACTCAGGCCCTACCTTGTCATATTTCTTGCACACCTAATTTTTTTCTTTATTTTTCCTCCTTCATATCCCTTCTGAAGTGCTTGATAAATTATTTAAATTTATATTAATTGTAATGTGGATTATTATGACTAAGGAAAGGGTTTGAAAGCTATGCCTTGACAAATATGTTTAATAGACATAATATCTTTTAGGGGAATGTTAACTTGGATTAATCATGTAATCTCTACATTAGATTCATGGGTATTTTGGATTCACCTTTGTTAGAAATGTGTATTATTATGTAAATGTCTTGGTTCATTGTATCATGCAAATAGTAATTAGAAAAATTGTATCTTTGTATTTATTACATTTATTATATAATGAAATACACGGTTTCAGCGTATGCTTCTCTTCTCTTCTCCCTCTATGTCTCTCAACATGGTATCATAGCTTCTATGCCGAGCAGTTTAGTGGTCTCGTTTTTTCTAAATAAAAGTTGAATTAAAAGCACTAGGTAAAGTGCACTATGCGCTGTTCACACTTTAAGCAAAAATATTCTTGTGTGAGAAGGCGTGTTGTATGTTTATTCATGAGTCTTTACCTAATAGCTTAAGCATTTAAGATAGTTGGTTCTTGGTAATGTTAGTTGTTATTTAAGATATGTTTGTATATCTTTTATAAAATAATTATTGGTGCAACTGCAAATATCATTTTGTTCATGTATAAATGGATTTGCACTTACATCTAAAAAATTGGTTTCTATACACTTTTGGTCTTCTAATTATAACTCATTATCGTTTCATTCTTCTTCTTCTTGATGGTATAAATTGCCTTTTGGAATAACATCTCTGTGATCATGATGCATAATGTTAGAAAATTATAATATAAAATCATTAATGTGACCTTCACCTAACAACTTAAATTTTTAGGTTGAAATGGTTTTTTATATGATATCAGAGCCTCCGTGACCAAGTAATCACAAGTTCGATCCTCATTGCCCCTTATTCTATTAATAAATAAATATGTGGAGCACAGGTAGGTGAGCCTGTGTATTGTCCTGTCCACCTTTCAAGCATACTGGGCTCTTATCATATAAAATTATTAATGTGATTAACAGCTTAAGTTTTTAGGTTGAAATAATTCTTTATACATAAAACCAAACTCAATATTTTCTTATGGAGAATGCTAAATCTTCTGTAAAATATCAGGAAAAATTGGCTGTGGGAGGATTTGGCAGTGCAAGTCTTATGTGCAGATCACTGACTAGAATGGCCATTCTTAGTGTTCCTTTATCTTTCAAGGTATCTTTCTGCTTTTATTTATCTTATTTTTCTCCAGTCAGATTCCTTATGCAACCCGCTATAACATAATATATTGATTACTTGTGGAATGATTTTGTACTGATATTCTTTGTTAGTCCATTGAGATTCATGAGAATAACTGGTGGATGGTTGTAACACAGGACACCCCAGATAGTAAAGTATCTTCCATGAATAAAAGGGGTGATTTTCTTCTGGCAGTAGGGTCTCCTTTTGGAGTCCTGTCACCTACGCACTTCTTTAACAGGTATATTTTTTCGTTTGGCTAGAAGAAGAAAAAATAGAATAACAAAATCTGGTAGTTACTTCAAAAAGGGTTAAGCACTCTTCTTAGAGTAAACTTGCTTAAACACCCAGATATAGCATGTCCTTTGTCATTTTATGTCAAACTATTTCCATGAGCTGTTGGGATCTCCTTTGTGCTGAGTTGAGTTGTACAGGCAGCTATTTTGTCTCTAATACTGTGATGAAGTGGATGTCAATGTTTGATATTCTTGTACCATTCAATCCTTTGATTTTGTTGCTTGCTTGAATCAGTATAGCAGAAGGATGCATAGCAAACTGCTATCCCCCTCATTCATCTGATGGATCACTGCTGATGGCTGACATACGCAGTCTTCCTGGTGTGAGCCATTTCTCTGTTGCATAATCCATTGGTCATTTATGCAATTGGTTCTGGCTCTATTTTGACACTCTATCTGCCAGGAATGGAAGGCAGTCCAGTTTTCAGTAAGCATGCATGTCTTATTGGTGTCCTTATCAGACCATTGAGGCAGAAGACAAGTGGGGCAGAAATCCAGGTACCTCGAATGCATTCTCCTCTAGATCTAATTATCTAAAACCTTCTCAAATTTAACACGTCATGCAAAACTCTAGTCTTTGGTAACAGCTGGTGATCCCATGGGAAGCCATTGCGACTGCTTCTAGTGGCTTGCTGCAGAAGTGGCCTCAGAACACAGTGAAAGGGTTATATAATCAGGAGAGCAACCATTATACTGCGGGAAGGGGATCTTCTATTGAGACTGACAAATTAGATATACCCTCTAGGAATAAACATGAGAATTTAAATTTTGGTAGCTCCTCACCATTACCAATTGAGAAGGCAATGGCTTCTGTCTGTCTTGTTACTATTGGTGATGGAGTATGGGCTTCTGGTATTTTGCTAAACAGTCAAGGTCTCATACTTACAAATGCCCATCTCTTGGAACCGTGGAGATTTGGGAAAACACATGTAAGTGGTGGAGGATATGGAACCAACTCAGAAAAACTTACTTCGGTGTTGGAGGGAACCATGTCTCTTGGGAATAGAGTTGAGAGCTATCAAATTAGTCAAACTTTTCCGTCCAAGATGCCTATTCTTTATCCTTTCGCCGCTGATGAGCAGGGGCAATATAAGTTTAATACAACTTATGACAACCATAGAAACATACGAGTACGTCTTGATCATGTCAAACCTTGGGTTTGGTGTGATGCTAAAGTAGTTTATGTCTGTAAAGGACCATGGGATGTTGCCTTACTGCAACTTGAATCTGTTCCAGATAAGCTTTCGCCAATTGTAATGAATTTTTCCAGGCCATCGGCAGGATCAAAGGCATACGTCATTGGCCATGGATTATTTGGCCCCAAGTGTGGTATGTCCTTGATGGTCTAATTTTCTGTTACTTTCTTGGTTTGATGCCTTGTGGAATAGATTTTAAGGCTACTCATGATCACATATCTGCCAAGCTAAAGTTCCTTTAATCTTTTTTTTTTAATCCTCATGTTTATTTCATTTTCTTTTTGTTCGGAGTTCCTGCTTCAGCAGTTCCAACGATATTTATGGGCATGAAAATATAACAAAGTTGCTTCTTCAGTAATAGGGAACTGTAGTGCAAAATAAACGAGCTTATGTTAATGACTTGTCTGCTTGCCTCTGGTTGACATGAACTATTTTTCTGTATTTGTTTAGGATTTGCCAACAATCAAATTTTTTGCTCTTACAATGCTACTTGTTACCTATTACACATCACTAAGCATATTTGCCAAAGAATGCTTCAACCAACCAAGAAGCAAACCTATTTTCCGTATAAAACATAAAATTGATCTTCAATATGGAGAGGAAGCATATATTGTTTACCTATATACCTTTGTTCAGCATCAACATCATCTTTATCCTAAACTATTGGATTCTCTCATAAAAATAGTTGTTTTTTCCCACCGGCTCGCTACGCCTGACATTATCCTTCTCCTTTACCCTGGCTTGGGACAAGCTATGTTTACATATTTGTTAGAGAGATAAAACCATTCTTGATCCTCCACCTAATTGCTTAAGATTTTGAGATTATTGGCTTGACAAACTTATCTTACAAATATTGGTAATAACTTCATAAGGATTGAGATTTCCGAGTTCCTACTATTAATAAACCCATAAGTAAAGCTTAGATAAAGTAAGATCTATATAGCTTAATATCTAAGTTTGAGCACAACCCATGACCTGGGATTGAGATTGCAAATATGAAAATTACTATGGCACCCAAGGATTGAACGTATTTAGTTAACTAAAGTAGCAGCACCGTAAAACTAATGAGCCAAACAATTTTGATTTTGTAAGGTCTGACAGAACATTACAATCAACTCCATGATCAAAGTTAAACAAAAAAATACTTAGGTATTTTAAGCTTTAGGTTTATGCTTTCTTGCTTATGTTGTCTGTATGATGCTTACCTTTCAAAAACAAGGTTGAATGAGCTCATGTGTTTGAAACCCAAAGTGATAATTATATAAAAGGATATATTCCATTTATTCTTGACTTTTGTGGCTATGGCATATGTTATTATGTATGATAATTTGTTGCTGGGGTGATCAGTGTGACACATCATGTGTTATATCCATTTTTATTAAGAACTGATTCAATTACAGTGGGTTTTCCTTTTATTTCCTTGTTTAACATCTATTTTCTTTAGGATTCTTTCCATCTGTTTGCTCTGGTGTGGTAGCCAAAGTGGTTGAAGCAAAGACTCCTCAATCCTATCAGTCCATTGAACCTGAGCACATGCACACCCATGGGCTCTTCCCAGCAATGCTTGAAACAACAGCTTCTGTTCATCCTGGTGCTAGCGGTGGTGCTGTTATGGATTCTGACGGTTACATGATTGGCCTGGTTACAAGGTAATGCCACCAACTTTTGTTTTTGGTACAAAAGCCACTAACTTCATGTACAATATTATCAGCTCATCCCCTGCATCTACAAAAATTGTTACATTGTGTAATGTGTAGTACTGAACTGCAACATATGAGTTAGTTCAATTGGTTGACATTTGTCACACTGATTTCGTTGATACTGTAGTTTAGGATCAGGGTTTTGAAATCAGAATGTAAGTTGGGTGTGCGTTGGATTGCCTGCAATATGTTGTTCTTAGGCAGCCTATATCTGCAAATCAAAATTTGCCTTGTTCTTGTTTCCTTTGTGCTTTGAAGACAACAATGATCTTTTTGCATGTAATTCTTTAGCTTTGAGACTTACTGTCTCTACAGCATGAGACTGTCTTCTATTGTCCCTATTTACTCATAGGATAGGAGGTCAGTTTGCTCTGGCTGGTCCAATTTTATTTTCTTAATATTTAATTAGATAATGTTTTTGACACAGCAATGCAAGGCATGGTGGAGGAGCGGTAATACCTCATCTTAATTTTAGCATTCCATCTGCAGCTTTGGCACCCATCTTCATGTTCTCAAAAGGTGTGCTTTTAAAGTAATTGTTTACTTCCAAAATGAATATTATCTAGTTTGTTCCCACCTCACCTCTCCTTGGCTAACACTATAAGAGAACAATTAGTAACATATTTGAAATCAGAAATCTACAAAATCTGGTTATAAGAGTAGGCAAAAATACAATTTTTTTTTTTCTTTCTACTTTGTCACTTCATGGTAGGTTGGACATCTTATGATATGGTTCTTCCACTGCAGATATGCAGAATTTATCACTTTTAGGAATTCTAGACGAACCGAACGAATACCTTTCATCTGTATGGGCATTGATGCGACCATCATCTCCGAAGCTCCATCCTATGCCTGATCCATCTCAGTCTCTCGTAGACAATAATAGCAAAGAAGAGAAGGGTTCTCGGTTTGCTAAGTTTATTGCTGAAAGAAGTGGAGTGCTTTCTAAGGAAGTTATTCCTAGCAAGCTATGATCTCTGATAAAGTCACCAAGTTTACTTGAATGAGACTATGCGAAAGCATTTCCAGAATATAATGACTTCTTGTTGACGGGTGCATTTCCTTGTCATGTATGATTTTCTGACTGGCACCTTCTGTTCTGGATTCTTAGTTAAAAGAAAATCAAGGAAATAAATATTTATAAGTTTTGTAAATGATTATTCTTGTACTTTGTAGTAACCGGTGTAAAATTTTCAAACCATGCATGTCATTTTCACTTTTTCATTATAATTTTCCATAAAATTTTTATCTTCGTTTGGTTAAAAATAAATTAATAATTCTCGATTGATTTCATTTTATGATTGCTGATTTGATTTTGATTTAATAATTATAAAAATTATAATAAGAGATTATAAATATAATCTCTCTCTCTCTCTCTCTCTCTCTCTCTATATATATATATATATATATATATATATATATATATATATATATATATATATATATATATAAAAGAATAATTTGTACGCACATAACACTGGTTTCAGACTAAATTAATTACATTTTACATAAAAGGGTTTAAATTAGTGACAAATATTTTAGTTGTATTTAAGTAACCAAGTTTTTCTATTTACAAGACGGAGATAAAAATTTAGTCTGGAAATATTTCCTTTATCATGAGTTTGCCAGTTGCTTTGCGATGCGACTACCTTCTGTTGTTTGCTGGAGGCATTAATAAAAAATAAACCAACCTCTAACCTCAGGACATGGAAACTGGAAAGAGTTGGTAGGGATGATGATACCAACAATACAGTTTAGAGAAAGTAGCGGCAGCATAAAGAATGAGAAAGAGAGAGAGAGATCAACTCCGGGGAAATTGTTCAATTGTAACATGTCATTCTAACTATCACCCCTCTTTACCCCATTTTTTTTTGTTTTAAGAAACTAGTTGATAAGTATAATAAACAACCATCTCATGCCAATTTATTTATTTTTTTTTTGTTTTTTTTTTTTTTTTTGTTTTTTTGTATCTTATACTAATTTAATTCTACTAGAAAGAACCTCCGAGGGTAGCTCAGTTGGCAACTGAGCTCCCAAGGGTTTTTTACTTGAGCCAGGGATTTAAACCATGCCTCAAGCAAGTTCCAATCTTTGGGAGCTAGAGGATGTGTCTCCGTCCTTGAATGGGGAGATTAGTTTCATCCTTCTTCCGATAGCGAAGCTCAATGAGGGACTAGCCTACATGGCCGTATCCCAAGGGCAAGGTGTCCGGAAGAGATTGAATGGAGATACCTCCAGATTATACCAAAAAAAAACTCCACCACTAGAAAGTGGGACGGTGAGAATCAAATTCATTACTCTATGATTATGGAGATTCTGATATCTCTCCTAAAAGTTTAAACTTTTCAGTTGTTAATGGCTTTTATATATAACTTCTCCAACAAATTATTCCTTGTAGTTCAGTTTCTAGTGGGTTACTATGCTCTCAATGCTCGTGTTTTTATTCTCTCCTTATTTAAAGATTTTGTGAGGATTGATTCAAGGTTTCCACATGTAATGTAGCAACATCATCTTTTGTTGAGATGGCATCTGAAAGTTCCTTTCTTTTTGGCATTTATTCGAAGACAAAACTGTCCCTTCAGGTTTACATGAAGATGACTTGAGGTTTTCTTGATTTGACATTGCTCCAATCAGCACAAATGTTCTGAGACTCAGCATTACAAACTTTTTAATGGTTTTGTAGATTTATGATGCAAGTGTCATGAAGTATCTTGTACCTCTTGAATGTGCTTCATTTCATGCCTTCTACTTTTTGCTTTTCTGCATTAATCTAGGTAGGCAAACCAAGAGAAGAGATAAAACCACAGCCTCAAGTAATAATACCATCTGCAACTTACTCTGGTTGCATCATCAATATCGAGTCATGTCCAACAAAAATGATGAAGGTAAAGTAAACCAAGGGTTTGTATGCTGTAGTGTAATTTATAGCTCTATTATCCACCACCGCAATAATTTAAATGAACTTCTCCAATGTAGGATGCAGATCCAATCCAAGGTAATGATCCTTTGTTTCCTAAGTTAATAGATACAGTAGTCCTCTTTATTGTGCCCTAAAATTGTAAAAATTGAGGGGTGAGGAAACTGTGCAACATTCTGCAACATCATAATTAATGTGTATGGTAGCAGGCAGAATACACTTCAGGTGTGTGGAGGATATTCATCATTGCTTAGATAATCCTTACGAAATGCTGTTTTTTTTTTTTTGCTGTATACAAATATGTGTATTATCGTTAGAATTCAAGTGTGATAAAGTTTCACATGAAGAATTTTTAAAAGAAGGATGATGTGGCTAAAAAATAAATTGATGTTATGTTTTTATTAGAGAACATCACCACAAGTACATAAGAAACTTTATTTAAGTTCTTTCCATAAAATTATACTGTTAATTTGTGTATAAGGTTTTTTTTTTTGGCTACATTGAGAAATTAAACATACAACCTATTACATAACTATCTACATTCCTTTCTACTGGGCTAACTCTAATGGCTTAATTTGTGTATAAGGTGACTCAATGATCATTCAAGTTAAAATATTTTGAAAATACAAGCAGCATGTACTACCAATTCTAAAAACATTACTTTGTGGACTATTAAACTGCTAAGTGGTGCCAGTACCTTTTATGACTTCTCGTATATACTTTTAGCCCATCTAAGGACTGTCTACTATCATCTGATGCGTAAGTTATTGAAACTTAGGCTGTCTGGTTCATTGACATTGATATTGCGTTTTTATTTTTCAGCTTACGTCGGGTTCATTGACATTTTTGTTAGCATTTCTACCTTGATAGTTTAGACCGCAGCCTCTAACCTTTGTGTTTATGATTCAATTTCAATGTTCAATCCTGAAGTGCTGGCTATTAGATTGTTTTTGGTACAATGAATAAAGATGTTGAAAATATTTCTAACTTGGTTTTCTTAATACGATTAACTATACAGTAAATTGATTTGATTAATAATTTATATATTTAATAAATATTTTTTAACATTTTTGTTCTATTCGAGAGGATCACGATGTTCAACCGGTGGTTGGTAATTATATTTTGGATCAATACTCTTGTGGGGGTCTATAGGAGAGACATCGCAAGGGATAACAAATCATTGTGCACAATATAATAATAGTGTATAGCTGAAGGCGTAGGAAGTGTGCACACTGATAACTAAGAGAGTATAGAGTTTAATGTGCCTACTTGATAGATTTAACCTCTTATTTGTAGATGGTTATTAAATGTAAAATTTTGGACTTTTAAAAATATTGGAGGTTAAGTATTTGGTCTACTAAAGATATAAGCAAGATTGATATTTTATGATTTTTTTTCTTATTTTTAATTATCTTTTAGGGACCATTAGAGTATAGTCCATAAGCTGGGTCAATAACAATTCTCATTCAAATTTGTGATAAATTATAGATAATTATTGATTAAATGCGCTAACTGTTTTGCAAATTCTCTAATTTGTTTTTCAAATTGAAATATACTAGAGTTTTAAATTTTGGGTGAGTTGTGCCTGCAAATTCTATTAACCTTGAAAATGAGCATACCCACGAGATATTAAAAAAATAGTAAAAGTGAATAATTAACAGTAATTTTGAGGCTTTTTAACTGTATTACAGTCTTTTAAAAAAATTTGTTTAATTTGTTGTGAAATAATTATTCATATTAGTACAATTAATCTCTCATATTGAGGATAAATCCTACTCACGTTAATTATGTGAGAATTAGTGCTAGCTTAAAAGTCCTGCACGACAAACGTACAAGTAACAAGATTCATCAAGTCTCACATTACAAACGTATGCCACTAGTCTCATATTGCTCTTATGCGGGACTTACGTATATATAAGTCTGAAAACCACACAAACCACTTCATTTTCGTCTCCTTTCATTTCTTTCTCTAAGTCATACAAGAGAGTAATATGAGACTAGTCTCGAACATTTGCTGTGCGGAATTTTCACATTAACGCAAAAATCTCGTATAGTTGACGTACAAGACTTGTCCTGTAAAATCAACTGGTAAAATTGATCGCATTAGTCTTTAATATTTGTTTAAAAGATAAATTAAATAGAAATATTTTATATAGAAATTAAATATCATATTACAGTTAAAAACCCGCTATTTTGACAATAAATAATGGAGATAGGGTACAATAAGAAAATTGAACACGATTTATTTCAACCTTATTTCATGGTTAAAAATGGCTCTGAAAATTGTCAGGAGACAATTCCTTAAATTGTAATCCATGGAGTTGCTGATTATGGGTGCGTCTTATTTAATACTATATGGAAAAAATAAAATTAAACTTACAATTGACCAATGCTCCACATAAGTGTCTATATGCATGCCCCTATGCAGTTATGAACATTTTTTTTTGGAAACATAGTTATGACCATTTTCGGTGCAAGTAGCATTACTTTCTTTAAAATAGTAAACACAACAACAAGTGCTCTCTGTAACCCGTGGCATGAATAATATGCAAACAAAAATAAAATAAAAAATGAATGTCATTTACCTTCTGAAGGGCACTTACATTCTGGTGCCATTGGCAATCTTGTTTGACATTAATTACTACCCACTAGCTTCTTTAGTCATTCATACAAGAAACTTATGATGGATACTCAAAGAACATTTCAACAAATACAATGCATTAAACTGGAGTTGAAACGTGGTCTCTAGATTGAAAGTTGAAGTATATCAAAACTTTTTGCGAAAATTATTGTTCAAATGATAATGAGCCACATTATTAATATTGTTTTAGAAAATGCAGCAAAAAGCCAAAAAAGAAAAGAGCAATTGTAAAAATTAATTGACAGTGAATAATTTTCTTTAAATTTATTTTTTAAAAGAATAATACTGATGATGTACCAATGCTAACTTAGAAGTTATAATGCCCTATCATTTGGGCAAGTTTATATATATATATATAAATTTTTGGACATTGATCATTACTCTTTAAATCATATCCCTTCAAGATATTAGAGAAGCTATGCTAATAAATTGAACTAGTATGCAAAAGAAACATAGAAACTTCCAAAGGTCATGTAGTTAAGCAAGATTTATGATGATTTCAGGTGAAAATATTGTCATAGATATAACTCATTCCAGCAATCTTAGCATATATAGATATATACAGGAAAAGAATGACAGAAGAGAGAGAGCTTCCTCAGAGATCAATAACATCAATTTGAGTATGAAGGATGCATGGGAGACTTTATTTCAGTCATTTCCTGCTTGGCATGTCCACCAAATTAAGACTTTTGTCCTTGTTATTGATATATTATGATTGCCTCAATGCTTGTGGTTGTCCATCTCATCCATGAAATCCTTCTCCATGATATTCAGATGCATTTTTGCGACGCCTCTCGTTATGTCCAGCTAAACGCCTTCTGCAACTCCTTTTTGAGTCATCAAATTCTGATAACTCATGGAACCTGGGAAACAAAATTCCAAAACAAAGTGAAATAGTTGTCATGGGAAATTTTCTAGCTAGAAACTGAATTTTGTTCCTATGAAAACATTATATTTTTCTTGTTTGATTTAGTTTATACAAGGACAGGTTCAGAGGTGCAAGCTGATTTGGTTTATACAAAAGACGGGTTTGAATCTACCTTTCACCTGAAGAGAGAAAGAATAGGTGAGTTAGATACGGAGCTATTTATGAACCTTCTCCCAAGAACTGGAATTTTAGGTTGACATGGTATAGTTTAAGATTCAAAAAAGAAAAGAAAGAAAGAAATGATGTTTCTTGTGTGTTGTGGTTGTGACATTACCTTAAATCATGCATCAAAATTAGTGATAATCGGATGTTCTGAAATCATCCTAATTTGCCATCTCCATGGAGGATCCGCATATTTAAAAAAAAAAATAGACAAATAAAACCAAATTACACTTTTTGTATTGTTGATTTCACGGATTAAAATCATGACTCCAAAACTAAGTGATCACTGAAGTGGAAATTCTATTCATACTTGGCATATTATTAAATGCCCTATGATCTTTGAAGGCATATCAACGTCCCTGTCTTTGTACAAAAAATTGGTCATCTACGAATACATCTTGCCTTAGTGGAGAATGTTGGGGCTAATAGGATTGAATTGAGTACATTCCATCAATGATTTTTAAAAATGCACTTTACTACATAATCAGGGTATATTGACAAAAATCCTATGCCTAAGATTTTTCTATCTGGGCAGTTGATAAATGTTGGAATATAATTAGTCACTACTAATATAATAGAAGTAGAATATTTTAGTACTCTAGCTAGCTAACTTTGCTTGCTAAGAGTCAAAATCCGAAAGTAACAATGAAACTTTTTTTAAACACGATACAAGTTTAGACACATCTCAAGCACAAACCAAAGAGTTGTGTCTAGCTAGGGCTGATTGAGACGAGCAAAGTATCCATAACACAATTCTAATCAAACCTCTTCCCTCTGCCATTTCATATCAAAGATTAAAGTTCCAATAAAAAAAAAGTGCAAATACAATAGTTAGATTCACAAAAAATAAAATAAAATTTATGTTTGTTTAAAATAGATTAGGGTTTCTCAACCTGCTACATTGCTGGCAAAACCTTTGCTGCTGCTCTGCGATGAGTACTGCAGTAGCCTTGGCATGATACTCACATACCTTGTGCCGCTTGTGGTACTGCTTAGCATCGCTTAGATCAGCATTACAATTATCCACTTGACAAGAAGGTGGCACTGAACAACCAGCTTTAGACCCTTTCTTGCTGTAAAGATCAGTAACCACCCTCTTCTTCCTTCTATCTTCTCCAAAACCCGTTTCACTTACCTCTTCCTCCTCCTCTTCTTCATACTCATCCTCCACCTTGTAATTCAAGGTCCCCTTTCCCTCAGCCCAGCTTTCATCCATAAGTAAGGGAAATCTGAAGAGAAAGAGAGATCAACGATCCAGATGAAGGTTATGGAGAGAAGTCAAGGAGAAGAAGACCATAAAACCTTGATATAAATAGAAAAACCAAAAACCAGAAGGTAAATAGAATGAGAGAAAATGGGTGTGGACCACAAAAGGGTCTTTCTTCATTTATTGGGTGTCAACTTGATGGCAACAGTGAAAGGTATCAAAATAAAGACCACTGGCTAGCCAAAGTTTATGGACAGTACAAGAAGACTGTTAAAATTAAAACCCTTATTCTTACTATATATGCTTCCCTTGGATTTTTGTTCGACAATAATTTTATATAGATATTGATAGTTTTGAGAGTGGAATGCACTGATTCCTTTTAATTTGGTAAAAAAAATGTTTTCCATTTTCAGTTTCCCTCAACCATCCCAACATCGTCCATTTGAAAGTTCTTTACTTTCCTTTCATGGCAGCTTGTAATTTAATACCGTCAACATTCAAGAAAGCATAAACTTTAAAAAAAAAAGGTTAGAAAGAAAGATAAGAAAAGATTTCTTAATTTAATCAGGTTATTGATGAGATATCTGACAAATAATTAACTAAGTAATAATATATTACTGGGTTTAATTTTTATATTATAAGAGATAAATTTATTTTCTACGTATGTATAAAAATATATGAGATCATGTAAAAAAAAAGAAAAAGAAAATCTCATACATCTATATATATATATGTGTAGAAGATAATTTTATTTTTTAAAACATCAGAAAATTAATCCCTATATTATGAGTTGAAGACTTTGTAACTTTGCTTTTATGGCGGCTGTTGCTGTCAATTTTTGGCGAATTTTTTTTTGAAAAAAATTGGTTTCCACTATATTGTCTAGTTAATCACGTTTTATTGTTTTTGGTACAAATTATCCAATCACGTTAAAGACATAAAACCCAACACGTAAGTAAAGTAAGAAAAAAAAAACACTGATATCAATGCATGGTTTAAGTATCTTGTCTCGTGCGTGGACAAAAAAATTTATGTCATGTAGCTACAAAGCAATGGTAATTATTAGAAAGCAACAGAAGTCTGTGCTCAAACTTTTAAAGAAAGAAAGTGGAGCCTCTCTCTCTCTCTCTCTCTCTGAAATTTTCTCTCTAATTCCTTGAACTGGAAGTCCTTTTCGTCGAGAGGTTGAAGGGGGTGTGGGGGACGATTCGTTCCTCAACCAATTTGAAAGCGTGCATCTCCATTATTGCAAAGGAAAGGAGAAGCTACGGTGAATTGATTTAACAAGTTTTGGCCTATATGACTAGGTACAATTGTGTTTAGATCTTTTGGTTATTTGCTTCCACTTTGTATTTTGGTGCAGTGCAACAAATTATGGCCAGCTAGCTTCATACTCACCTGGGTACCGTCCTTATTGCTTCCATTATCTGCTAGGACCACTTTTTTATTTATTTATATTGGTCCC
This sequence comes from Gastrolobium bilobum, assembly GCF_033153095.1. NCBI lineage: Eukaryota > Viridiplantae > Streptophyta > Magnoliopsida > Fabales > Fabaceae > Gastrolobium > Gastrolobium bilobum. The sequence goes on along the minus strand of NW_026899161.1, from coordinate 234,080 downwards.
CAGTTGTACTACGAAGTGACACTGTGTTTGAACCTGGGTTAATTTTTTTTGGGTACAACTTGAAGTATATTCTTGTTCAATCTTCTCCGGTTATCTTGTTTTCGAAAAACGGTCGAAGACTAAGACTAATTTCTCTTTGAACTGCTAAAGAGTTTTTAAAAATTTGCTTGAGACAGACTTTGAATTCCTGATCCAAACAAATTCTTAAAAACTCAATTGTCAGCTAAAGTACCCTTAGAGATGGAAGATGGGTTAATTTTGTTTGTTTTGTAGAATATTTAACGCCAACTTAACCTGGTGTTTGAATTTTCAAAGTGCATCATATAGTGGAGTTAGTTTACTATGCATTCAACGACCAAGTTGTGGATTACTTAATGGGTTCGCTTCTTATACTGCGATAACATATCAGAAATTTTGCAGCAAATATGTTTATATTAGAATTTATATATGGATTCTAATATTAAAAAAAAAAAAATCAGAATCCGCATAACTATAAAAATTTTTATCTATAGTAACATAAGAAGGATTAAAGCCTTACTTAATTGGTAATTTTAAATTTGAGTCCCCAAAAATATAATTATATTAAGAGTAAATACTTTTTTTGGTCCTCAGCAAATTTAACGATGCCCGCTTTAATCCCTAACAAATAAAAAGGCCTATCGTGGTTCCTAAGAAATTCAAAATGGACTTATTTTAGTTCTTTTAGAGACTAATATGGATTTTTTTTAATTTGTGAGAGACCACAATTTTAACTAAATGAGTCCATTTTGTATTTCGTAGGAACCACAATGAGATTTTTTATTTGCTAAGAACTAAAGCGTGCATCGTAAAATTTGCTGACGACAAAAAAAATGTATTTACTCTTATATTAAAATTTGATAAACAAATATTTTGTCGCTTATATGATTTTATCCGCCTTGAATTAAATTAGACTGACTACCGACTCAAACATAAAAGTCTATATAGTGTATAGACCCTAGTTCTGATTGAACTGATGGCAGAGATATAGAAACAGTACAAGAAGCTTTTCAGTGGCCGTGCAAAGCCTCTGAAATAGTTTTATACCCACTGTTTCAAAAGCGGCCAAGGTTACTTCTTGTTTGTTTTCTTTGGTGAGATGGCCAAGGTTACTTCAATTCAGATGCTTCTCAAACATTCTAATGTTTTATTCTTAAATTTAATCATGCGTGTATTAGTTAAATAATTTTAAATTTTTAAAATGTGTATCAAGTTAATGAACTAAAGTGAGATATAAGAAAAGCTTATCAGTTCAAGAATTAAGGGATGTATTGGATTGAGATTTCAAATGATTTTAATGGATTAATTTTGGATATAAAAATCTATTAGTATTCAATTATAATTTTAAAAGATTGAAAAAAAATCACATGATATTCGATTAGGATTTTAAAAAATTATTTTAAAGTTCGTCCAAATACGTTATATTCAATCATGATTTTAAATAAAGAAAAAAAAAATTGTGTTATTAAAAAATCTGACGATATTAATAGATTTTCTATTGGTGTGGATTTCGTGAGATTTTTTAGTAAGAAATATAAATAGGATGCTTCTCTTACAATCTCACCTTATCCCCTAGGATTTTTTGAGATCTCTCTATTGTAGTGTCTTCTTTTTTTCTTTGGCGGGTTGACTCGTTCGAAACCTGGTTCCGTCATGGAAACTTTGTCAAAGTTCAAGAAAAAAATATTTTTGAGCGATTTTTATCACAAAATAATTCAGAAATAATAAACTAACAAATTTCTAATATAATCCATATCAAAGACAATAGATTTTTGAGACTTTTTTTGAGAGGTTTTGGAAGTTTAAAATATAATTTTTCAAGTTATAGGTCATGATTTTTCTTGGCACAAAAATGTGTGATTTTTGTATTAAAAACAACATAAAAAGTGAAAAAGCAACAAGGGATCAAAAACCCTCAAACTGATTTTCGTTTTATATCAATATAACAATATCAATTTAAAGAAAGTAACAATACATTCATGAACGAAATTCTTTCGTTATAGGAAACGATTTCAAACAGTTTTTGTGTCAATAGATAACAAAAAACTTGTTTTTCAAAAGCCTCAAAGCAATTTAAGGTTTCAATGTATCGATTAAAAATAATTTAAGAAATTTTCTAAACTTTTATTTGATAAAACCTTGAAATTCATATTTGAAATTTTCTTAGAATATTCAATGAAAATATGTACATGATATACGGTTAAAAAACTCTCATCACGTAGACCAAAAATCCCAAGGTTTCCAAGATCCATTGCAAAAAAATTCAAACAAAATTTTATCATGATCTTTAGGTTCTATATGCAAATTTAGAATTATTTTAATAAATAAAAAAATTGGATCTTATAATCATATATGCATAGCTCTTATACCAAATGAAGAAGATAATTTTTAACCCGTTGGTCAAACCAAGAGCAGGAATGAGAAGATGCTAATGCGTGGAGGACTAGTATAACTTTAGATATATGGAGAGTTGTTTCTTAGTAATTTTTAATGTTTCTTAAAAATTATATTATGTTTTACTGATTGAGAAAATTATATTAGGTTTTACTTTTTTTTATTAATATCATTGTGTTTCTTTGTTATTTTTTTATTGACTCTTGTAATTTTGAATGTTTGTTAAAAATTTATATGATTTTTAAAATATTATAAATCCATATTATCCTTTCAAATGTTATAAATTCTATTAAAATATTTTAAAATACAATCTTATGAAATTTTGTTTGTAAATTTTTTTAGAAAAGTCTTTAAAATTCCTCCAATTCTAAATAGTCTTTTAAAATCTATAAAAAAAATTATCTCAAAAAAATATTTTAAAATTCTAATCCAATACATCCCCTTACATTGTGAGTGAAAAATAATATTAAGGACTAGATTACATATTTACTATGAGTATTACCACACACAAAAAAACCCTTGCGTGAATTTTGTATCTACTTTATTGATTTGTACACAGTTAAATTGTTCATTCAGCATTTAAACCAGTAAAGTAACACACTATTTTTGTATTTATATTAAGTCAATTCGCGGTCCAAAGTTTTATAAATATGATTTTCAGTAAACTAAAATATCAATGTCGACAAATCTATATTATTTTTTATAAATTAATTTAATGAAATTTTAGTAATTAACATATATTAAAAGAAACTTTTTAATACGCAAATATATACTTTCTAAACTAAAATAGTGCATAAAAATCATCGTGAGAAAATTTACACTTTTCATCCTTTTAGTTAACTATGATCCTTATTTTTGTCCCACAACAATATTGTTTTATTTTAATCTCAATTTGTTTTAATTTTATCGTATTCATCTCTAAACCACTAATCCTTAACAAATAAAATAAAATAAAATTATTTGACATTGCGAATCATATACATGTATTGATGCACATAGGATAGGATATGGGGTAAGATCTTTTGATATCATTATCAAATTTCAAATTTGACATCTTATCTGATAGCCGTTAGATAAAAAAAGGTCAATGGTGTCACATACTTATACATATGAAGTAGGATCCTGGTGTCATATTTCAAATTTGACACCTCATCTGATAGCCGCTAGATCAAAAAAGATCAATGGTGTCACATGCTTATAAATCAGAGTCGTTAATCTTTTTTTATCTAATGACTATTAGATAAGGTGTCAAATTTTAAATTTGACACTGGTATCAAAGAATCCTACCTCTATATAAATAAATTGATTAAGTTGGATTGAGATATAAATAAAGGGTTTTATAAGAGTTATGTTGTAGGAAAAGTGATTGTGTTATGTTATAGAGATTCGTTTTGCGTGCCGAAGTTTTCTTTTTTTTTTTTTTGCTGCGGGCCCCACAAAATGTTGTGTGTGTAGGAAAATTTTTGTGGTCATGTTAAATGATAGATGATAAACCCATAAATAAATTGAATAGATGATAGATTATTTGATCCCGTTGCTACCATGACATAACAGAGTAATTCATGTGACAACATATGATTGCGTTCAAAATGACGATATTTAGCCGAATCAAATTCTCTAATGATTTGAATTCGTTCATATCAACGAAGATAAGTGCACCAAGAACCATTCGATTAGAGATAATATTGTGTCTCTTTTGCTGTTTTGCTGTATCATCAATGGAATTGACAGAGAATATGTTCGTCACCAAAGATAATGTGGATCCAAAAGCTAAAGGAAAATACATTCATCACATGTGAGGCCACGCTAAAACCGCATGGTTTCCCTCTATTTGCATCAGCATCTAAAATCTAAAGATTGAAAACTAAAAGTTTATAGAATCTTACCCCTACCTAGTTAGACATAAATTTAAAGTTTATTGTCTTTTCTAGTCTATTATAAATTTTAAAATTTTCTATTTATTATGTGGTTCTGATTTATTTTGCTTTTCTCTTGTTTTTTTTCTTTCTTCAAGTTTCTTGATTGACTTGAGCTCAAAACTGCTGTTAAAAAAAAAAGCCGACCCAGTTCAAGATCCACTCCGTGAGTGTCTGGGGAAGGAAAATTTGTGTCAAGCCTCACTCCTGCTTTACAGGGGGCCGAGTCGAACCCCTGACCTGGAACACCACGGTAAACAAGCTTACCGCTGAGCGAGGCTGGCCCTTCAAATGTCCTTACACAATCACCTTTACACTAATTATTCTACCTAAATCTTTATTACATTTTAAAGTGGATCATATATTCAGTGCTTCGGACAACTACTGATATCTAAAAATAATACAGAATTGTTGTTTTTGATAGAATTATTACTTAGCCTATATAATGCTTACATTTTTCATTTCATCGGTGAGAATGAGTACATATCCTGGTTGGTCATTGTTTTCCTTAATTCCACGTTATTTATGAGTTTTGAGTATGTTACTTTTAGAATATCAGTTTTTAAGTGTCATGATTAGACATCAATTAGCCACTCCAATAAATTACAAATTTCTCCATTCAAACTTCTCCCCACCTTATCCCATATTATTGTTGTTGAGTGGGGGGCTTTAGGGTACGGGAAAGCTCTAGTGCTTTTGCATTAAGTTTATCATAATTGATTTTTACAAAAGTTGGTCTCGACAGATATAGGAAAAAAAAAAGTTAGTCATAATTGACTTCAACATAAAAAGTATTACTCTCAAAATTCAATAACAGATGTTTCAAATAAATAAAGGGTACGTAGATGGTTCTCTCGTAAAATTATTTTTTGTAATATCGTTTTATTTGGGAAAAAGTTTGTCAAGATAAAAATTAATATAACTTCAAAATAAATTAAAATTACAAATTTTTTTTTCTAATAATCCAAAATGATATATCATGTTAGAATTACATAATAATAAGAGAAATATTTAACCCATAAATAAAAGTTATTGTGTGCTTACCAAAAAAAAAAAAAAGGTATTGTGTCATATCATCTTTAAAATAGCGATTCTAATTTTTTTTATTGATACAAATCTGAAACTAAAACTTTAGTAATTGGTCTGGATCATATTGTCAGATGAAAATTCGAAAAGCATGTTTTCATGGTTGGAGAAAAAGTAAGTGTTTAATATACATTCATTTTTATTTTTGTCCAACTCTTGATTTATCCCCACCCTTATACAAATAAAAAATTTGTAATTAGATTAATAGAGTTGAATTATCGCCTTAACACTTTTTCTTTTCTATGTAAATATAATAACACTGTCTGCTTTTATTTTACGTTATTTGGCATTTAACTGGTGCCATGTGTGTATGCTTTTCATATTGATATCTCATAATAAGTCGAAAATAATTTACATAGTTAAAAGTAAAATTTTCACCGCACCAAAAAAAGAAAACGTAAAATTTTCAATATCTAGAGAATGAGAATATATGAGATTTCTTCACATGAACATCCGCTGATTTCATTTTTTTTTTCTTTTTTTCTTTTCCTATATCAGCTCGTTCTTTCTACCGCACTATTAAAACTTAACAAAATATTATGCTATAATAATATGGTAATAAAAAATTAAAAATTGTAAGAGAACCACTCCTATATAAATCCAACGCTACTTATATTGAAATGATTAAATTTCCAAATAAATATTCACTATGACGGCTACCCTTCTTCACTTTATTCATAAATCCTTCACCACCATTTTATATTTTTTGTGTTTAATATTTTTTATTTTTATTTTTGGTAAATATGTGTTTATTAATAATTATAAAAAAAACCATATAAATTTTAAAGAATTTACCAAAAAAAATGGTTTTACCATTTCTTTCACAATGCTTTAAAAAGTAAAAAAAAAGTAAATAATATTTTTGTTATTATAAATAAAAATATATTAACTAAAAGTAAAAAAAAAAAAAAAAAAACCAAATATCATCTTAGTGACCCACAAATTTTTTGAAACTTTTTTATTTTGGAAAAGACATTAAGAATCACATACATTATAATTTTTTTGATTCAACTCAAAAGATTAAGTTACTATGTAAATGTTATCACATTAATGATTTTATATCATACTTTCCTAACATGTCCCATCAAACAATAACACATTGGTCATAAAAAGTGGACAATGTACACACCTGTTAGGAAACTTTATAATATTAATTATTTATTAATAGCATAAGACAGTAAAAATTAAACTCATGACTGCTAATTGTTTAGTGAATACCACATTATTGATTTTATATCATATTTCTTTACCACAGATAACCCGCTTTGATCGCGTATTTGTCACTACCCAAAGATATGAAGCAAGATATTAATATTCATGATCAATAATAGGATAGGAAATCTCCAAACCCAAAACAATATATAGCATATATATTTGTTTGAGTGTCTTATTAAATTATTTATGTAAATTTCAACAAATCTTTATAAAAACAAGGTATAATGAACTATTCTAATATAAATATGGTTACCATAGTTTATTATACTTATTTTAAAAGCTAATTAACTTACAGTTTAACTGTATATGCATCCAAATTTCATTCAACTATTTATCCTCAACAGATATCAAATACCTTAAAAACGCGAGGCACAAAAACCTCCATATATATACACATCCACACTGAAAGAGTTGTCATCGACGTTGAACTCGGCCCATTCAAGGTAAACCTATGAACTAAGGCTGCGGCATCGGCGTGGCCCAACATTTACCCAAAGATAGGTGAAGCAACCCAATTGTATGGGTTATGGCCCAAAAATTATATAATAAGCAACCCATTTATGAGAGAGCACTTGTTGTGTGCTGATTAGGGGATGCATTTATGATTAATCTACCATCATTGCTATGGTTCCATCACCATCGGTTTCACCGTTCTCCAGTCTAAGAACCCACAATAGGAAGAAAAAGAATGAAGAAATGAATAATTTTCTATCTAGTAGGCCATGTTTGATTAAGGGGTGCTGACGTGCGGACCCCGTTATCGACTAATATAGTGTTGTGGTGCTCCAAGTAGCTTAACCCGGCTCGATTATTGGCTTTCTCTAGATTAATACGCGTTCTATCTTTTGGTTGACAATAATAAGCTACCTACATATATAAATAATGCATCTTTTTAATATACATGACTATATTATTGGCCCAACATTCTCTCATTTCTTAAAAGCCAAGCAGAGAATTTGGTTCCTACCTCCTAGGTCTTGCCAACGACTCCCAGCATTGCTTATTTTATTTGTTGCATAAATGTCACTTTGTTGTTTGCCCCATTTTTCAAATTGTTGGAGGCTAGCTACCTGCTATTGCTATATATCAAGTGGGATTTATTTCAATGAGGCAACTACGTTTCCTTGTTAGAATGGGGAAAAAAACATTTTCACTATCATTATCATGATGAGACAATTGTCAAATTTTGTGCTTATTATAAACAGAAGTTGGTGAGTGTGATTGAGAAGGCGATCCCCACAACTATCTCGAACTAGAAACCACAAATTATGCTATGGTGTAATTGTCATGGAATACTATTTCTTGACTCAGCTAGACAATAAAACCAAATTAATTCGCAGTCACATCAGGTGAGAAGTTAGTTTTCCAATTAAACTTGCACCGGTACGGAGATCACACAGATAAGGTTTAGAGTAAATAATGTTTTTACTTATATTACTATTTTTTGATGATTTTTTATTTTAAAAACTAGAATAAAATCATTTTCAATATTGTCAAAAGTGATAAAATTTATAAATTCATAAATATAACAAAATAATTTATAAATAAATTAAAATCTTAAATTAAAATAATTTTCATACAACTGTAAAAATTTCTCCTATTACTACTGAAATTAAGTGTTGGTTGGGAGCTCACGGTGGAAGAGACTACTATTAATTGGTTAAGTGACAAATAACATTAAATGGATTTAGATATTATAATTCAACCTCAAAAAATAAAAAGTATTCTTAAAACATTAAGGGCATGTTTGGTGCATAGTATAGGATAAGACCTAATAGTATAAGGTCTGATTGTATAAGACCTTATTGAATTTTAATACTATCAAGCGTTTGGCACGGTATTGTATAAAATAATATCATTTAGTATTTGGTAATGCACTGTATAATACTATATATGATAAAAATAAATATTTTTAATAAAAATATCCTTTAATAAAGAATTTATATAATTCTTCAAAAAATGTCATATGATATTACATTGATCAGTGTGTCCAAAATATAAATTAATTTTTATAAAATTAAAAATATTCAATATTTTAAAAATTAATATATTAAAAAATAAATTTTTATTTTAATAGATTAATATTAAAATAATATATTATTTTTTGAGAATTACATTGGTCAACGATGTTAATACATCAATCTCTTATCAAGTCTTATCCCTCACCTTTAGGCCGGATTAAGTTATACATCGTTTTGATGTATTAAGAGATTATGCTGTATAAGCTTATACTATACGGTGATCACACCAAACAACTGAAAAATGTCATAACATATAGTATAAACTTATACTATCATACTTTATACGTCACACCAAAGACGCCCTAAATGTATACATCTTTATAGTTATATGATTATCACTGAATTCAGTCTTAAATAATATCAACCTCGTTCCCCGACACTTGCATTCCCATAAATTAGAAGCCACGAGAAAGAAATAATGTTGAAACAATTACTCCTAGTGAGGAATAGCTGTAACGACTAACAAGGCAGGAAGAAAAGCTGGTGGGATTTATTGTGTTTAATCATTCCTCATATACTAGATGCTTTTTGTAAGGTGCTACTCATAGTCCTACTTTGTGATCCAGGAATGATTCTCTGGGACAGAACGTAAATAAATAAATAATTACTTTAAAGACGAAAAGGAAGAGGTGACTTATATAATAGCGAATAACGTTTAAGTCTAATGGTACCAATTTCTCAAATGGTAGTAAATAAAACTGAATTAAGTGGTCCAAGCAATATCAGCAGAAACGCCAATATTTTGAAGATGGGCAAGGACAAAAAAACAAAATTCAAATTACTTCCTTTTAATTGATACGTAAAACAGAAACATTTCAATCCTCATGTATATTACTTTAATATTCAGACAGATTTGGTGGAGTGCTCATCAACAATTGCTGATGAGGAGGAGTATTTTGGAGGTTTTATTTCATAAAACTCACGAGACGGAGAAATGTATTCAATTCAAATTTAGGTAAGACAACTTGGCATGTATCTTTCGTCAATAGGGAAGGTGAGAACAACAGCATCTTGTGGTGGACCACTCAAAACTATGAATGTTATTTCATGAACATATATGTTTGATTGTTTGACTAAGGATATTGGGGTATGTTGTAGGCATGCAGCTACTATTTATGAGAAACCAAGTGCATGTATCTGTAGCTCATGAGATTCTTGTGTCCCCTCCGAGATGGCTATAAAAAATCAAATTTCATCTGTACAGAAAAAATAATTTTTCAACTCAAGATTATTCTCAAATAAAATAGATAGAGGAATCTCCCTGTCTTTTTTTATCTAAGAATAATTACTATGGGCATGATAGAGAAAATGGAATGTGTTTGCAATTGCATGATGTTAAAATGGAAAGCAGAGAGCTTATGAATCTGGGATGTGGATTTTCTTATGGGGTATGAAGCCAAATATAGTAACTCTGCTTGGTTCCATTTCCATGTCAGGCATAATGAACTTAATTAGACGAGTCTCTTGTTAAACCAAGTTTGTGGCTTTCTGCAACAGAAATCTTACTATGTTAAAATCTTCAACTTGTCTATTGCAAACATGACAAGGAGCCATGCATTTATAGCTTTTAGCTTCTTGTTTGTGCTAGGAAGCACATGTACTACTTGTAATTGTTTTTGATAACCATAAAATTTTAATTGCCAAAAGCATCAACAGAACTAGAACATTAGATTCCCATTACTCACATAATCACCATCAAAGATTTTATGATCCCGCCCTTGTTCTTATTAGTTAGTAATAATTAATTTTGCCTTCTTCGCATAGCCTAAATGCACTCCTCCTGGTTCTTAATTATATACTTTCAGGGAATAGGAAATCATATTCTAGAAAGAGGACATATTACAAAATTGCTGGATTTGCTCCTAGTGAGTAGTAATCATCATCCTTGTTTTGGGATAACTTGGTAGAGAAGTTGAAATATCAATTGAACAACAGAGATAAATATTGAATCTAATTTCAGTCACTAATTGCAATATAGGTAATCTCAAATTTTGATTGATCGAGGTAATTAACTACTGTTTTAGATAAGTGTTGGATTTTTCTATGAAACATTGTAGTGTAAAGGTTGTGGACGTAACTCGAATAATCTTTGAAAATCCTAATCAGGGCCCATAACTAGCTGATGGTACAAAATTTATTATACTCTGAAGATTGCTTTCTCACCATGTATCATGCTTCGAAGCTACAGTGTATAACGGACAAGAAGAAGGCTACAAAGGAAGGGAATGTGAGTGAGCACATAATTATGAAGACGTGAGCATTTAGATAGTTATTAATCATATAATAATACTAACAGAGAAATTTCATATTTGCAAATAAGACCTGTTGACAGGTTGCTTGCGATCATTAGCCTTTTTTAACTTTACTCTTTTTTTTTTTTTTTTGAGTAAACACATTTTTTAGTCCCTGGCAATATCTACGAAGTCCTTTTCAGTTCCTGGCAATAAAAAAGGATCAAATTGGTCCCTGAAAGTACAAGAAAAGGGCTACTCTACATATTTGGGAGTTAACATAAGGACTAACATAGCCCTTTTTTGTAATTTCAGTGACCAATTTGATCTTTTTTTATTGTCAGGTACTAAAAAGGACTTCGTAGATATTGACAGGGACTAAGAAGGGTGTTTACTTTTTTTTTTTTTTTAAAATATCATTTTCATACTTATTATAATGCCAATTAGTCTCGTAATCTGAGTGGAAGAATCTTCAAAAAATTGATTCTGAGGGAAAGAAGAAAAGATTAATATAGTAGTATAGGATATCCCGGAATTATATATAGTACTGTAGAAATAGTCCCTCCCCAACATTCTCAGACCCCACGGGTTTTGAAGATAGTTAAAACTGTAGAAATATTCCCTCCAGTCCCAAAATAATAGCATAGGATATCCCAGTACTTATTATAATACTGTAGAAATAGTACCTCCCCAACATCCTCCTTCTGAATCCTCTTCAAGTTGTTGTCAATTTGAATGACCTCACACCTAGGTTCTGAGTTTTTTAAGGAGCTTTGGTAGAGGAAATTTTTTTATTTATTCAAAAATCTTGATTTTTAAAAATATAATTTTTATATCCAATTTACAATAATACTCAGAAATTTAAATTTTAAAAAAATTTAATTTTTTGAGAATCTTCCAAAATTCTGCGTACCAAACGTCCCAGCCCATTACCCGGGTCAAGAACAATTTTCCATCGCACCATTTTTTTTTTGAGTAAACACCATTTTTGGTCCCTGACAATATCTATAAAATCCTTTTTAGTCCTTGACAATAGAAAAAGACCAAATTGATCCCTAAAATTATGAAAAATGGGCCACATTAGTCCTTATGTCAACTCTTCCATCACTAACGTGGCCCTTTTTACGTACTGTTAGGGACCAATTTGATCTTTTTTATTGCTAGGGACTAAAAAGGATTTCGTAAATATTGTGAGGGAACAAAAAGGGTGTTTACTCTTTTTTTTTTTCTTTAATAGAAGAAGATGATTGGTAACAGCTCTCAACTAATCCTAATTGATTAATCAATCATATCAATTAAGGATTTGACAAAATTTCTTAATATTTTTGTTTTAATCTATCTCGGCCTCCTTTTGGGACGGTTGTGACAGATAATTAATTTCACCAATAAAATACGTATATTTTTCATGATAAAATACTGTGTTGTAAACCCGTCATGTTATGATGAAGATCTGAAAGCATATTACAAATACACGCGCAGTTAAGTATTCTGTGGAAACATTAACAAAATTCAAAAGAGAAAAATAATGATGCAACTGGTAACTGGTTAATTTTCAGCCTCTTTTGTTTTCTGTTTGCAATAACAAAGTGGATAGCATTGATATTATATATTATTTTTCTTGAATAGGCTTAAGTCTACTTGTTTAAATATGGTTCATTGGAATGGGCTCCGAGAGTGATGACGTGCATGGCAAAATCTTGGTGAATCATCCTAAAGTCATAGAAACTTCATGGCATCTTTTTTTTTTTCTTTTAAATGCAAAGCTCCAACATTTATAGGTATGCGAAGCAATAATATGATTTATGAATTATTCCCTTGATTCAGAACCTAACCGGGTGTTGTCAATGAGTTGAATTATGCTTGAGGGAAACTCACATCAGAATCCTCATCTTCTGTTGCCATCAAAATTGTCTATTCAGTCATTACGAACCATAGCATGATCATTAGCATGTGTTTTCCATTTGTGATCTAAATTTTTTGGATTACAAGACAGCCATCATCGTCTGTGAACAAGTACAGGAGGTACAAGATGTATGAGTTCACAGTATGTGACTCCAAAATCCCTTCATTCTTATCTTTTTAAGCGTAAGCAATGTTCACAAAGTTACTCGTGAAAAGAAAGAGTTATTTGGACACCACTAGACAGAAGTATGCTTATTATACATCAGAAGCGAATGGTCAGTTTTGCCGTAATCCTTACAAAAAAGAAGAAGACCAATATTATTAAAACTGGCCGGTCATTGACCCGGTCGAAGTATTGTGTCACTGGTTTAATCAGTGAGTCACTGATTCAATCGCATGACTCGGTAATTATATGTAATTTTATAATTTATATTAAAAAATTATAAACATACTCAAATATCTAAAAAAATGATAAAAATTTCAAATATTTTAATACAAAAAATAATAAATCACATATCATTATCAAATAAAAAATCAAATAAAAATATAATGATCGTGATACGGGGCTTTAAGTTTCGAAAACGACATCTCTAATTATAAATTAATTCAAAATTTTATGCATAGTATATAATTGAGATAATATTAGTGTTGTAGGTACATAACTTATGTAAGTCAATAAACAAAAAAATATTCAAATATGGCTATGATTTTTTTTGAAACAAAAAATTTGGATTTTTTTTTTGTTTTTTGGACCAGGCCGGGTCACTGGTTAACTGACCGGATCACCGGTTTTTATGAAAATCGGCCGGGTCGGACCGGATCGCACCGATTTTGATGCATGGCCGGTCCGTTGCTTCAACTAAACCAATTATATGACCGATTTACCGGTTCACGGGTCGACCTGGCCGGGTCGGTCCAGGTTTAATAACTATGGAAAAGACAACATAAAAGGAGGGCATAATTGTATTTTCAGCTGCAGACAAGCAAATAAGTGGCAATATATTATGGGATATATGTGAAGATAAAATATAAACCCTACACATTTTGATGTGTAAAGATAAAATTATCTCTTAATGAAAAACAATAATCACTGTATTAATTATGAAATAAACTATGTCCAAAATGGAGAGTGAGATCTTTGTCTGGACGGTGCATTGGTGTCAGCTTTTGATAGGTACAATTGTCTACTTGGCATGGATTGATGCTTTGGTCCCCTAAGCTTTATCATCTCTGTTTACAGAATTACAGGGTTCCCTTTAACGTGCGCGTTGGGTTTCTTTCATGCTTGCCAAATTGGAATCTCTTGTCCGCTGGTGATGGGGTCCTTAGTGAGTAGTGGGTGTGGGTAGGCACTAGGCAGGACCCACCTCCTCCTCATTGTATCCGGTAATAATAAAATCTTAATTGATTCATGTCACTCCCTACAATCTACATTGATAGTCTCACTCACTCGCACTGTACACTCTACTCACTAGTCTCCCATGTTTGTTGTTATTTCACATTGTAACAAAACACACCACTCACTTTCTACACTACAGTAATTGTCCTCAATCAAAGTTTTCAAACCTGAACTGAAGCAGTTAACATAGAGTCTAATTATGTCGTGTTAGGAAACTTTTGAAATTAATTTTTTTCCCGATATATAATCAATTGCTGAAAGCAATTTATTGGTTAGGGGCAATGATTAGATCAATTCCTCTTCATATATGAACAACTTCAAGAATTGAAGTTTTAAGATTGTAAGTAATTTTGTGGGAGTTACAACTCTTTTTTTTTTAGTAATCTAAGGGGGTTAACAACAACACCCCAAAGAGATCAATTCAATAAAATCGTTTCTGAAATTATAAAATAAAGACAAATCAATCCAATACAAAGGCCAAATATCAGGAGGAGGGTTTGAAAAAACACAGAAATTTTTCTCAACAGCATAGTCTAAAGGATATTTAGAAAGCCAATCTGCACAACAATTTCCTTCTCTAAAAACATGAACCAGCTGAACTTTCCAATTCTCGTGTAACCATGCTCGAATCCGAGTCACTAAGCGAGACTCTCGAGCTACTCTTCCACTGCTGGAGAGCAAATTGATAACTAAGCTTGAATCACTTTCTAGGATGCAGCGTCTCCAACCTCTAGCCCAAGCAAATTCAAGACCCTTGAGGACGCCCCATAATTCTGCAACAAAAGCTGAACAATGGCCAATAAAGTAAGCAAACCCTTCTTTCCAATAACCATTTTCATCTCTTATAATTCCTCCACAAGCAGCACCCCTACCATCACTCCTGGCTGCACCATCCGTGTTTAATTTCACCCAACCTGTGTCCGGAGGTAACCATATAATAGGAACAGAAATGTAATTCTTGGACAGCTTTGTCCCCTTAGAAATTATCCAGGCTTGTGTATACTCACGAACCAGACTCTCAACGGACTGCACCTTGTATTCTTTCCCGTTATTTTCCACACCATGCACCTGATTGTTTCTCCACTGCCAAGCTAACCAAATAGTAACAGCAAAAACCAACGACCAGGGGGCATCAAAGCACAAAATAGATACATTTTGAATATTCAAGGAAAGCCAAGAATCTAAGTCAGTTTCAAAGAAATCATTTATCAAATTTGGCCTCAAAAGCTTAGACCAAACGTTTTTAATCTTGGGACAGTCACGTGCCATATGAATAATGGATTCCTCATGAAAATTACAAATAGGACAGCTAGGAGGACACAATCTAAAGTTAGCCAAGAAGCTCCTAGTTGATAGACGATGATGAGCAGTCTTCTAAAGGAACAAACTTATCCGATTGGGCCCTTTTAAATTCCAAATGGCTGACCATAATCTTTTGTCAATACTATTAGAACTATTCTGATTTAGCAATGTAAAATAAATATTTTTAACAGAAACTTCATCTGATCCAACTAAATTCCACTATTTTCTGTCCATACCATTAGATTCATGAGTAGGCAGCTTGCTTCTAATAATTTGAACACAATCATCAGGAAGAAAATTAGATATATTCTCACAATCCCAAGTTCCATCATGAGTAATATAATCAATTATTCTCTTACCAGCCTCTGTTGGGGAAATTTGAGCAATAGCTCTGTTTGCAAGTTTTTCCCCAATGTTCACCCAATGGTCCTCCCAAAACAGAACAGAAGATCCATCACCCACATCCCAAACCAGTTTGGGTTTAAGCTTATTCCAAATATCACACATAAATTTCTAAAGACGAGAATTACCATTCTTCCAAGTTAAATCAGTCTGAGTATTGGATGAATTTGTGTACTTAGCTTTTAGTACCTTCACCCAAAGCTGATCAGGATCATTAACAAAATTCCAAACTAGTTTTCCCAAGAAAGCTTCATTCATGACTTGTAATTTCCTTAACCCCAGCCCTCCATATGCTTTTGGTCTTGTAATTGTGTCCCAACCAATAAGATGCATATGTTTCTTCTTTTCTGTATCACCCCATATGAAGGCTCTTTGAAGCTGTTCCAATTCATTACAGACAACTTTAGGAATCATATTGCTTTGGATGAAGTAATACGGCATAGTAGACAACACAGATTGAGAAAGAACCACTCTGCCCGCCTGAGAGAGAGACTGTGATTGCCATCTAGATAATCTTTCTTTAACTCTCCCAACTATACCAGCAAATAAATTTTTAGTAACTCTACCATGATGTATCATTGCTCCAAGATATCTTCCTATATTTGTTACTCTTTTGAATCCACTCTGTTCTGTGATTTTTGTAGCTAACTCATTTGGAGTATTCTTTGAGAAATAAATAGAAGATTCTTGAATATTCACCTTTTGCCCAGAAATGTCTCCAAACAAATTCAAACATCTGAAAAGGATATTAAGATGATCTTCACTGGCTTCTAGAAAAAGCATCAAATCATCCGCAAATAAGAGGTGAGATATTTTGGGACCACCCTTACCAGCTCTTATTGGCTTCCAAAGATTTCCATTCACTGTTGTATCAATGATATGAGAAAGCTTTTCCATTGCCAAGACAAACAAGTAAAGGAGACCCGGTCTCCTTGTCTGAGACCTCTGCTTGGTTCGAATTCCTCTGTTAACTTTCCATTCCAAATAATTTTGGTTTTTGGAGATGTGACAGCTGCCATGATCAGTTTTGAAAGTCTTTCAGGAATCTGAATTTCATCAAGCACTCTATGAATGAACTTCCAATTTAAACGATCATAAGCCTTCTCAAGATCCACCTTAATCACCATAAAACACTTCTTACCCCGCATTCTCCTCATAGAATGAACCAGTTCTTGCACAATAATGATATTATCTTGAATATGGTGCTGGGGCACAAAACTAGATTGAGCAGGAGAAATTACTTTCTGCATAATTGGTTTCATACGGCTCACAATAAGCTTGTTGATAATTTTATAAATAACCGGACTTAACGAAATTGGCCTAAATTGCTTGATATTCACCGGATTCTAGACTTTAGGAATTAATACCAGCAGAGTAGAATTTATTGATGCTAAAACTTCAGGATAATTCCAAATTTGATTAATTAAGGAACATACCTGAGATTTAATTAAATTCTAATTCTTCTGAAAGAAAAATGCAGGAAAACCATGAATACCAGCCTTGAATGCTCCCATGCTGAAAGTTATTTGTTTAATTTCCATCTCATCCGAGACTTTGCTTAAAGAATATTTTTTCGGCTCTAAAAGATCAGGCCAAAGGTTTCCTGAAGAAATCCACCTTCTGTCACATATGTCTTCAGTGAAAAGAGTTTTGAAGAAATTGCAATCCATGTTTTTGAGTTCATCAGAATCTAAAATCCAAGCCTCACCATAATTTTTAAGCTTGAAGATTTTATTCGAATTCCTTCTGACAACCGTACTAAGATGATAGAAACGAGTATTTCTATCTCCAACCACAATTCTTTTTTACTGTGACTAATCATTACCAGATAATTTTAAATTTAATGAAATAGCATTAGATAAAAACTCAGTTACATAAACTCGCATAAAAATAAATTGGTACAATATTAAGCTGAATATAGCTCAAAATTAATTTAAAATTGATTATAATATTATTATTTTTAAAAATAAAATTAGTTTTTGTTTACTTACTTCTTGATGGGATGAATAGTTGATATCACTTTTTTTTTTTGGATATATAATTCATATCACTTTATTTCACCTAAATCGTTAATAATGGAGAAGGTAAGAATAGAAAGGAATAAGAAACAGTTAGAAGACTTTTGATTAGGGGGGAAAAAACCTAACTTCACGTCAAATTCAGATATGATAAGAATTATACTTTTTAAAAGTTAAGAGATAATTAAATACTTTAAATATAAAAACCTGATTTTTCAAGGTAGTTAAACATCCCTAAAATTAAGATATGTATCTGTTATGGATAACCATGGGTTAAGTAGTCTAAATTTGTTTCTTCTAACACAATAATATTACTAGTTAAATTAAACCATGAGCCGCCGAGAACGATCTGAATTGGTGAAGATAATAGTCATAGTCAATATCCCAAATCCACTTCGCTCCTCCCCACTTCATAGTAAACATTATATTATTATTGATCCTCTTCGCACCCCCTTATAGTAAACAGTATTATTATTATTATTGTTATTACATAATGTGTCTAAATTTATGTACTTGCGATAATATTATATTTTTATATACGTAAATTTATATTTAAATGTTTATATATATTTTACTGTCCTTATTTTTTTAACGACTATATGGCTGACATTTTTCTACAAAAAAAAATAAGGTGTCGTTTGGTAGAAAGTTTTTTTTAGAATTCTCAAGAAACTGAATATGTTAATTTTATTTATTCACATTTGGTATGAGATTTCTAAATTTTTTTCTGAAATCTAGTTTTTTCAGAATTTTATTTTTTGTATAATCTTTTTTGAAAATACTATTCAAGAATACCATCCAAAGTGTGGTATTCTAAGATTTCCATGACAAAGAAAAATTTAATACAATCTAACATAGTATATAGGGGTGTTCATCAACCAAATCTAAACCGCGGTTACCGAGCCGAAAATCGAAAAATCGAAAATCGAAAAAAATCGTAAATTTTAATTGGATTGGATCAGTTTTTGGATCGGTTGATGAAAACTGATCTAATCCAAACCGATCAAATATATTAATTCCCCTCTACCTACTTGGGTCTTTTCCCAGTCATTGCCAAAAATTTTCTAAACTCAAAACCTATTAACCCATCAACTAAACTCAAGAAAAAACCAGATCACGTCTCATCAACACAAAATGTCATCTGTGTAGAGCTTCATATCTCATTGCAAAAAAAACTATATTATCATTTATTGATACTTTTGTATTTCAATTTTTTTTTACAAAATTAACATATACAAAAGATGTTATTTGCACAATAATCAAAACAATTTTTGGATTTTTAAAAAATCGAAAATCGATCCAATGCAAACCGAAAAAAATTGGATTGGATCAGATCGGATTTGAAAAAAAATTCAAATCGAATGGATGATTACATGATCAAACCGAAGGGATTGGATCAGATGATTTTTGCTTTCAAAATTGATCCAATCCAGACCGCAAACACCCCTAATAGTATGAATAAAATTAGCCGAACAATTTTTTGATAACATTTTTAAAAATTCATTTTTATTCCTAAAAATTGTAATTCTCAAATAAAATAAAATTTCTCTTCTATCAAACATCCTCTAAAATCTTACATGTTTTAGTTAAAATGAAGAATGTAATATTTTAATTAACGAAAATCGAGGTTTAAAATAGAATTGAACTGCCGAGGAATAATGATGGGAAGTTAAGAGGAGTAGAAGATCCCTTGGGAGACTACAAAATCCATTTGTTTCCCATCTGTGCTTTGCTTTTTCTCTTTTATTCTTTTTCCTTAGAAGCTGAGCTGCCACCACATGCTTCTGCACCTCAAGGCTCCACGGTTTCTCCCTTTCTCTGTCCCTCCTTCTGACATCCCATTAACGGTTTACTGTTTTTAATAAATAAAAAATTAAGAATTTTTACCAAGCAGCAGTATAATATTAATTAAGGAGTATTAAATATTTTTATTTAATAATTTTTATAAAATTGTATTTTTAATTAATATTTTAAGGACTCTAATTAGTAAATAAAAAATTCCTAAGAAAAAACAAAAATAATCGTGGCCAAATTATGAGTGAGAGAAGAGAGAACAAGCATAGCAAGCGGCTCTTAACAGCAAAGCGTGGTCTTCCTATGTTCGAGTCTTGAGATATAGACATCCACATGGTGGCTTTTTGTCCCTTTCATTTGGAGCTTTTAGTTCGTAATAACACAAATATATAGTTCTCACTCTTCTGTTCCTTACCATTCTATATTTCTTAATTTGTCTCAACCAGTAAAAAAGAGAAAGCATCTTTGTTGCTTAATATACTCATGTTTAGGTACTTATTTATCTATATGTTTGGTTAAAGCAAATTACATATTGTCTCATATTTTAGTCAAGTTGAGATTTCACATCAATGTTCTTCTCGCCCAAAGAGAAATACAACTATTTAAAACATTAAAAAAATATCTAACTGTTGCATTATCGATTAAAATTACTACAGAAATTAATACTTAATTAGAGTAAAATGGAAGTGGGATTTGCTATTATAGACTGCATCGGGCATTGGGCTCTTAGGGATTCCCTCTGGGAACCTATTTATCCGATTCTCTGTAGATTTGTACTAGTACGAAGGAATGTTATGTTATGTAGTAATGTGCGTAACTCTGGGTGTATCAATGTTTATAATTATATTGTGGTTCTCGCTTTTCTTTATTGAACCGCTCAAGATTCATCCCCATAAATCTGCTTTATCTCTCTGTCCTCTTCTTGGATTTCAAATGTGCTTCTTATATATTCCAATCTCATTATAATAATCATCCAAATTCTGATTTTAAACCAGACTCGTCACGTGAAACTATACAATATATTTTATTTTATTTTATGAAGGGGGTACATTGAAACTATACAATTTTAATATACATTATCGTTATTATATAGTTAATTATATAAGCTCAGCCTATTATGGTGATCGACCCCTTCATTAATTTCTCAGTCTCTGACTCTCTCTGTCAAAATTCGCGTACTATTTGAAACCCGTCGCCACCTGCTCTTTGTCTGTTAACTGTTTGTTTGAAGGATTCCTTTGAGAGAGCAAAATGTTGGGTAACTGTGAGGAAATGGTATTCATTCCTCCAACCACTAACCAATGGCCACAGGTTCATCTCTCTCTCTCTCTCACACACACACAAACACACACACACAAACACAATTATTAGACAAATACATGAGCAGTCCAATTTTGTTGCTTAGCTTTTGGAAGAGAATATCTACACTGTGTTGTTATCATATACCCTAGAACGCTAACTTAAACTGGATCTTTCTCTTTCTTTTTTATTTTTATTTTCCTAATTATCCTTTTCTTCTTCTTTTTTCTTTTTTCTTTTTTTCACTTGGTGTAGAGTCAGATAGATGATCATAATAAGGACTCGATGGCTTCCTCATCAGGTGGTGGGAGGGTAATGGAAAAACCAGGTCAAGAGCTTCTGCAGCAGCAACAACAAGCCCTCAAGTGCCCTCGTTGTGATTCATCAAACACAAAGTTCTGTTACTACAACAACTATAGTTTATCTCAGCCAAGACACTTCTGCAAAGCCTGCAAGCGATATTGGACAAGAGGTGGAACCCTCAGGAATGTCCCTGTCGGCGGCGGTTGCAGAAAAAACAAGCGTGTCAAGAGACCAAACACCTCCTCCGCCATTGACGCAGCTTCTTCTCCTACTGCCACCTCAAACCATCCTTCACAACCCCAGATCGACACTGCTTCAACCTCAAATCATATCAATCCTTTCTTTTATGGATTACCCAATAACTCTTGCGATTTGAATCTTCCATTCCAAAGGTTTAATTCCAGAATATCTAGTTCTGTGTATGATCTTCAGCCGCAGATGAATGCCCTCGGAGTAGGTTTTTCGTCCTGTGAAACTAGTGATAATGGTTATAATAGGAATGGTTTCACTTCAAATAATACGCTTCTTTCTGGTTATAATTCCATCTTTAGCTCTTCTTCTTCAACTTCTACATCTAGTACAACAGTTATGCCTTCCCTGTTGAGCTCTACTCTACTGCAACAAAAATTCGTCAATGGTGGAGTTAAAGATGGTTCAGCTGGTAACAACGCTTTCCAGGGCTTAACACCAATAGAGCAGCTGCAAATGGCAAGAAATAGCGGTGGTGAGTCAGGGATGATGGCTTTAAAAGACGTGAAAGTAGAAGGACAAAACAGGTTGGAATGGAATGGTGTTTTCCAAAACCAGATCGAGCATGTGGGCTTGTACGATCCTTCGCTTTATTGGAATACAACAACTTCTATGGGTGTTTGGAACGATCAAGCTAATGTTGGTCCATCAGTTACTTCTCTGATCTAGAAAAATACAATCCCAAAGGAAGAAGCCATGGTTTTCAAATTTGTCTCCCCCTTGTTTAAGGTCATTTCTTTAGCTTTATTGATCAGGCTTCTGTCTTATTACTGCTACTTTTTTGTTTTTTATTTTTATTTTTTCTTTTGGGTCAAAATGGGTTGGGTTTACTTACATTAAAATTTGTTGAAAAAGAAGAAAAAAAGGGATACTTGTAAGAAAAATGGGAAAGCTAAAGGTGAGAGGAGTTTGGATCGGAGCGATCATGTCAGCTGCAACCTGCAAATATATTGCTCTTCAGCCTGTTAAGTTTTATATGTCAAGGTTGAGAATTGCATATATTGCGCTGAGAGGAACCTCGGATCCTCTTCTCTCATTGTCTCGCTGTGGTTGCCACTTGCCATGCCAACCCTTTCGTGCAAGTTCTCCATAGTTGATGAGTAAGTTGGTCTTTCATTTTGTTATGTATATATGCAATGACATATCGATCCTTTAATTTCTTTCTTACTTTCTAATGTATCGTGATTAGCTAGTTGGGGTAGGGGATTTAATTACTGGGTACATGCTGCTATATATCCTTGATGAAAGGAACTGATGTTGGTTTCATTTTTGTTTACTTTGTGAAGATATTTGGTTTGGATAGGGGGATATCATATGGGAATACATTGGGCATAATGGTATATGTGGGCGGTTTGGTTTCTTATGTATGTTCAAGCTTCTTGTTCTTCATCTATTGGTAATTCTAAGAAACTTTGGTCCATGCACAGAATATATTGCTGCATTTATTTATCCTTCGTTTTTAGACACTTAACATTGAAAAAACAAATGAGCGTGCTGAAATGGTACGTAACTGTAAGATGGCCTAGGGAATCTGGCTAATATCTCTTGCACACAATAGGAACTCAAGCTGGACTTGGACTCTTGCTGTCCCAAGATGAGAGGGAACATTATATTTCGTCTATATCCCAATTCAGGTTATCTAGAACCAAGGATAATTAAAACAAAAAAATCTAGAATCAAGTACAAGGAGAGAAGATATATACGACACGGTTTCTTTCACTTTAGAATTTCTACACTTTCTTCAAATTTCCGTTCTCTTTGGATCTCTTTTATTCATAAATATTGCTAACATTTTTTTTATTTAGATCAATTTAATCCGGTTCGACCACTCAAATTCAAGACATGTGTTTAAGAGAAACAAGTTACTTGCTACTTAAAAGCAATGTTTGTTGGTTATATTGGTATATATTGCTTAACATTTTCAAAACTTTCAATATGTACTGGAACGAAGGTGTCAAAGAATAAGGAATAATCTACAAAAACATATATAACTAGTCAGTGTAAACCGCAAATTAAAGGTCTTATCATGTTTATTCTATTACAATGTGAGACTTCTCTAGCTTATATTCTCCAACATTAATTCTTTGCTCCCTTTTGCAATATTGATTAGTCTTTTATGTGGCTCTTCACTAGTCCAATGCGGTGTAGCACTGTATATACCCAACTAGCTGGATACCTAGTGAGGGGCATTTGTACCTTCCTAACTTAATGATATTAGGGTGCCTTCCTTTACTCAGTTTACTGTCATTTTTTATCCGAACCCCAAAACATAAAAAAAACCTCCACTCCCTCTGCTATCCTTACCAAGTGATGAGTTTCACTTAAGTGGAATTTTTGTTTTTTCTTTTTCTAAATACCTAATTCTTCATTTCATTTAGACCAAGAGTTCGAAATTTATTATATACAAAAAAAAAAAGAGTTCGAAATTTATTCGAGTGAATTATAGGTTCGAAAAGCATACAAAAACACTTTCTTTGAGGGAAAAGCGATTAAAAAAAATCTTGAGAGTAAACATTTTCCTTCTGTCGTGGTTAAATTTTACACAACATGAGTGTGTTGTAAATTTTTCTCTTAGTTTCTCTCCCCACTTCCTCACTGTCCAACTCTTATTCCTCTCTTTACCATGGTTTTCCTCCTCTCATCTGCCACTGTTGCAAGTGTGTAGAAACAAATGCACCACATTGCCATAGCAGCCATAGATTTTAGATCCTTTTAGTCATTTGGTTATAAAAGTCATTTAAACTAGAGATTAAATGGATCCTCTCCTTGTGTTTGTCTCTTTTCATCAATGCTATCATGAGAAAGATAGATATAAAAAATTTATATGACCATATCATCTAAAAATTTAACATGATCAGAGGAATTATATGGTAAAAAGTGTAATTTTTAATGGGTAAGAAAGTCGTACTAATTTAGCTCACCTGTTAAATAAAAATTATAGTCATGTTTAAATGAAGGGAAATATATTTTTTATATTGGAGATAATTTATCTCATGCAACATGATAAATATATTTCCCTTGAATGAATTTACAAAATATTTGACCTTGAATGCCTGAGTTCCAAGTTGAATTGGACCTGCTCACGAACCGCGTTTTCTAACTTCAGTTATGGCAACTGGGTTGCTTATGAGTGTAAAGTCTTTTTGAAATATAAGGAGTTTTTAGAGCATGCCACTCCTTATGCATGTAATGCACTAAATGCTACATAATTTCATGTGACATTAAGCACCCACTAAACGGTACATAGATAAGATCCAAGGAGAATTTTAAAAAAAAAATGAATAAAATAAGGAGAAAGTATATATGAAAGAAATACAAAAAATAAATTAAATTTAAAGTGTATTTTTAAAAAATAAAAATACTGTTCTTAATGGTTTTAAAAATAAAAATACTGTTCTTAATGGTCTTATTTAATTAAATAATTAATGATATTTTCATTTTTATAAAATTTATTAATTATTTGAATACAAAATAAAATTCTTTTAAAGTTTTTATTAAACTAAAAGGTGAAAAAAATTGTTTAAAATTTCTATTTAACAAAAATGAGGATAATTATCATTTTAGTCAAAATGAGTCGATAAAGGGGAATATCATTTTTTAAATAAAATGAGGCTAACTATTTACTTCGTGTTTTTCAACAATCTTGAAGGCGTGAACAAAGTTAATTATTTAGGGGCAGAAGATGAGGGCAAAATTATAGACCAAGTAGCACCGTATATATAATCCTAGCTAGTTTCACCACGTAATTATTTATCTATATATATTTCAAGATATTTTTAACGATATATTGTGAGAGGACATTATCAAGAGGTATATATATATATATATATATATATATATATATATATATATATATATATATATATATATATATGGAAAAATATTTTCCGGTGACTTGAGATAAATTTATCTCCGACCATCCCAAAACGACGTCGTTTTATTTATTTATTTTCTTATATTAATTGATTCACCTTTGAATGGTTATGATTCTCTTTATTTATATATATATAAATGGTGATCAGTGACGGTAAATCTGCTTGTAGCTAGTAGATTGGTTAAATGTTCAAATTTAGTCGGAAAAACATCGCTGGAAGTAATTATAATTTATAAATTAAGAAAGGGTTTTATAAGAGTTATGTTGTAAAAAAAGTGATTGTGTTATGTTATAGAGATTCGTTTTGCGTGTCGAAATTTTTTTTTTTTTTGCTGCGGGCCCCACAAAATGTTTTGTATGTAGGAAAATTTTTGTGGTTATGTTAAATGATAGATGATAAACCCATTAAGAAATTAGGCAAGTATTGTACATATGTATATACGGGCTTTTTTGTCTCCCAAGCCCCAAAACCTACCTTAAATGGGCTTCTAGAAGCATGTAAATCCACACCAACTGTTTTTATTGTGTCCAAAACAAGGGCATGCGAATCATAAAACGAATCAACCCCTAAAGCAGTCCTTGCAATCTTGCACTGAAACCTGATAGTGAAAACGTATACGTGTTTTTTTTTTTAAATAAAATATTTTCTTTTCCTCCAATTTATAAAACTAATTTCTTTTTTTTTGTACAATACAAAACCATTTTCGGATAATAGGAATGAAAACATATATCATATCATCAACACATACATTTAATTTATTGGTAACAATTTTTTTCTTTCAAGTTAAATCAGCAATTTTTTTCTAAATTAGGTTTTAATTTTACTATATTTTATTTATATTCAACTCAATTGATCTGTATACGAGTGAAAATATACGTACAAGTTCTAATTAAGTTTACGCATAAATTCGAACAACTTTCTTTTAGATGATAAGAAAGTAATATATTTATATATATTCTGTTGCCCAAGCCACTAAGATTGATCCAGTGATAAAGGATTTGAGTAATTTATATTACATTATATGTTAAATTCTCACTTATATCCAAAAAAAAAAATGCTCAATAGCCCAATATATTAAGGTTCTGAGTTGTAACTGAGTGTTGAACCCACTTAATATGGAGGTGTAGCATTAGCTCATTGATTATGATTCTTTTGCCACGAACTTTTCCTGGACCTGCCTGTTGAGTTAGACTTGAGCCAATCATGTGTTTGGCTAGGAGGCGAGTTGAGTACTTTGAACTTGAGTACTTGGTTGAGGAGGAGCATATCAAAGTAAGGTTTCACACTTGAGAGGAGATTATTGAAATATTCAAGTGTGACGAGTCTCACATCGATTGGTAATTGGCTAAGTAAAGTATGTATGTCAGTGGGATGACCTATGAACCCAAGCCTTAAGGTTTTAAGTTGTGGCATGATATCACATCCACTTGAGCATTGGTGGTTGTCCCCGTCATGGGCTCCCTTTGGACCTACATGACAGTGGTATAACAGAGTCGGGTTGGGCTTGAGCTAGCCAGGTATTTGGCTAGGAGGTAGATTTAAGTATTTTGGGGCTGAGTACTCGGTTGAGGAGAGCATATCAATGTTGAATTTCATACTTGAGAGAAGAATTATTGGAATATTCAAATATGATAAGTTACACATTAATTAATAATGAGCTGAGTAAAATGCATATAAATAAAAGGACCGTATAACCAATATCTTAATATTTTGAATTGTAATATAATATCAAACTCAGTTAATATAATAATAGCCTTATCGGTTAATAATGATCCTTTCTGCGCAGGCTTTCCTTCACCCGCCTGACAGTAAAGATACAAAAGCTCAACCCCTGCGATGTATAACAATAGTCAGTCCAGAACATTGAAAGACCCGTCTAGAACAAATAATACTTCTCAGATATCTTCATAATGGACATCATCTCATAAATGATAGAATCAGAATATATGTTTGTAGAAATTGTAATGGGTCTAATTTTATCAAATAATAAAACAATTCAAATGTATGATGATATATAGGGAAATTGAAATATAATATTGTAAAAAAAGTGTTAAATTATGATATATAGATAGAAATTGTGAGACCTATATTATATGTTATAGGAAAATTATTTGTCATTTTAAATGACATAAAGTTATGTCATTTTAAGAGAAATAGACACAGAATAAATTTTTTATTTAAATTTTAAATTAAAAAACACTCACTTTTTCTCTCCCATGATTTTCATTTTCTGTATCTATTTCTCTCCTAAAATGACAACTTATGTCATCTAAAATGACAAACACCAACCTCTTTTTTATTTTTTAAAAATAAACGTAAATCCCACGATCTCTTTCTATAACATAACAACTTTTCCACAATATTAGACTTCTTTTTTCACTGGTATATATGTATAGAGACGTGTGTTTTTATTCTTCTTTCCACTTTGACTTAATTATGGAACTCATAATTTCTTTCCGTTGTTTTCAACCAACATAATCTAACATAATAATACAAGACTAATAATATATTATATTTTATTGGCATTGAAAACGAGAGTTTAAAATAACAATATTTTCCTAAACGTAATCCTTGCCGTTTTCTCGTACCCACCAAATTCATTAACAACATTTTGGTTAAATATTATTTTAGGTAACAACATTTTGGCTAAATATTATTTTAGACCAAAGAGACCCTACACCAAAATCATTCTCGACGCAAGCCAAATGGAAATATGACAACTAATCACAAACCTGCAGACTGGATCAGTTGTATGGCATGAATCATGAGTGCACAGATTTCGTCACAACTCAGAGGCATAACCTTTTTCTGAGGAAGACAACAACTAAACGAGGACAAAATGTGCGTGGGGAAGGCTTACATTTGTTGGTATGATAGCGTCAAACTTTAAAACCTTTAGTTTGAAGGAATCCTAACAAAAAACTAAAGCAAGAGAGAATGAAAATGTTTTGTTGGAACAAAGTCAAAACTAGGTTGAAATGTATAATATTGCCTTCTTCTTCAGGCTAAAGAAAAGGATCGAATAAGTTCCCCCACCACCACCATACACCTTTTTCTTTTTCTGTTTCGGATTTTAGGATGCTTTCACTTTTGCAAGTCAAAGGTTACTATTGTCTATTTGTAATAAAGTTGCGGGAAGCGTATGATCCGGTTATGTATAAATTAATCAAATGTAAAATACTAATATGTTAAACTTTGCATACGAAATTTTTTATTTTTTATTTTTGTACTTATTAATTGATTACCAAGTTAATCCGGTTTGATTTCATACCGCCAGGTCAATCAAACTTGAAATATCTGAATAAAGGGAACAAATATTTTATCACTCAAAGCAATGGTTATTGATATGAAATGTTGATCATTAATGATCATACATTATTTAATGATATTCATGGGCTAACTATTGTTAACGGAAATATTAAAATTAATCTTAATTAAATAGTCGTTAGGTTGCATAACAAAAAAATAGACTTTCTCATCTGGAATATGGATGATGTCTGCATACATTGACGTCAATATGAATTTTACTGTATGTTGAAATAACAATAGGCACTATTTGCGGTAGATATTTTCCACCAGAAAATAAACTAAATAATTTATATTTTTTTTTTTTTTTGATAACAATAATTTATATTTTTATATGCACGTCAATCAGTCTCATAAGTTGACACAATATTTGGGCTTTGCGAGGTTTCGATAGAGAGAAAGAGAGAAATATACCATCAAAACCTCGCAATTTTCTGTGATTTAAATTAAAAAAAAACCTAAAAAATTATTATTAATAGAGAAAATAAAATAAAATTTTAATGTATGATATAAACTCAAAAATCAATTTAAAAATCTGTATTAATAAAACAAATAATTAAATAAATATTTTAAATTTATTCAATTTTCAGAATAAAAAATAAATAAATAAATTAATTAAAATTAAAGCCACATAAAGTTGTTAAAAAAATGTCTTTTCAAAATATCTTTATGCTTCAACCTTACCAAGACTAAAAAATTTCAAAAAGAGATTTTTTTTTTTAAACCATTTAGAGATTATAAGCTTCTATCAAATTCAATCAAAACCATTCGATATTTTTTTAGAATTTGAATTTATATGATATTAATTATTTTATATATATATATATATATATATATATATATATATATGTTTTTATATCTTACGATTCAATAAGATTCATGATATACAATACAAAAATCAGCCAAATGATACATAATACATATTGCGACTTAACAACCTTGATATTTCTCAGTTGTAGTACATGCATACTCCCCCTAACTTATTAACAATAATTAATATTCAATCATTCATGCTCCTCCAAACTTATTAAAACTAGGCAAAAAGAATTCTCTTGTTGCAAAAAAAAATATCCTCTCGTCACTCAGTTTATTTTCTCTGGCAATTATTTTTTCCTTATAAGTGGACCCCACCATAAATTACTGTCTGCAGGAAAATAATTACTTTCGAGGTGAAGTTGAAAGCCCTTAAAATTAAGAGAAATGTATTTTTTATGTTATTATAATTTTTTTTTTGCCGCAACCGACTATAACTATGTACTTTTTATAATATATAGTTATAATCGAGAAATTATTTTTTTCTCTTTCCATATCCACAAATAATTTCTAAAGAGAAATAAAAAAATGACTTTAAGATTTTAACTATGTATTCTCGAAAAACATAATTATAATCAATTGCTGAAAAAAAATTACAGCAAGAAAAAAGGACCCTAAAACTAATTAATCTTCAATTTATCAATTTGAAACTACCACTTGTTTAGTCGGCATTTCTAGGGGTGGCAAAACGGGTCGGCCTGCCCCGCCGCCAACTCGTCGAAAACGGATTGGCCTATCTTGACCTGCCGCTTGAAGGTGGGTTGAAAACCCCAATCCACCCGTTTTTGTGGTGAGTTGGCGGGTCAACCCGTCTAAAAAATAAAAAATAATTAACAATTAAAGATAAAGTATATTTTATTAAATTTATAATATCAATTATTTTTATTTCATACTTCCCTTAATTTTTTTCCAAAATCTAAATATATGCTAATATTCAATTAAATATTCTTTATGAACTTATTTTTGTCTCTAGATAACATTTTTCATAAATAAAGATTTTCTTCTCTATTTTTCTAGGAAGTGCTAAGATAAAAAAAATTGGATATTGAAAAAGCTTAAAAACAAATAAAATACTACGTAATAGTAAAAAAAAAAAAAAACTGACCCAGCGAACCAACCCGCCTCGACCCGTCGCCAACACATTTTGACCCACAATTCGACGAGGCGGGTTGGAATATGTAACCCAACCCATTCCATTTTAGCGGGTTAGCAGATTAATCCGTCGGGTTCAACCCATATTGGCAGCTCTAGCATTTCCCTCCAAAGGTGAGGTTCAGCATCCCAATCTCGGTTGTACTGATCCTATAACTTTATTACATTATTTACCTTTTTCTTAATATTATTTAACTCTGTAGTGATGATCAGCTATGATGCACGGACACTGACACGAGACACGACACGACACGACACGCTGACACGTTAATTCTAAAAAATGGCATATTTTGACACGTTGAGACACGTTTTGATATTAAATAATATTTTTAATATATATAATATAATTTATATTTAATACATATAACAATCCATAATAAGTCATATAACAATCAAATATTCAAATTTTATAACATAAATATAAAAAAAATAATTTTTCGTATCTTGTTAATTTTTCATGTCAAATTTCATAACAGAGAAAAATTTATTTATAAATGATTTTTTTATTTTTAGTTAATACAAAAATTAAGACTAAAAAAAAATGTCGGAGCGTATCGGAACGTTGATCACGTATCGGAAAAAGTTGACTGCGTGTTAGAGAATAATATAAATCATTAAAAATGCCCTCACCCAACACCTTAAAGTTTTGGGTTGAAGTGGTTCTTTACTTGGTATCAGAGCTTCAGTGACTATAAGGTCATGAGCCGCCCCCCACTTGTGGAATTAAATAAATAAAAAAATACAAAAGGTAAAACCAAAAATTGGACATGTGCAATATCTATGCTTCAAGTCCAAAGGGCTCTTGCGTGAGGGGATGTATTAGAGAATAATATAAATCATTAAGAAAGCCCTCACCCAACACCTTAAGATTTTGGGTTGAAGTGGTTCTTTACTCTACATGTCAGAAAAACGTGTTAGAAAATTTATCACGTGTTCCAAAATGTTGATCGCGTACCAAACACGTGTTCCACACACATTTTTTCAAAAAGATGCCGTGTCGGGTATTGCAGATGATCAGTGCACATTAACGAGTGAATATTGATAATAGGATTTGTCATATACAGTTATTTCATTTGTTTTAAAATTATCTGTCATTTCAAGTTTTCATGAGGAAAAAATTATTATGGACTTAATATAAGAAAGTATAATTATATTTATTATTTTGTACTGAAATACATAAAACTTTATTATTCTATATTTTCCATCTTATTGTATAGAATATCTAAAAGAGGTTACAAAAATTATCCTTTACATTGATAATTACTTTTTTTAGTAACATGTCCCTACACATCTTGTCCAACCACTTTGTTCTCAGAATATGGTTCCAAAAGCTAACTCTTTATTAAAATAGAAGGTGCATTGCTTATTATCACTGAAGGACGTGTGAGACTAATCCTTCTTCTAGAGGGAGCCATTTTTCTCTGACTCCTAAATATTCAAATAATTTGCATTACCCAAAAATGAAGCCGCTTAAACTCGCTAGTTGAGCTATCTCTAGTAGTTATTGTTAGAGAATTTTTATTAATTATTAAAAAGATCATCAGCCAACATTTTAAGATTTTGTGTTGAAGTGATTTTTTACATTGCATTAGAGCTTCCTTGTCAACAAAGTCACGAGTTCGATCCTTATCGCTCTTTACTTGTGAAATTAAATAAGCATAAGATAAAAAAATAGATCTATGTATACGTAACATCCACACTTCAAATCTAAATAACTCTTATGTAAGAAAATATAATATAAATTATTAAAAAAGTCATCACTCGTTAAAATTTTGAATCGAAGTGTTTGATTGCTGTTATTAACAAGTACTTTAAAAGGATAAGAAATATTCATTTAGGAAAAACCTTCGTTTCCTCGAAAATACGAAAATCTTCTAGAAGTACGGAAAGCTAAAATTGACACAATTTGAATTTCCTCTGAAAAAGTAATTTTGTTTTCCTCTAAAACTCAAAATTTATAAAAAAAATGGAAGAAAAGGTATATTAAATATTAAACTTCCCAAAAGTAGTAAACTCTTTCTCTTTTGGTAAAGTTATCAAAACTCATTGTATTGTACATTCCCGTACCATTTCTTCGTTTTTTAGCATCTATAACAATAAATGTGACTTTTCATAACAATAACCATTTTCAATATTTTTAAAAAATTTAAATAGCCAGAAAATGAGTTTGAGTGAACTTTAAAAAAAAGTTACAAAAATATTTTTTTAAAATAAATTAAACAAATAGACAGTGAGATTAGCTGATCCTATATATAATCAGTGCTGAACGGCAAAAGACGATGACTCACCTAATAGATATGGTCCAAGCAAGAGAGGCATGAATGAAGAGTGACAAGTCCCAGTGATATTTGATGGCGAATAAGCCCACCACTATAGTTCATGCTAAGTTGCTAATGATACGTTCTCTAACAAAAGCAAGTGAGAAAAGAGAGTCCCACACATGCACTTGTAAATATCCTAAAATCATAATGGATTGTTCCTTCGTGCATGTGTCACAAACCGCTTTATGTAAAAAATGCTATTATACAGATACGGACGAGCAAAGGTGTAAAGTGTGAGGAAGAGATGGAGAAGCTTCCCCATCCCTACATTCTCATTTTAAATGTGAATTGGATTTCAGGGTAATATTAATTATCAAATTATTATTATTATTTATAAATTATTTATTAAAATATTTCTGTTTTGGTCGTATTTATATTAGTTCTGATTTACAAAATACTTCAAAAAAATTTCATTTTCATTTACAAAATTTAAAAAAAAATCACGAATATTATACTATATAAGTTAAAGTTTTTAAATTCTTAAATTTTGTCAAATAATCTGAAATTAAATCTTCATCACAGCCTTTTTTGAAAAATAATCTATTAATTTAATTTTACACAATTTATATTTTCAAACTTTTAATTCTTCTTTTTATATAATTTTCAGTTGTATACTCACTGAGTTGTGGTATTTATCAAAATTACAAATGGTGTTATAGGTAATAAATAATTGAAAAATAAAACTTAAATCTTCATTAATATCTTATTTATTAAAAAAAATTATTATTGAGTTTTACATAATTTCAAATCAAAAATTTTCTGTTTATTACAAATAATTAAACTTGAGTCTTTTTTTTTTTTTGTAAATAAAAAACTTGAGTCTTTATTAATGTAATGTTAATGAAACCACTTATTAATATCTTATTGCATATTTTAAAATTTAAAACTTTTGATTCCTTTTTATATCTTGGTACATCGCATTGGTATTAATTTGATTAATATATTAGCAAAAGCAATCTAACCTTAATTAAATGCAGAAAATTCTAATTTGAGATGTACCAGAAAAAAAAATGCAACAAAATTTAAAAAGTTTTGTTAACAAGGGGTGTAAATGGGCTAAACCGACCTACAGGGACCTACGGCCTAACCTATATCAGGTCAGACTTGACCTATTATAAGTAGTAAAATAGAATAGGCCTATGTTTTAAAAAAAATCTATTTATAAAACAGGCCATAGGCTTTTTTTTTGTACATATCGGGCTTATAAGCCTACAGGCTGGCCTATATCATATTATTTATTTAAAATATAATAAATAAAAATATTATTTAATAATTTTGAATAATAACATAATATTATTTTAGTTATTCATTTAATTGTTGAATGTTTAATAAGCTTAAACAGTCTAACAGGCTTAGGCTAAGGCTTTTATTTTTGAATATAGGTCAGGACATACTTGTAATTTGGAGCCTACATAGACTAATAGGTCAGGTCATACCCAATGTTTTTTACGCAGGCTTAGTCTATTTAATCCAAAGCCTAACCTAGCCCATTTACACCCAACTCTGAGTATTCTCTTGTCCGAGATATATGGAAGACATTTTGAGCCTCAATAATTTGAGTCTGTAACATCTCGGGCGCAGACGAGGGCGGGGAGTGATCGCCAGTGCGCAAGGGCACGGACAAGGAGCGGCTCCTGGCAGGCTTCCAGCGGCGGGGGTACATGATTGAATCGAATAACACCAGAAAGAGAGGAATTCCAGAGATTGTGCTGGTATAGGACATCACAACTGAGAATAGCTTATAAGAATTAATTGGTACTACTTATATTAACAAAATGATCTACTTTTCGGTAGCCCGGAACGGAAGAACTCCATAGTTAAGCGTGTTTGACTTGGAGCAATTCAGGGATGAGTGACCTCCTGGGAAATTTTTTCGAGAAGTGTGCGAGTCAGGACAAAGCACGCTGAAAAGTCTTATGTCAGTGTGTGGAGATAGTCATTGATTCTTGTAACGGCCGAGCATTATAGAATCAAATTGGATTGTACTGCTTAGGGAGTGTAAAGTTCTCTAATAATTTGTTTTCTTTGCTCCCAAAACTTAAATATGAAAATTTACGCAAGGAATCAAACTCATTATTACTAAGACCAACAAGTGCTTGCGGATAATATTCTGAGTATGTATCAAGAAATTAAAAATAAATAAAAATTAATTTGTGAATTGTTAATGTATTATATAATTCATTTTCATTTAATATTTTAATTTATTTATTTGTGTGACTCGGCCGCACGAACTCAATCTCAAATTAATTAATAAGAGCCATAATATACCTAAACAATAGTCGATCTCTCTATAGGAAATTTATTAATACTACACATTGATTCAAATCTGGTTAATGTATTTTTAATTAATCGAAAAAAATTAAATAAAAAATATCTTTTAAATTCTTAATATATTTAAATTTTTAATTTTCATATACTTTTTATTCTTTGATTTGTACTGTCAGCGATTAGAAAAAGTCAATCTCAAGTTAAATAAATTTTTGAATTATTTATATGGGAAACGTTATATTTATTATCTTTTTTTGAATATCTCTTACTACTAAATTTTAATCGTTGATTTTCGTCAATCTAACGATTATAATTTATTAAAATTTATTTGAAATTAACGATTAAAATTTAGTAGTAAAAGGTTATAAAAAAAATAGTAAATATAATTCCCCATATTTATATATTTAATAGTTTAACTTTTGTACAATTTATTTTTTTATTCCTTAATCAGTATCGGTATTGCCGTATTGGTTTGGAAAACTCAATCGTAAATTAAATAATAAAAACCACTGAATTAATATCTAAATAGTAATCTTCGCATAGGAAATCAATTAATACTCCGCGTTGAATCAAAATTGGTTAGTGTATTTTTGAGGAATGGAAAATAAAAATGCATAATATATTAAATATTTTAATTTTTATATAAATTCTTTTTTTGTTCATTGATTAATATCGACATAGATTAGGAAAACCCAATCTCAAATTAAACAGTAAGAGTCACAAAATATATAAACAATTATATTCTAATTGGAAATAAATTAACACTTATTACAAAAAAAAAAAAATTAACACTCCGCATTGATTCAAATTTGGTTGATATATTTTTAAAGAATAAAAAGTAAAAAGTAAAATATGAAATAAAACTTTTGAATTCTTTATATATTAATATATAAATTTCTATATAATATTGTTTTATTCCTTAATTAGAGGCGGAACTGTTAAGGAAATTTCAATCTCAAATTAAATAAAAAAAACTACAAAATATCTAAAAATAAACTTCACATTGGAAATAAATTAATATATACTTCCTGTTGATTGGAATTTTGTTAATGTATTTTTAAGGAGTCTAAAATAAAAATTTAGTAAACAATTATTAGTTCAAGTGGTAAAGAATTTATTCACCCCCTTAAATCAGATTTATTGAATTTCAGGTGAACAGGTTAAAAAAATTAAAATTAAATGAAAAATATAACCTTTGAATATTTAATTTGTTAAATATTGTTATTTATATCTAAATTTTTTTATTTTGTAATTAATCTGAATAAAATATAGGCTCATTAGAAGCCCAATGACATACAATGAAGCCTAATCCCATTAAGGATCCAGAGCAAAGCGCCATAGACAACATCGCGCACAATACGTGATGCCCTCATCGCGCAAGACAAGGCGCGATGTCCATATCGCGGATAAAATCGCCCTTAAGGAAGCTAACTTAAGACCCAAGGCAATCCTACCGCGCCTTTATATCAATAAACGGAAAACAGCTCCAGCTTGCCGCGACTCTATGGCTTGACATTAAGAAGATAAGGCTCCTCAGGTTCTAGCACTGACTTGCAGCCCAAGCCTGGCCACTCAGAGGTCATGCCGCCTTACTAAGGCGGCATCATAACCACTATATAAACAGAGTATACGACATCCAG
The DNA here is from genome assembly GCF_033153095.1 of Gastrolobium bilobum. NCBI lineage: Eukaryota > Viridiplantae > Streptophyta > Magnoliopsida > Fabales > Fabaceae > Gastrolobium > Gastrolobium bilobum. The sequence continues at coordinate 197,156 of NW_026899161.1, read as the reverse complement.
GTATTATCATCCTTTACATTAATAAGATAAAAACTCTTGTCTCTGATACTGACTTAAGTATCGGAGTGTCTTTGCAGGTACCCCTATTCGGATTCATCGTGCCCCAACAAAGGATAGAGGCATAGTAAGATCTAACTTCAACACCAGACCCAAGACCAAGAACAACAATTTGCATCTCAACCGTGTGTGATTAGGCTTGATACATATTGGTCAGCCCATAGTGTATTTGGTCTGATCAGTAATCAACACTGGCACTGCTCAGAAAAATTTATTCTGAAATTAAATAATAAGAGCTGGACAAATCCCTACACATTGAAAATTAATTGATGCTACACATCGACTCAAACTTATTTACGGTCATTGTAACTTGGATAATGTCTTGGTAAAGAGTAAAAAAAATATTAAATAAAAGAATAATGTGTGAATTCTTAAAATATTAAATATTTCAATTTTATTTAATATTTAACACTCTTTATTCCTTTTGGTACTGACGTAAGTTAATTCGAATCAAACCGGATGCACCTCCTTAGGGGAGGCCAAAACTGTTTCATAACTAACTTTCTTCGTTTACCAGACTCTAATATGAAATATTGTCCGAAGAGAACAAAACTCCTTATTACTCGACAAGTTGTGATAGTATTTTGAGTATTTTATTAATGAATTAAAAAATATTAAATAAAAAGAATAATTTTTGAATTCTTAACATATTGAATAATTCATCTTTATTCAACATTTTAGTTTTTTATTTCTTAATTAGTATCGACACCAGCCGAAGATTTTTTCAGCAACCAAGTAGTATTGAGGAATGAGTGCATGACTATTTTATCTATCCATTTTTATTATTAATGTCATATTAACCCATTTGTTTCGAATTTTAATACGGGAGTATGTATTAAATAGTTAGTGACTTATGTATAATAATAATAATAATAATAATAATAATAATCAGTGATATATTCATACCCCATTCTTCTAAAAAAAAGCGATTTACTTTTACCAGCCACGCATCAATCAAAATGCATAATCCACTTGATTTAAGCTAATTGGTCAATTAATAAAAGTGTAACTGCTCAATTCAAAAAGCACCACCCGACTCCAGAAAAGGACGTCGAGCATCCACTCCATTAACATGACTTTCCTTTGGACAGTCGTCTGAATATTGAATCTTCAACTAGCAACTCGCCACACGTAATTAATTTTCCCTGTGCTATGTTTCCAACAACCTAAGCTCATGATTACCGCCGACATGATATGCACCATGAAGTATAAACAAGATACAAAGATAAAATATTTGCATTAAAAGAGCCACATCTGCGTTCGTAATAAGTGAGTGTCTAGTTGTATTTATTTAAAAAAAAAAAAAAATATTTGTTTTCTCAATTCAAACAGTTGCAAAACATGGGCTAATTTACAGTACCTTAGAAGTTAGAAGCCTCCAGGTTAAAAGTTTATTCCTTGGTCCTTGAATAAGCTGAATCATAACAACAATATTGCACGTACTTATTTAATTTTTTTTTTTTTTGTCTTGTATTGATTTAATTTCACTAAAAAGTAAACAACAATCAAAAATTGAACTCACGATCCCCAAAGTCAATTATTTTTTTTTTTTATAAATCACATATATCCTCCAAAGAAAATCCTCTGGCTAGGAACAACAACATTATTATTGTGGGACTAATTTTTCTAAAGGAAATTTTTTACATTCACAAGGATTTGAACTCAATGTTGAGGAATTCAAGTGTGAATAATTGTGTGAAAAAGTCACACATTGTTTAAGAATGGACTAAGTGAGAAACATATAAGTGGAAAGATCCATCTACCTAATGCCTTAAGGTTCTTAGATTTGATTGTGGTGTTCCAAACCCACTTAATTTCATTACTCACTTGGCCCATGTTTAGTGGTCTTCTCTCACCATGAGCTCCCCCTGTACAGCTCAATAATTGATATCAGAGCTAATGGGGAACAGTGACCAAAATGTCACTGTTCACCAACTTTTTTAGTTAAATGCCACGCGAACAGTGTTATTTCCCAATCTGCCACGGGGGCAAGTTCGCTACCCGATGTAGCGAACTCGGTATGCTGACATGTCACGTTTCTAGTGGACATCAAGTTCTTCAAACTTTTTTTTCCAACTTGGTACTTGTTATCCACTAGAAATGTGACACGTCATCAAACCGAGTTCGCTACATCGGGTAGCGAACTCGCCTTCGTGGCAGATTGTGAAATAACACTGTCCGCGTGGCATTTAGGTAAAAAAGTTGGTGAACAGTGACATTTTGGTCGGTGTTCCAGCTAATGGTGGATTCACTTGTAGTGATATGAGTACGGGTGAACCCCATGAATACTCGAAAAGTCCACATTGGTTAAGAATGAACTAAATGAGTATCATATAAGTGGAAGGAAACACCTAATGGCTTCTTAGTCCACATTGATTAACAATGAACTAAGTGAGTATTGGAAGGAAACACCTGGGGTGTGTTTGGTACAAGGGTATCACAAGGATTACTGGTAAACCTTCTTCGGTAATCGTCAATTACCATGTTTGGTAGAAGTATTAAAAATCAATTCCCGGATATCCAAGGTTTACCGGTAAAGCATTTTATAAAGAAAAGTTATTGTTGGGTTACCAAAAATTAGGTGATTTTCATGATTACTGGGGAAGGGAAAGCAGATCAACATATTTTTGAGACAATAATACCCCCAACACACATCAATACCCGTTGAAGAATATGTTTTGAAAAGTTAAGGTTAGTTTTGTAAGATCATCGTATATTACGGTAATATTTTACTAACAACCAAACATATACTCAGTAAAATTATTAAATATTCTTGGTAATATTTACGTCTACCAAACAACTTTTTTATATCATTCTCAGTAAATTGGATTCCTTTCTATATTATTAGAAATCATGATTCCCGGGCACAAATTTTTTTTTCTTGTACCAAGCACACCCCTAATGGCTTAAGATTTGGGATTTGATTGTGATGTTCCAAACTCATTTAATGTCGTTGTGAAGTGGAAGAAGCACCTAAAGACTTTAATATTATGTAAACATTGAACCAAACAGTTAAAGCTAATATTTTTCATCGAGAAGAAAAGCCCATCCAACTATCAAATTCAAGGGATGCTTGTACAACATTTTTGCCAAAATGGTTGTTACAGCCACAATAATCCTCATTTAAACGAGTCACTGGCCCATTTAAACGAGTATGCAAACCATAAAACTGATTTTCGTGACCAAAGTGATGCTACTATTTTCCAATTCTACTCGATAAGTGCGGAAGCATTGTCCTGTTAAAAGTTCCAAATTCGTGTGACAAACGATAAAGAAGAAGGGAAAGTTATCTCGAGATGTTTCACTGCTTTTATATTCTCTCTGCTTAGAGATCTCCTTATGGCAGACCAAAGATTTGCTTTACTCGATAACCACGACTTACACACCCCATGAACCCCGGCATTTCGTACATATTTTGTCACTTCACCACTATAGTCTACTTTTATTTTCATATAATATTTTCAAAATTTCATCCCAACTATGTGTGTCCTATTTTATTTATGGGCTAATCCATAAAAATTGCACATTCTCTCCATAATAAAATAACAATTGGTTCTAATTCAACGTTACGCACAATCAACCGAACCATTTACATTTAACATCATGTTTAATTTCTGTGTTTTTGGTAAGCTCGCTCCTCATTATTCCTGAGTCACACGCGCATCAACCATCATTTAAGCCTTGTATAGTCCTGCCAAAAGAAGAGTTAAAAAAAAAAGACGAAACATCCATTGGTACAGTGGGTTAGTTAATTATCAGATAATCAGGGAAACTCATGCAGGTCGCATGTGCCTTTTGATTTGTAATTGACAACGTCGATATACAAGGACAAATAACAGTTTGCTTGCATTATTAGGTCGGAGGAAAAAGATTGGCATTCACATAAACTGATAAACATATGGTAGTAATCCAGGAAGCTAAAGCGCAACAGGAACGGGACTTTATACAGAAAGAGAAATTTTGGATCTTCAGTCATCCACATGATCGATATGGAACCATTCCATCAACTTTATCAACAAAGACATAACTTCCTTTATGCGTGTCTTTACTATGAGTTGCTTTAATAAATTCTCACTAATTTGAAATTTTACTTTCCTTTTAGACTTTAGTATAAACTAACAAATAAGAGTCTGCTTTGCACGAGATAGTAAGTAGAAAAGGCAGAGGATTGTGACATTGAAAAGCTCAGAAAAGCTTTCACCTGATAAAACGGTATAATAAAATTATATATATATGTAAAGATTTGAAACAACCTAAACCAACCCAGAAATTCTCTATGCAATTGTCTATGACACAAGAAAATAAATAAAATGCTATGGTTGTTGCTAATCGACCGTTTACATCGACGGTCCAATGTTTGCACAAAGAACCAAATCAAAAAACCCCGCTATAAACCTACTATACTGACACGTAAAAGACATCAAACAGATGAAGCTGGTAACAAGATAAATTAATTTCTCGGAACTATATTCCATCCATCTCTGGATTTTCAGGGTGCAACAGCTCAATAAGATCACGGAGGAGACCCATAACCTGGAAGATTAGGCCACTGATTTTGGACCAAAGAAGAAGAACCAGAACTAGGCATCCTCTCAGAGTTACCACTAATGGAAGTGGTGCTGCTGACAGCAGTGCTCCACAAAGAGGAACCAGAGGGTCTATCACTAGCATTATTGATGAAGCTACGAGGCCAATCATGTTGAGATTGAGAAGCAGCACTAGTATTAGCCATGCTAGATGGAATTAAACCTTGTTGTGCTGTATACAGAGACTCTATCTCCCTTTCTCTGTTACCCATCTGATAGAATTGCGATGGATCACGAATTTGAAGTTGGGAGCCAAGAGAAGCAGCATTGAAAGCAGAAAGAAGACCCAAATTAGAAGAACGAACATCACCCCCAACATTCAGAGACGGATCAAAAGGATGTGATTGGTTCATTGAATGAATCGCTGCCAGAGAAGACAAGTAACCAACACCACCAACACCAACACCAACACCACCTCCTTGATAAAAGGGAACGACGGTGGATGGAACCGTCGCGGGAAGGGAAGCCATGGTTGAAGAAAGGTCGTTAGCCCTCGCCAACGTTGTCAAGTTTGGCTGGGCTTGGACCACCTCTTGCGGCGGTGGTGGTAGTGGTGGTTGTGGATGCGACGGGGAAGAAGAATTCTCAGAGGAAGATGAAGAAGTTTTGGCGCGCTTACCCTTACGGCAACCACCACCAACGGGTACGTTCCTCAAGGTTCCACCTTGTGTCCAGTACCTTCTGCATGTTTTGCAGTAGTAACGAGGCTGTGACAAGCTATAGTTATTGTAATAGCAGAACTTGGTGTTGAGAGAATCACAGCGAGGACACTTCTGTGGTTGCTGAGGCTGAGGCTGAGGCTGAGGCTGAACCTGAGGTGGTTTATTGATGTCACCTCCTTCTCCACCTCCTTCTTGTTCCATGTTGCTTTTACTCTGCAACTTAATTTTCTGACTTTTGAGTATTGTGTATTTTTGTGGGTGGGGTTGCTTTGTATTTATATTAAGAAGCTAGATAGTGGTTGGTGCTTGATGATTTGACTTGGAGGAGGAGCATGCAGCTCGTAAGGGTAAAAAGCGTGTGGGGTTTTCAGATTTGAGCCTCTACGTGTCTGCAAAATTATAATCTCAGAATCTACAATGACCAAAACCACGGCGATCTTACCTTATGCATGACTTCCACCTACCCACGATTTAACAAAAAAACAAAAAAAAAGGAACAACCACTGTAACTCAAATTTTATCAAAAAATTTATGATGATATCTGCAGCTATATGTTGTAAATAGTATTAAATTCAATAGGATTCCATTAAAGCTCAGTAGATTCTCATAATCTTGCTCCGCAATTAATTTCAATGGATTGAAGTACTCAGCATATGGAAGGTTAAAACTTGATGTCTAAATTTGGGTGATTCTTGATTTTGATGTGCAACGTGGACAGAGTCCCAGAGAGACATATCAGAGGCGATGATGGTATTATGGTAAAAAAAGAAAAAAAAAGAAATGGGGCTGAAGAAGTAAAAATCCACTGACAAAGCGCTGTGATTTGTTGAGCTTTGATTGAAGGTAGCCTATAAGGAAAGTAAGGAGGAACAAACACCACCTGAAACTTGTTTACCCGGTTTCCATGTCAGTTTCAGTTCTGATCACCCAGAAAAAGTGACACAAACAATACAAGAGAAAAAACAAAAGTACTGAAGAAGAAAAGTAAAGAGGTGAAGATTGTAGAGTATAGGAAGAGCCTGGGGCGGCTGAGGAGGTAATCCAAGAGGTTTGGGTGGCAGTGGTGAATGAAATGGTGGCTATGTCAGAGCTGCTAAATTGTTTTCTCTGCTTTCTCTATTTTCTTTCTATCCTTTCATGCTACTGGATTGTTACAGTTTTTTAGTCTTCCATTAATTTTTAATTAATATAAGAAGAATTTTGTTCTTCTACTTTTGTGACAGTTTTTTAGTCTTCCATTAATTTTTAATTAATATAAGAAGAATTTTGTTCTTCTAATTTTGTGACATAAATAATGTTGAAAAATGTTATATCAGACAACTTATATTTTTTCACTCTCATAAAGAGGTGAGATTCATATCTTTTTTTTTTGTCAACTCTCTCTTCTCCTTTATCTATTTCTTTTTTTTTTTTTTAAAATGACACAACTCTACATTCTTTAAAATAACACACACTTTTTCCTAAATAATATTATTATTTTATAGACATAAAAATATGAGACTCATTTTGTATTTATTTTTTATCTTTATTTTTATTTTGCGAGAATTATATCTATTTTTATTTTTTTTAACGAAATTCATACCTCTCTTACTAGAAAATGACACATATTTTTTTAATTATTAAAATAGTAATATAAAATTATGATTCCCATAGTTATAACTATAACGCTTTATTGCTTGATTTATCTATGTGACGTCATTTCGTCCTTCTTGAGCAATCGTTCCACGGTCATATTGACTATTTCCCAGGAACATCATGTTCCTGTATCACATCTTGGTCCCATTTGCCATCCGCGTGTTAAGTGAGAAGTTTCTCCAATTACATTAACAAGTTGTTAAAATTGAAATAATGAGAAAATTACGTTTTTTTTAATGAATAATTTGGTATTTTATTTTAGTTTAAATTTAAATACAAAAAGACTTATATTTTCTTATGTCACGTAAAAAATATTTTTTCCTTTACACGAACAATTCCAACTCAACTTTTTTCTTCTTCATTTTTAATTGTAAGTGGATCTCACGTTAAAAATGGTATCTATGGTTGGAGAAAATTTTTATTATATGCCATAAGAAAAAATAAGCCCATATAACAATGTTGTTTGTTTAAAATTTTAATAAAAAAATTATCCTCCTTTTCTTATACACTCTTTTGTTTTTTTATTTAAGTGGAAATAATATAACTATTTGATAAATGAAAATAACTATTTTTTAATTAAAATAATATAACATTTGATATTTCAAGACGATGCGAAAAAATTTCTATCAATAAATTATAACAGTAAGTATGATGTAATATTTTAATTCAAAACTTTAAGTTAATAAATTTATAAGTCTTTTTTATTTATACAATTCTGACTTCATTTATATTTTATTCTATAAGTTTTATCATTCACATGTGAATTTTTAATAAATGTTTTAAATAATTTATATCTTTATGAATTTCACTTAATAAATAACTTTATAGAAAAATATTTATGCAGTTAATGCAGATAAATTATTTACATTTACTCCCAAAATAATGTTGTTTTAGTGTTAAAATATCAAAAAATTATTATAATCCTGAATTAAATTAAAATACCTTGATTTCTGGTCAAAAATAACGTTATTTTGAACTTAATGTAGATAACTTATCTGCATTTACTGCAGAAAAAATAAACTCATATTTTTAAATATCTTCAATTTAAAATCTTTATAACTTTAAAAATTAAAATTTTCGAAATAAATAAATAAAAAACTTTAAAATATCTCTTGAAAGTGATTGAGAAATATGAATATTTTGTTAGTTAACAAGCTTTTACCCCCATTAATTTGGTAAGGCAGAAATTAGTTCATGTTTTTAAAGATGCTTTACTTTTAACATGTTTTTAAATTAGTTAATATTTTAATATGTTTTATTTTTAGGGAAAAAATATATTTATTACTAAAAAAGTTTATTACATTTACTACTAACCTAATCACCGTTGATTTCTGTCAATCTAACGGTTATAATTTAATAGAAATTATTGAGTCGCATTTATTAATTAATTATTGATTCTCAATAAATCCAATAAATTATAACTGTTAGATTGACAAAAATCAACGATGATTAAGTTTGTTGTAAACATGTTAAACTTTTTTAATGGTAAGTATATCTTACCTTTTACTTTTAAGCCAAATATATGTGAAATTCAGATTTTTATGCTAGTTCCATTGGGAAAATTGTCTTACACAGGTAAAGTATGTTGGTTGTGGCTCATACTTCGCATGCTGATAAGGATTCTTGTTGTTAGGGTCGGCAGAAAGGCAATTGGAGTCTCACTCCCAGGTGAGCGAACGGGGTCCGAGAGGCAGCGTCCCCAGCCCCATAGAAGCTACATACTGCTATTGGCCTATGATTTTATTGTAAATTTTTTTTTCTTAGTAGTTTGAGTTTGGGCTATTAATAGCTGCGATTAGTGTTTTTTCTAATCTGTTTATATTCTCCTTATAAATTGAATAACGTTTAACGATTGACGGTGAGATTAATGTAATATAAACAAGGTAATGGTAGTCTAAATTGAGTGAATTAAAATAAATTACTGTATCTATTTTATTTATTTTTTTCTCTTTTTGATTTGCAATTTATATGATTGTCGATTTGGAAGAAAATAATTTGAAGAAACGATGCCCAGATCTCAGTTGTTAGTTGTCACTTGTTACCTTAGAAAATCAATTTTTTATCCTTTCACTTTTGTTGTTGAGTTCTGACAAATCTGGTCTGAATTAAAACTGAAGTGAAGCATATGCAGATTGCATTGATTATGCCACATAACATTGATAAAGCAGACGAGGGCACGTGCCCAGAGTCACGTGATGATGCAATGAATGGAGATGGTGGTGACGTTTGATGATAGAGGGGTTACAACTGCTCCTACACCATATCACTTCAATTCTGTTCTGTTCGAATGTGGAGAATGGGAAGAAATGGGTCACAGAGAGAAAGAGACATATAAATAAAACAATTAATCATTTGTACTTAAAAAATTTAAACTTTTTTTTTAATTCATTCTTCTCTAACTAATCTGCATACTATGTAATTTTTTAAGATTAGAGAATCCCAGTCTCAAATTTAGCGTGATTTGTGTTCTATAATTTATCAATAAAAATTGAGAATAGATTGTGGTTGAAAAAACAAGTGTGGCTAAAAAAATTTGTGGATTAATCTGATATTTTTGATTTTATACAATTTAATATGGATCAAATTAATTGTTAAGTAGTTATTGGTTACATTAGTCATAAGTCAACAATAAATCTAACGGAGGCGTGAAGGGAAAGCAAAGTTTTGTACTTCAGGTATAGGGCCCTGCGGGCTAAGGCATCAAGGGGCATTTGGTAGATAAGATACTTTTTTTTATCAGATAAATACAATTACTAGTAATATAATAGGAAAGTAAGTTTGGTAAAAAAGTTAAAAAAAAAATATTTGGGTGGTTAAAATTTTATCAAAAAATTAAGTTAAATTTTGTGAATTTTTATTTGGTTGAAGTGGGTAAATATATTGAAATATCGAAAATAACTCTTAATTTAATTTGATATTTTAAAGATGTAGACATGTGTATTTAGAAGAGGGCAATATGGTAACACTTTTTGTTCATCTTTTTGCAGTTTAGCTAGTTTTCTATGAATACCACATTCGAAGTGGTAATAAAGTTCAACAATAATTTGCTTTCCTTTTTGCATGTGCTTGTCAAAGGCCGGAAAAAAGAGAAACATGACTAATTTTTTATAGTGATTTGTATCTATCATGTCACATGACATAAAAAAGTTTTCTACACGCATAATATTTTGTGGGGTCCACATTTTTTGAAGCAAAAAAAAATTAAGGCACGCAAAACGAATCTCTATAACATTACACAATCACTTTTCTCCCAACATAACTCTTATAAAATCCTTTTTTATATTCTTTTTATCAAACAAAGCAATCATGGAATGCCAATTCAAGATAGATGGAGAACGAAACTAAAAATCTGAACCAAACGCCCCATTAATTGACCCAAGAGATCGCCCCGGTCTTCATGAGTCTAAGCGCGAGACACTCAAGAGTGAGACACTTTCGTTGGACCTACGAGGACATGGTCGTTCTTATCTTGTTACTAAAGAGGCCTTCTTTAGTTTTTTTTTTTTAAAAAAAGATATCTTCTTTTGTTGATAGACATTTTTGTTAGATTCTCTTGGACCAAACAAATTTTTCCATAAATTCTTAAGACAAAAACTTCTAGAAAAAACTTTTAAATTGTATTAGCATTTTTCGAAATGAACAACTTTTAAATATACAATTATCAAATAATTTTTAATTTTATTTAAAAAAATGCCAAACATGCCCTAAATTAGTAAAAATTTCATGCATTATATATGTATTATTAAATTTATATAAAAATTTAAAAAAATTAAATAAATATAAGTACAATTAATTGAAATAATATCTATTGTAATTAATAAATGTTTAGCATTATAAAAAGATGCACATTTTAATACGAAAAATCTTAAATTTGAATTAAAAAAAAATTAAGAATAGTATGCGTCAGTTGAAAGAAAGCAAATTAAGAACCTAAGATCCTGTTTGGTGTGACGTATGAGACATGATAGTATAAGTTTATACTATACGTTATGACATTTTCAGTTGTTTGGTGTGACCATCGTATAGTATAAGCTTATACAGCATAATCTCTTAATACATCAAACGATGTATAACTTAATCCGGCCTAAGGGCATGTTTGGTGCGTAGTATAGGATAAGGTCTGATAGTATAAGACCTGATAGTATAAGACTTGATTGTATAAGACCTGATTAAATTTTAATACTATCCAGCGTTTGGTATGATATTGTATAAGATAATATCCTCCAATATTTTAAAAATTAATATATTAAAAAAATTTATTTTAATATATAAATATTGAAATGATATATTAGTTATTGGGAATTGTACTTGTAATCAATATTAATACATCAACCCCTTATCAGGCCTAATCCACCGCTCCTAGGCCGTATTAAGTTATACATCATTTTGATGTATAAAGGGTCTTGCTGTATAAGCTTATACTATACGATGGTCACACCAAACATCTGAAAATGTCATAACGTATAGTATAAGCTTATACTATCAGGCCTTATACACCACACCAAACAGGCCCTGAGGGTGAGGGATAAGGCCTGATAAGAGATTGATGTATTAACATCGATGATCAATGTAATTCTCAAAAATTAATATATTATTTTAATATTACTCTATTAAAATAAAAATTAATTTTTTAATATATTAATTTTTAAAATATTAAATATATTTATTTTTATAAAAATTAATTTATATTTTTGACACACTTAGGGGTATCAATATAGGTTATGACACGTGGGTCGACCCGCGACACGACACGAAAATTCGTGTCGGGTTGACCCGTAAAAAAATTCGTGTCGTGTTCGTGTTAAAAAAATGACACGTAAAAAATTCGTGTCGTGTTCGTATTGAGGTATTCGTGTTCGTGTCGACCCATATTTTTTTAATTATTTCATTTTTATTTTATTTATTATTTTTTAATTTTTTTAAATTTTGAACCTTTTTAATTTTTTTTTTTGTCAATTATCGATCTGACCCCTATTTTGCATGTTATTCGTGTCGAGTCGTGTCAACCCGCAAAAAATCTGTGTCGAGTCAGTGTTGAAGATTTTGACACCAATAAAAATTTGTGTCGTGCTCGTATTGATGTATTCGTGTCGTGTCAGATTCGTGTCGTGTCAACCCGTTTTGATACCCCTAAACACACTGATCAATAAATTTTTATAAAAATTAATATCATATGACATTTTTTGAAGAATTACATAAATTTTTTATTAAAGGATATTTTGATTAAAATATTTATTTTTATCATATATAGTATATACAATGCATTATCAAATACTAGATAATATTATTTATATAATATATTATTTTATACAATACCTTGCCAAACACTGAATAGCATTAAAATTCAATCAGATCTTGTACAATCAAGCCTTATACTATCAGACTTTATCAAATAGTATGTATTAAACATGCCGTAAGTTACTCTAAACAAGTATTCAAATTAGATATAAAAGAAAATCATACGTTTCAACCTACATTAAAAAAAAAAAAAAACATAGATTCGTTGAAGCTTCCCCCGGCATTTTCACTATGATCACTGTGGCTCATTGTCATCAATGCACCGATTGCGTGCACAATATTTTGGAGCATTCCGCTCTTTTTTTTTATAAGAACTTACTGTAAGAACATCACCTTGTCAAGGTAGTCCTAACCTTATTAAAAACCAGTTTCATCTTCAATTTCTGTCTTTAATATTATTAGGCAAAGTATTTCTACTTTGTCGGATCTCGATATTTTTTTTTAAATAAATTTGGTGAGCCACACACAACTTTTCTGCCGCTTATTATTATTATTATTTGGAAGTCTAAAACTGCCCAAAAATGTTACTCAGACCATAAATCTCCAACCCACTACAGTTAGCCTTGTCCCTCTTGATTCTATTTTCCTTGTTCTGATGGATTCATATTGACAATATATATCTGCTGATAGCTTAAGCTCGCCCCTCTTTTGTTTTTTTGTTTTTTGTCTTTGGTCATGTTCTGTGTGGGGTTCTCTTCCACCGCTATGCTCCAAAAATGTATTCACCTCCGCTTGCAGTGGTATGTATGCAACACTATTTTCTATTTTGTCTTAAGAAATTACGGGGTTTATTGTGTCAATGGATTTGATTACTAATTAGTTTATACCTAAAATTGCTTTTCACCTAGAAATAATCTCCAAACACACAATTAATGCATAGAATTTCGAAGTTGATGTATCAGGTTTGAACAATGAGTAACTTGGGAATTGAACGTTATGTGTTCAATTCCCATGTATAAAAAAAAAAAAAATACATTTAGGGGGTGTTTGTTTCAAGTTTTTGAAGAGGATTAAATGTAATTACCACGTTTGGTAGAAGGAATATATTACGATTCCCGAATATCCAAGGATTACCGGTAATTTGATTTATAAAAAAAAGTCACTATTCATATTGCCAAAAATAATATAGTAATTCAGAATACCAATCAGAATACCAAGCAAAAGGAAAAGCACAACAATAAATTTTGAGACAAAAATACCCCAATACACATAAAAATCTAAATCCAATCTACCAATTACAAAAGTAAAAATAGTTTGGAGTTATTTTTGTAAAATAACCCCATATTCCAAGTCATATTTGGTTCTAAACCAAATATGGAATCAGTAATTTTTACCCAATATTTCCGGTAATATTTTGGCGAACCAAACACCTCTTTGGTAAGATTCCAAGTAAACTCAATTTCTACTGAGTTCCCATTAATCATGATTCCCGGTCACCAAAAAATTTCTCTACCAAAGAGACCCTCACGTTGAACAATGGTACTGGAATTGGTAGCCATGCAGCATTAATGAATATCAACTTCTTATTCCAAGATGATAATAGACAAACAAACACGTTAACAAACTATATATATATATGTCAAACTTATACATAGAGCGAAATTCTTAAGCCTTCCTCTAATTAATAGTCCTTCCTCTCACCATAAACCTTCTCAGCTCTTTTCCTCAATTCCACAACATCCTCATCCACCGGAGTCTCCACCACAACATCCTCATCCACCGGAGTCTCCGCCACAACATCATCGCCACTATCATAATCATCATCATCATCATCCTTGCCAACCACCGTCTCCTTGATCTTCTGCGTGGTGTCCTTGGCTGCCTCCCACGCACCTTGCACTGTCTGCTTCGTCTTCTCCCCTGCACTCTTCAACTTCTCCGTCGCCGTCTCCGCAACCTTCTCTGTATTCTCCTTAGCTCCATGTGCACCCTCCTTGGCTTTATCTTTCACATACTCCGCTGTCTCCGCCGCCTTTTCACCACCTTCCTTCGTCTTCTCAGCCACCCACTCCCCCGCACCCTTTGTCTTCTCTTTTGCATCGTGTGCATATTCTTTGGTTCTATCTTTCATTTCCTCTGTTTTCTCTTTAGCCTCGTCTATGCCTTCGCTCACCGTTTCTTTGGCTCTCTCTGCCATTTCAGAATCTCTGTCTTCTTCTGCCTCACGTCTTGCCTCTGTAGAGTCATATCTCGTTCCTTCTGCTGCATTTCTCCACTGAAAAAGAAAAAAAGAAAACCAAAGGAAAGAAAAATAAACATGAAAACCCACTTTTGAGAAAATCAAACGTTGTTTAATTTGTGAATTGTTGGTTGTGAACTTACCCCTGAATAGTTGGAAGCAGAGGCGAAGGTGACCCTGGAGGGTTTGAGGGAGAGTGAAGGGGCGTAAGGGAAAGACTTTGAGAAGCGGAAGACTGCGTTTCTTGTTATGAACATAGCTGCCATTTCTTTCTTTCTTTCTTTCTCCAAGTTTGGTTACTCTGTTCTGTTATGTTTTCTTAGGTGAACTTGATGACGAGTTTAAAGGTGGAATGGTTTGTCTCCGGTTTTCGAGAAGTGCATGTTAGAAAGAAAAGGTGGCTAACAAATGGGTTACCACGTGTACTTTAGCATGCCACGTGTCTCGGCAATTTGCCACGTTCTTCATTAAATTAGTGGATTACTTTCGACCAATTAATCCATCCAATAAGCTTATATTTATCTTTTGTTGGCCACGGGAGCTTCACTGTCTTCGATTGGAATCAAAGCTATTATCCCCTTTTTTTGTGATCAAATAAATTAGGGATCACCGGAAGCAAAATTATTTGATTAAGAAAGGCAAAATTACTCTGTTAACCTACAATTCTGTCAAAATGGGTTTGGTAAACGACTCAATGAGAAATTTTCTTTATTTTAATTATTATATTGAACTATTTTAAGTGAGATTTTTTTTCTATATTTTTAATTATATTTTTTATATGAGATTTGTAATAAATTAATTATATAAAAATACAAAAATATATAAATTCAATACTTTGAAAGGTATTTATATAAAATTAAATAATTTAAATATAATAAAATTGTATTAAAATATTAATTTGCGTAAATATTCCAAATTTGAATTATTGGTCGGAAATATTAAAAAAAAATGTAAGCAATAATTCATTATATTGATGCTACCCATGTTCATACAACTGCGAGAAGGGATATAAGTGTCATACATCTAGAATTTTGAATCTTTCTCTTATTCTGTTAAATAAAATGACAAAAAGCAAACTATCACCTTTTGTCCTTAAGATTTTAAATTTAGATAAATTTATTTTGTAAATTTTTACATTTATTAAATTTAAATAAGTTTATATAATTTAAAAAAATTAATATAGTTTTTAATTTTCTAATTTTTTTATAGTTTAATTAAATTTTCAATTTGATCTTTACAAATTTAATAAATTAATTAAGTTCTTAAAATATGTAACAACAATAAAAAATAGCTTACATAACTACAAAAATCCCTTAACAAGATTTAAACTGCCACATGCTATTAAGACATATTTAAAAATGTTGATAAGTATAAAACTTTACTAAAGTTTTTTAGAATAACGGGAAATTATTTAAAATTTCAGTATTACGTAATATGTTGCATTAAAAAAGTTGAGAGCACTATACAAGGTTCAACAAAATTTTACATACAAAATTAAACCGTTAAAATTTTAACCTGTATTTGTATGCAAATATTTCTTCATTAGAAAAATAAAATTGTAAAAAATCAAATCTTTTGTATAGAGTATTTTATGAAAGTGTTAAGTATTTATTTATTGGGAGAGGTTATACTTACTACTGAAAAGTTTTACAACTCTTACTACTAAATTAATTATCGTTAATTTATGTCAATTTAACAATTATAATTTAACCTTGAACAATTTTGCTTGTTTATTGTTTTAAAAGGGAGCTCAATTACAACATATGTATTTGTTTGAAGCTTTAAGGGGAGCGATGACTAATTGCATAATAAAAAAATCAGAAATAATACTCAAATTTAAAGTCTTGAATTAGTAAAAAATTGGAGGGAGGAGGACTACCCTTACTTGTATTAGTATAAACTTAAAGGGCGAACTCTTCTTACTAGCTCCGCTCACTCAACCTCTTCATCAAATTCCTCGAAAGAGTGAAATTTTATAAAATTACAGCTTTGAATGACCCACGGGTCCGGCCTTGTCAGATTTTGGGCGACTTTTGGCCCATGCCAACTTTAATTATTCTGGGCTTTTTTTGCTCCTAATCCACATAGATTTAGAGCTTGGTGGGGCAAACTAATTTGTTTTGACAGTTCTATATATGACACATGAAACCCAATAAGCCAGACCAAAGTTGGAATAATAATTCCACTTTCAATGATTAACTTTTAGTATATAAAAAAAAAAGAAAAAAATATTTATCATTTTAAAAGATACAATTTTATATTATTATGTGAAACCATTGTGTTTTGATAATTTTTTACCTTGTCTCTTCTCTATACAACTCTTTTCTCTCTTCTTTGTAATACTCTCTTTCTCTCTCCTAATTTTGAGAAAGAAAGATAATAGAAAAAATATCAAATATGCACCAAATCAATATTATTTTACTTGAAATAACACAAAACTATATCTTTTAAAATAAAAAACACTTTTCCCAAAAGAAAAAGGTATTCCATTTTGGGATATAAATCTATCATGGAACAGGAAAATTTTTATTTTTCCTACAGACACAAATAATGTTGGGGTCCACTGATTTTTTATTCTCTCTCTTACTTTCACTTTCTCTCTCTTCTAAATGTGTTACAGGAAAAACTGATTTTTTATTCTCTCTTACTTTCACTTTCTCTCTCTTCTAAATGTGTGTCTACAGGAAAAACTAAAATTTCCTGTGACATAATACATATATATCCCTTTTTTCCATTTTATCCAAAATGAGCCAAAATGTAAGCACAGCCAAGGTTATTTTTTTCCATTTTATCCAAAATGAGCCAAAATGTAAGCACAGCCAAGGTTATATTAGTAGAGGAATTTTGCATAGAAATCCGGGTATCAGAAGAGAATGCAATCTATAACAACTTGTGTATTTTTGTATTAAGTTTTTCTTAATAGAAGATATTAAAATATTAGATTATATATCTTTACAAATAAAAATATGAATAAAGCATCTAAATTTAATAAAGATATACAAAATTTAAAATTTAAGGACTCGTTAGGATGAAATTATTAAGGACTCTGTAGACACATTAAGGACTCAATAGTTAAGATTTATTTAATATTGATAACCTCGCCCAAGACTCGTTCTAACTATAAACTATAATTTAAGGACTAGTTAGGATGAAATTAAAATTAAAGATGTTTATTTTCATGTCTTTCCGAATCTACTAGTCTAAAAACACCGACCACTCACCAAAAGGCCACTAATTCCAACTAAGTAAAAGCTTAAATTCTATTAAACTGTCGAACAAAACATAAAAGAAAAATTAAAAAAAAAAAAACATTTGAATGGAAAATTTGCAGAACACAGGCATCATGAAATAAGACTATCAAAAACTGAGGTGAAGATCAAACTCCATCTGTTTGAATGCAGCCTATGCAGTGGCAGCTGGCTTAGTAGCACTGGAAAGCTTTGATCTTTTCTTAGCCAAACTCTCGCTACGGCGTTCCCTTTGCTCCTTCAGCCTGGAGGCAAGAAGTTTCTGGTACTCTGCTGCCTCTGATTTTGCTTTGGCAATTCTCTGTTTCTTATCAGAGATCCTTGCCCGCTTTCTTTGGAGTGTCAGGGGAGTGACCAGTCGTTGTATCTTTGGAGCTTTGCTAACCTTTTTCCCTGCAACAAACAAAACATATATTTCTCAGAATAGAAACCATCACAAATTATGCATCCACAAATCATGTCCAAAAATAATCTATTCAAATGGGTCCTCCATCCCTCAATTCAAACAAAAACATAAATATGCAAAACAAAGGTTTCACTATATTTTTTAGGTTATTCAAAAGAATCATGTAAAGAAAACACATTTTTATCAAAGTCCCGTTTTGCAACACCAACACACACAAAAGCTCTGTGAATGGATAATTGAAAATGGCTTAAATTCTCATGAGATGTGAAGAAAATATAAGTTATAAACAGGTTAAAACTTCACAGTAAATTTCATATACCACATTAGCTCTTTTGATGGAGTCATCTTCAAACAAATGAATTTGATAAATCTCAACTTAGAAGCAGAGACAAGAAAGATTGCAAATTATAATTGGGTTACACTTTAAACTATTTTTCATTACAAAACTCCATCTTTTCATCAGCCCCCTCTTCTTAAGGGCAGGACAAAGCTAAATAGAATATTTACATAGAGAAGAGACTTTACCAGCTTTGGTTGTAAATGTGCGGCGGTATGTGTTGACATACTTCCTCACATCATCCTCCTTAGACAGATTGAACAGCTTCCGGATTTTGGATGCTCTCTTTGGACCCCTCATCCTTGGCTTTTCTACGTCTGTCAGGCCTGGTAAATCATTGTCACCTTTCTTCACAATTACCAAGTTCAGAACAGAGAGGTCTGGGCTGACAATGCACCCGCGAACAGACTTCCTTCTACGCTCTCCATTGCGTCTTCCATGTCCGCGGAAACAAGGAGTTCCTGCTCAAGTAAACAATGAAAGGAAATTTAACAATAAGTTTGCTGACTCTTGCTATAAAGAGACAATAATACTCCAAAAAACAAATATATATACATATATGACTTTGCTGGAAAAAGATTCAGACAAAACAAGTTATTAAATAAAGAGGCAGGACACAGAATTATCATTCAAAAAATATTCAAGGCTAAATTTAAATGCAGAAGATGAGTTGATTGAATGCCATGCGCATTGTGCAGACCACAAAAAATTTACTCATGAATTCATAATCTCTCTATAATCAACCAAAAACAAAACGGCTTGAGGATAGTCTTACCTCTGTAGAGCAAGAGGCGAACACGGCCAGGGGTCAACACTCCCTGCTTCATCGGAAATCCTTGTTTGTCACAACCTCCAGTGATTTTGAAGACATAGCCCTTAAATTCCTGTTGGTAGCAGGATAATAAAGGGAAAAAGGTCAATCATCAATGTTCCTCAAAAAAATTCAGGAGACGCTTAACTAATGAAGGATTCCAGCTAAGGAACATACCTCACCCAAAGCATCACCAAGAACCTCTTGAGAGATCCTCTTGTCCCAAAATGCTCGACTGCAATTCAAAATAAAATATCATGACAGGAAAACTCGTCCCAAAACCAAATTAAAATCCAACAACACAAATTCCCATTCCTTATTACTCCATTCATACAAATGTAACGAGACATTGTAATTAAAAGTTCCATAGCCCAATAGCATCAAGGAACATAACTACTTGGATAAATTAGACTTAATAACATGTAAATCAAATTTACACTAATATCATATAGCTAATATTTTGTTCTAGAATATTGTTGGCATTTACACTACAAAAGGAAATAAATAAATAAATTTCCAACATCATCCATTTGTTTCTTCGTATGAACACAAGCAACGGAAACGAAAAATGGAAAATGAAAGTGGTGAAGAGATTACAGCTTCAGATCGTCATCGATCTCCAGCTTCTTCTGGCAACCGGTGGTGGGATTTGCAATGTTGAACTGCAAAACAAGTAGTGAATATTCAGTCACAAAACCAAGAAATCAAAGCACCGTAAAAATTTAGGGTTTCAGATGAAAACCTTCATCGTGAAATCTTGACTTAGATCTCTGTCTTCGCTTCTTAGCGGCTGAGCTCGAAGATAAAGAGAGGTTAGGGTTTCTGTTTCCCAAGCAAGCGGGGCGGGGACTTTGTTTTGCTCCTTAAAAACTTGGGCCCAACAAGCCCATATAAGTGAGTTTGAGTGACCGGTCTACTATATTTTTATTTTTCTCAAACTAAAGTTTGGATTGGATAATAATTTAGGGTTTGTTTTTTCTTATATTACTTGAAATAACTTTATTTAATGTTCATCAAAACGACGTCGTTTTGGGACGGAAATCATAGTATTTTTATAATTTTAATTTATTTCAGGGTTATAATAGTCTTTATTACTCTAATTTTTTAATTTTTCAACTCCAAAACGACGTCGTTTCGATGAACATTAGATAAAATTATCTAAAGTACCATCGGAAACTTTTTTCCAATAACTTATTATATTGGAGTTTGCATCCATCATGCAAGAGAAAGAGAGAATTTCCTATGGATACAACATTTTGTGAGGTTAACATTTTTTGAAGAAAAAAAAAAACTAAGTCACTAAAAATGAATTTGTATAATATAACAAATTCACTTTTTCTACAACATAACTTTTATTAAGTCTTATTATATTTGGGTAAATACTTTTCAATTTGCTTTCTTTTAAAAAATTGAGTTTTTTTTTAACTTTCACATTATAATGATTATTCAATAAAAGTTACATGTACTTTAGATATTTATTTGCTATATAACATGAGTCATTGTTTATTGTTTATTAATTGTAACTCTTTCTTTCTTTATTAAGTTTATCCTTTAGTTTCACCTTCACGTTTTCATAACATGAGTTATGTTTTTTTGGTTATTGTTTATTTGTTTATTGTTTCTTTTTTCTCACGTTATTAAGTTTATTTTTGATACACCCTTTGTATAGAACTTTTTTTTACTATAGGTTAACATATTACTTAATGAGTTTAATTATGTTAACAATTATATAAAATGTTAAATTCATAATAATGTGTTAACTTTCTTATTATATATTTAAAAAAAATAAAATTGTAATCTAAGAAGCTTTTGTTCGGTTTTTTTATCTTTTTACCTCTTATTAAATAAAAAATAATCACTTTGTCCCTGTTTCAAAATTATATCTAAATTTATTCCTCTTTAATCGATTAAAAAAAAACTTATTCGATTGTGTCAAAAAAAAAAAAAATTAATCGATTAAGAAACTTTTTTAATCGATCAAGCTCTGCTCTCAAGCTGATATGTCGTTAGTTTTGCAACTTTTTCAAGCTATATGGTACCTGTCCACTGAAGCTGTTCTCAGAAAGGTCTAAATACTCGAGCAAACTACAGTTACTCAACTCTGGAAGGAACTTTTCCTGAGAAACCATTACCCAACAAGACAAGGGTCTGCAAGTGATACAATTTTCCAATTTGTGGCCCAAGTTCACCAAAAATCCCATGATCAGTGAGGTTAAGGGAGACCACATGGTGGTCATGGTCGCATTGAACTCCTACCCATGAGCATGGAATGGAATCAGAGGCATTCCAGCTCGAGTTTATGATAGGAGGAATAAAGGTCCAGTGAGTCAAGAGTGACAATAGAGTCACCCCGTCAGAGACCATTGCAGAATCACCATGCAAAATGGCAGAGAAGGATAAAATCAACAACACGAGTGTGATAGTAGTACTCCTAGTTCTAGTCATTGAGACAGGGTAGTTGACAAAACAAGGTGACATAGAGGTAAGAGAGGTTGCAAAGGATCAAATAACCACTTACCTTGTCACAGATTGCAAGAAGAGAAACCAAGGGATTGGAATTGGAGCGAATGATTGAGACTTTTCTACTTTGGGATGGAAAAAATAGTTGGACTTATATTTAATGGAATACGCGTCCCCATTGGCGCGGATTTGCTTTCTTTCATATAATTCTCTACTACAATGGAATTAAAGCCACTATTTGATACTTTTCCAGGAAGAAAGAGATCACGGACCAATGAAATGAACCAAAAAGAACAAAAGGAAAAGGAATTGCAAAGGAATCAATAGCAGAAAATTGAGAGCAGAGCTTAATCGATTAAAAAAGTTTCTTAATCGATTAATATTTTTTTTTAAAACTTAATCGATTAAATTTCCTTTGTAATCGATTAAAGAGGAACAAGTTGAGATATAATTTTGGAACAGAGACAAAATGATTATTTTTTATTTAATAAAAAATAAAAAAGTCAAAAAGTCACTTTTGTACTGTTATTATTCTCATACGTGTAATATGAGTTGATCCCGTTGTACACATTTTAAATTGCTAGTACTATTCTAGAAACATTTTAAATAATGTAATGTGGCTTTTATACGCAATGTTAAAGTTATTATACATATCCTCACCAAAAAAAAAAAAAAAAGTTATACATATGAATGTTAAACTCTCATCTGTGTAATTTTGCTTATGAGAATGGGTTTTATCTTTATTTCAAGTAATATATATTTAAATGATATGAATCACCAATAAAAAAAATAAAAAATAAAGAATTAAATAAATTAATAAAATATAGAAATTACAAGAGTGAGTAGAGAGGATAAGGATAACTCTATAGGAACAAGAACAACAGTAAGTGCTAATAATACAACAAGAGGGAAGGAAAGAAGAGAACCCCTATCTATCCCTTCCTTGTAGGCTTCAATGGCTTCTTCTGCAACTCTCACTTCTTCACTTTCCTCTCTCTCAATTCTTCACAGTCACAGTCACAGTCACACCTCTTCCCGTTTCTCTCTCCTCCACGCTCCCAATCCCAAATTCACATTCTCTATCCTCACCCAACAACCACAATCATCATTACCATTGCTCACCACCACCAAAAAAGCAAAATCCTCCGATGAAATTGACACAAGCTTCTTCGACAACGTGAACCCTGAAGAAAACATTCCTTTCAATCCCCCAGAAGTCCCTGAAGACTTCGTTGCCCCTCCTTCCATCGACGAGGGTCCTTTGGAGACCGAAGACGAAATAGCCGCAGCGTACGAGGAGCTTTATGGTCCTGCGTACAGTGGCGTCAGTGTTCTGGGAAATGACATATACGTTATGGACGCAAAGGTGAGGAAAGAAACTGGGTTCGGTTCGAAATCCAAGAGGGAGAAGACGAGGGATGGTTTTGAAGAAAGGGTGGTTCAAGTGAGAAGGGTAACCAAGGTGGTCAAAGGAGGGAAACAGATGCGGTTCAGGGCGGTTGTGGTGGTTGGTGACAAGAATGGCCAAGTGGGTGTTGGTGTTGGCAAGGCCAAGGAGGTTGTAGGTGCTGTTCAGAAGTCTGCTGTCAATGCAAGGAGGAATATCATCAAAGTGCCTTTGACAAAGTACTCCACTTTCCCACATAGGTAATGTTTTTCATGTGCTTGTTGTTTACCTTTGGATAATGGAAATTGAATTAGTTCACATTTTTTGATTGGTGGTACTTCCCTGTGAATGTGAGTTTGTTCATCTTTAAGGTACACTTTAGTGATTACAGGAATAGGACTCTTCTGTTTTCGTACAAATGGATACTGGCTGAAACTGAATTTTGATGTTTGAAATGAGCATGTTGGTATACTAAAATATCTGTTTGCTTAATGTTATCGGTTTTGTTCTGCTTAAAGTCAGGGATTTAATTGGATTCTTGAAAAAAAAAAAGATAGTTAAATTTCTATTTAGTTTTAAGCTGTTTCTGCTTTTCCATTTGGTATTTCAGTCGGTCACACAAAGATACGGTGCTCAAGATTTGCTTGAATCTTGTAGAAGTTGTAAAACACAAACTCAATAACTGAGTGGCAGAAGTTCAATTCGGACAGGGATGCTTCTCATACCTTTTGCTTTTAAAACAAATCCTTGATTTTTTATGTTTTATCACCAAAGAAAAAAGAATGAAGAAAGAAATTTTCTTAGTTGCTTGCAATTGATACTTAATGATGCCTTTTGAAGTAAATATAGTTGGCAATCATTCATTCATTTGCATAGCGTCTGCTAATATATGGTGGATGGCCCTAGTTTAGGGTGATGGAGAAAACTTAGGAAACACATTTCAGATGCTTTTTGTCTAGTTACTGAAGCTTTGTAGGCCTAAGTTCAGTTAGGGAAAATCTCATTGATGGCAGTCCTATGAGAGCCACATACTTTATTGTCCCTTGACATTTGTGTGTAAGCTTAGATCATATATTGATAAGAACCGGATCAAATAACCAAATAACAGAAGCAAACAAGAGATATTTTGGCCCAGAAATTATCTGGATTTTCTGTATATTTGAACAAGAAAGGAAATTACAGAATGTAAATACAATAACAGTAAAAGACTCAATACGAAAAGCTAAGGTTCAGCACATTCGAGAGGTGCTGAGGCTCTCCCAAGTTTCCAATCCAATTCCGTCCTAATTCCCTTCAGCAGCTTCATTATTCCCACCTTATGCTAAGCCTAATCTTCTAGAATATTCTATTCTCCCTCCAAAAGTTAGTTATGCCACCTCATTGGTAGAACATAATTCCCTACTACCCACCTTACATACACTTACAAGAGTATATTTTTATTCCTATCATATTCATAATGCAGCCTCATATCTGAACTTAGTCTGGCAATCTATGCATACAGAAGTTATTGCAGAGTGGGACCAATTCAAAATTAAAAATTCATTTCACTGAGGCTTTGCTGACACTTGATTCTCAAAATATAATGATTACTTAGGACATTGAACACTGAGGTACACCTAAGTTCAAAGCTAATGCTTCATCAGCGTAATGGAAGATTTGGAACTATTAGATTATATCCCGTGTCTCAAAATGTAACGTCCATGCTTCACAATGTTGGAATTGTTTGTTTGACATGTCACTGTCTGATTAACTCTGATATTGAAGAGTTTTTATCCAAATTAATAACAATAGCAATGCTTGCCAATTTGCTATTTACTTCCAAAACTTTGAATGGCCCCTCCTAGAGCATTTGATATATTGAAGTGTACACTTTTACTTTTCATCTCTCCTCCCCCCAATAAATAAAGGGCCATGTCATAAATTGTTGCAGACAGATTGGTTGTCATTTGCAAAAGTGCATGGATGCAGTACTTGCTGTTGAAAGAGTAATGGGTTGAGTCCAATCCTTTGTAACCAAGGAATGACTAAGCATCTTATGGAGGTCAAATGAACTTAGAATTATGATCACAGGGTCAAGCAATAGTAGCTTGTATCCCTTCTGAATATAACGAGAAAAATGGTTTGTTTGATTGTGTTATATTTTTTTTTTGTTCTTAAATCTGTTCTGTAGAATAGTTAATGAAATATGTGTTTTATGTGTTTTTATATTTTGAAAGTCAAAAGTCAAAACACAAAACAAAAACAACTCAGATATGTTCTCTAAATTTGATTCTAAAAATTAAAAAACAGTTATAATTTTTAGAACTATTTTTACAAAACAGGCCTTATTAAACATGTTTTTTTTGTTTTGAAAATCAAAAAACTGTTTTTGAAAACATAATTCAAACAGGCCCTTTGTTCTGAAAGTTTCCTTACTCAAACAGGAATTCGAAAGTTGAGATCCTTCATGTTGAGATTTGAAAGTCAAAACCTTCATCTCAGCATATAGAAGCCTGTAAATGACTATGACATTAACTAATGTAGATTACTTGGCCTGATTTTCTTATAGGAGGCTGGCTGTTAGGAGAGGGTTCCTAACAGGGAGAGAAAACATGAAAATGAAAGAGAACTAATGAGTTTATTATTTTCTTCATGCCTTAACAATCAAGTGGACAGATGCCATTTACGTACAAGGGCTGGCTCACCCTTAGAGCTACTAACCATATCAGAGGTTACAACTACTAAACATATAACCTCCTACTAACTACTGCAACTGACTCTACTAACTGAACTGCTGTACCTGAACTCTTCTGGCATGGGCTTTCAAACAGTCTTCTGCTTTTTGCAAGTAACTAACTCCACCCATCCCTGCAAAAGCGACCTTGTCCTCAAGGTCCAAGAAATAATGAAAACCTGCAATCATCCATACCCTCATGGTAGAGGCAGATGATCATTTATGCAGGGGATCTGTTCCTGACAAAAAAAGAGAGAGTGAGCTCCATTACGTGTTTCATTTGATCTAAGAGGATACTGCTTCTATTTTTATCAAGGACCCCGAGATGGGAGCTAGTGAAGGCCTTGGCCTCATCCAGAATCTGTTCTCCTTCATAACAGAGAAATGATGCCTCAAATAGACTCAACATTCCTTGAAGCTCTCCAATATATCTGCTGAGTTATCTTAGCCATATTCTCTGAGAAGCCTGAAGCTTAAAGCCATCTCATGCAGGATTCTGTGAGTAGTTGTGCCACTTCTTTCTAAATAGTTAACCTATCAAGGGAATATCTCTTTGCCAAAGTTGTAGCTGAGACCCAACCGTTTTACATCATCAATAAGCTCTAGAGTGGCCCATATTTTTTCATCCTTGGTCATTCTCCTCACTTCCTCTTGTAGCTTTCTGGCTCTTTCATCATATATTACGTCTGCATAATTTTTTCAAGAATTTTTTGTTTTTTAATTGCTCTTTCATCAAATCTAAATCATCACCCAATTCTCTGAGTTCAACTTGAGCATACTTTTTAGCAAAGTGCAGCATCTTAGAAGCAATGAGGATCTGCACTGGAGTGGAGAATTCAATGGCATTATCTGAATAGTTTCTTGATTGTGACTGGGAATGACATGTGTGGGTGGCAAGTGGGATGGAGGCGTGGCTGTAAATGAGTTTATGGCAGAGAGATCATGTGAGAGAACTCATGCTCCATGCTGGTTGCACAACGTGAGCACCCATCTTGTCAGAGTTTGTGAAGGTTCTTGCTTTCTTTTGCGATATTGGACATGGCTCCTCTATTTCTTGTGACAAGGAAAATTGTCTTTGTCTCTTTCTCTTGCAATTGTTGAAGGATCGATTGAGTGGCCATTTTCTGGAGAAGGCCATCCATAGCAGCAACATGCTCGTACACCTGCTTCAACTGTGCGATGAGTGAGGAAAACTATTGGTTCTTGGCATGAAAATGCTGGTCCATTTTAAAACGAAAGGAAACAAGATCTTTCCCACTTTATCTAGCTCCTGCGACTGCATGATGGTGATGCTGTTTGAAATGAAAGCACCAATTGTTAAACGAGGAGGGTTTCTTATAGGGAGAGAAAACACGAAAATGAAAGAGAACTAATGAATTTATTATTTTCTCCATGCCTTAATAATACATGTGGACACCATTTATATTCAAGAGCTGGCTGGCCCTTGTAGCTACTAATCATATCAGAGAATCTTATCGACTACTAACCATCAAACCTAACTACTGCAACTGACTCTACTAACTGAACTGCGATACCCTGACTATTCTGGCATGCTGGCCTCCAACGGTCTCTTCGTGCTCTTTACACGCAACACTGGCATATTATTATTTGAGAAAATGATTTCTGCTTCTAAAACACAAAACATTGTCGGCCACGGAGACAAATTTTGTGCGCTCTGCGGCAGAGACAATGATTTCTGCTTTTGAAGTAGAAATCATTTTCCTTTATTATTTATAAGGAAAGTTTTTCAAATTATAAATTGTTATCATTCTAGATAGCCGCTACTAATTTTTTTATTTTATTTTATTTTTTCAGAGCCGACGGAGATTATGGAGCAGCCAAAGTGATGCTTAGACCTGCTTCTCCTGGTACTGGAGTTATTGCAGGTGGGGCTGTGAGAATTGTTCTAGAAATGGCAGGAGTTGAAAATGCTTTGGGAAAGCAACTAGGGAGTAATAATGCGCTCAACAATGCCCGAGCAACGGTTGTTGCAGTGCAGAAAATGAAGCAGTTCCGTGAGGTTGCACAGGAGCGTGGGATCCCAATGGAAGAACTATGGAAATGACGAAAATTCTGAAGCCTTTTTGTGAATTTTTTACATCGATCTTTGTGACGTAGAATTGAACTTGTCCATTTACCAAAAAAAAAAAAAAAAGAATTGAACTTGTCCCTCTCTTCAAAAAGTGAAAAAGTAGTTCGTTTTTGTTGGAATTTTTCTAGAAGGAAAATAATTTCTTCAGATTCAACTTGTATCCAAATTGAAGAGATTCCTAAACTGCTGCCTACTTTTATTTAACCATACTTTTGAGATCTGTCAATGATAAATGTGGTTTATATATGACACTCAAAGTCCTTTGGAAAAACTCCAGCTATTAGAGCAGCATACAAATGCAATAATGCAGTTTTATGAAATTTTCACTTTCCTCAAAAAACAAAGGAAAGCCGAAACATAGAAAATAGATTGAACGGATAAAATGTGATTGATAAGAGAATTTTTGTTCTTAAATTATTGTTCTAATTCCCTAGCTCGTTGTTGTAACTCTACGATCATGCAAATTATTGTTCTAATTCCCTAGCTCGTTGTTGTGACTCGTCGTTTTCTATATCATGTAGGTTTCTCTAACACGGCTATTCATTTTCGGTCTCTAAAGCTGTACCATGTCCCCTGCCATTGTGACTCCACCATCCACGACCACCACAAATCTATTCAACCATTAGCGAAAGCCAACTAAGCTCTATTCACAAATAAAAAGTAGACTAAATAGACGAATAAGGATTGATAAAAGTCTTGTTCTCGAAAAAGGATAATCAATAATAAGAAATTCAATAACCTACAATAGAAGTCATAAAAACCCTTCTATAGGGTGTTAATTAACCCCGAAACACCTACAAAATAAAAATGAAATTTTAAAGATAATTGATTCAATTCAATCAGCATTAAATACTCTTAAAAAAATAAAAGCTCCCATAAAAATAAAGATAGCTGATTATAAATCAATCAACATTAAAACGCATAAAATGAGGAAAAAAATTAAATGCAAAATTTTAATATTGTGACTGAAAATAAAATAGCCTAAAAATTTCAAAACAACGGATACACGCCGGGCCAATTTTAAATGCATCACAAAGTTAAACGAGTTTCTAACATTTGTACATCACATAAGGTCGGTCAGTCTGCAGCACTATGTAAAGTACATATAATTGTTGTACTTTTCTCTTCAAAATGGTATGTAATGATGAACCTTACCTATATAATACCTAATTAATCCCAAAAAATGTAGCAGAAATGGAAATCCTGTCATACAGAAGCCCCCGAAAATTTTAACCTTTACACAGAAAATTGCTCTCAAATCCTCATTTCCATAGTTTCACGCAATGATCATGGCTAGCAGAGGCAATCAATCCATATTCGGGTGAATCTGCCAGTCCAGCAATTAATCCCTTGTGTGCTGGAACGGCCCATGTTTTACTGCTCTCCGTTGGACTCCATAATTCCAGGGACTGCAATAAATTGTAGACAAATTTGTTTCATTAGAAGGTATTGAGTTTCTACTTATGCGAAAGAGTTTTTTAACAAAACAGGCATGGAAATTATCCTATGCGTAAATGATTATTCAGTTTTAAAGGAATCCAATTATCAAAACAAGAGACTTAAAAACTATCCTATGCATAATAAATGTAATAATTCAGGAAGTTAGTGCTCATATACAAGGTGTAGGTAGTCTCTTAACCAAAATAAATAAATGAATAAAAGAATTCATAAAGAAAAAGGTGCATCAGCTTTTAACTTTATTAGGAATATACAGAAAGGTACTGGCCAAACTATTAATCACACACTGTATGAAATTTACCTGATAGCCACCAATAATTAAGAGGTTAAGATATCCCGGATGAAATAGGCAGGATTGAAACTTGTTGCCGTTTGAATGCAATTCACTGATGCATTTTCCGTCTGAAGCAACAGACCAGACACGTGCACTATCTTCACTGACGGAGGCAATATAGCTTCCACTTCTATCCCAACAAATGGAAATAACATCTTTAACATGTCCCTAGAAGGAAATGAAATTCAGTCATGATATATTGCAAAACCCAAATTTCAACCGATGAAGTGAAGGTAGGAGTCATGAAACACTAAAGGCATGAGTTAACCTAAGAAGCTTACCTCTAGATAGTATAGAAGCTGATCAGTCTCAACATCAACTATTTTAATATTATTTCCTGTAGCAGTAGCCAAAAACTTCCCAATACGAGGCTGGAATCTGACTTGTTTACTACCTCCCTGCAATAAATTATTTATAGGTGTAAAAACATATGGACGAGTACATCAGAATGTTATAATAAATGTACGCAGTCCAGCTGCAGCCCTTTTTTTACATTGCAAACACACGAAGCTAGTGATTACTGCTATGAAAACAGTAAACATTGTCAAGTGTGAAGAATCAAAATATTTATTATGAAAATAATTCACATAGACAAATAACAACACCATGACTTAGCACTGATCATGACAATTGAACATATTGTCAAATACTATCTTTCCAAAAGCAAAAGGTGTGTATAAAACTGACCTTAGTGATATGCATGCAAACACATTGATTGACATTCCACAGTCGAATTACATCATTGCTATCGCACGAGCAAAGAAGGTCTACCTGTCTCGGGTGGAAGTCCAATGACATTACTTGTTCGGCGTGTCCAGTAAATTTGAGCAATGATCTGGTTGGCTATATCATTAAACAAAAAACACAAATTAAATGGTAAAATAATAAATTGGCCTCAAATACAAAGGAAGGAGCAAGTGAAAGAAATATGAAAATGAATGCAGGAGAGTCGAAAGAGTAAAAGTGAGTAGAGGGGAGGATGGAGATGATCCATAGTCTAAACAATATTGAAGTTATGAAATATACATGAAGGCAACTAAGCAAAAATGAATGTGAGAAGTAGCAGCTTACTCTGGCTGCATCCCATAGTTTTACAGATCGATCAAAGGAAGATGTTGCAAATATAGTTGAATCTGGTCTAAACCGAACATCTGTAACGAGATGTGAATGTGCTTCTGGAGTAGCAACACAATCTAAAGTTTCCATGTTCCAAATGAAAACCTGTTATTGTAAACTACAATTAAGTTCTGAACACAAGGAAAACACCTAGGCAAAAATTCAGAATAGATAAATAAACTAAACTCAATTCTGAAAAGTTGATCATATCGAATCACCTTCTTCTCATGTCCAGCACTTGCCAAAACTTTTCCATCCGACGAAAAATGGCTGGACAAAACCTTGCTTTTGCTTGAGTGAAGGCAACCAACCTCTTCGAATGAAAAACCTATCCAAATGGTAGAAGATCCTTGTGATAGAAATTAAAATAGACGTTTAATAAATATTATTGCCAAAGTTACATTTTCACCATATTGAATTAATTATATTTTACTTAATTTTATTTCAATTTCGTTACTGAGGTTGCATCTCTATCTAGTTAATTTCCATCAATATTTATGTTATAGTGCAATCATATAATCACAGCATCTCAGAGTAGTGAAACCTAAGATACTAACAAGATGCGGCAAAAATGTTTAAGACAACCTCTCCATAAAGTTCAAGTACTGTTACTGACTTATTAAATTATGGATCCACCACATTGTTGTATATTGTCACTTATGAGCCCAAGATATTGGTATTGCTTATATAAATCTTTTATAAGATTATATTTCCTTCACAAATTATCACTTTCTAAATCTTTTCGAGGGATTTGGAGCCAACATGTAGAAATTTATCATCAAATAAGTACTGGATGAAAGAAATGAGTTTCACCAACTTTTTCTTTCCCCCACAGTTTCTTTGTCAAGTATATATATTGTCAAGAAAAAGATATAGGGTTCACTGAAATATCTAGCACATTAGTTTTAATAACGCCAACCTCTACTTATATGCACTCACTAAGAGGCTTAAAAATGAAAAACGGAAAAAGAAAAGAGGATCATAATAGAGAATATGTGTGAAAGAACTTGAGATGATTACTAGATGTATGGACGAACACAGAATTTGCATATGCAACTTGCAGGTTCATGGTATATTAGAAATAAAGTTCATATCACCAAACTAACAAATTTATGATATATGATTTCAACCCTGCATAAAGGATTTTGGTGCTCTAAATACATAAATTCCTCCGGAACTATACCACGAGATTTACTACTAGAAAAATCTAAAATAATACCAAGCTAAAAAAAATTGCTCTGGCCTCACATCACTATCTGCCGTGTCTATACCATAGATCACTCCTAAATTATGATCAATACGATCAACTGGTTCAATGCATAGATCACTATCTCCCTATTCCGCAGCCATGGATATATTACCTTTCTTTTCATTTCTACCGTATGTAGCTGAAATACGTTTCAGATTGCTGAAAGGCACAATCCTATGATCAGCATGTTCATTTTCCAAAGACAGGAAAGACTCCACATTTTCATCCACAGGTTTTCCATCTGCTGCATCCACACAGTCCTATTGTTTGTACCATGGAATGGAAAGAACAAAAATTAGAAGATAGGAGTCCAATTGACAAAACGAAAAATTGAATTAACAAACAATGGTATGGTTTAAACAAAGCCGTTGTGGGTAGGAATGAAAAGATTTCTAGGATTTTCTTTGAAGGTTTTCGACAGCCTACCAGGGCACTTTCTCCAGTTCTTACGAACGCTGTTGTCTTTCTCTTTTTGCTCTTCTGATTGAGAATAGGTACAAATATATTTCAGATATATACGCACAATAATCATTTTCTGTCACCAATAAGGTAAAGTCCAATAATTTAGAATTTTAAAAAATTGAACAACATACCTCAACATTCTGGGACAGCATCTGCATTTGCTGATCCTGCTGATATTGATGTTCTACAGTTCTGATCAATTGGTCTGTCATCTGTGTCATCGTGTAATTAGTTTATGAAGGAAAAATAGATTCATATGAAATATTTTAGATAATTTAACAATCAGTCTGTATATTTCAGACTTGATGGGATGAAAATTTTCATTGGTAGCTTCAATTGATAATGATAAACAAAAGCTTCTTCTAAGAAGAGGGAAATGAAATCATTATACACTCATCATGTCAAATACAAAGGATCTTCACGAAAACCATAATGTCCAAAGTAAAGACCATTACACAATTGCACTGATCCTTTTATTCTTCCCTTTTTGATTTTCGTGCCTTAAATTATTCTCACATGTAGTGAAGAAATAACAGACTTGCAGTCATCTTCATCTACTTAATTTGCTTTCGTATCCTGGAAGCATACTTGGTTTTGATTAATACTCTTTAAAGTGACTCACAGAAGCCTTACATTCAACCATCTTTCACTGAGAAATCGTATTGTCTTCTCTTTTTCTTTGTTAATTCATCAAGTTGACTTATCCTTGTGTTTAAACTTTTGAACCCTATGAGTTCAAAATTGACAACTACTCTTTGCTATAAAAAATAAAAGATTGTGAACTATGCTCTCCGTGCATGATACTTCATTTTGTTCCACGATTTACCCCTATTGATATCATAATTTAATGTTCTTTGAAATCCAAATAAGAACAATTTGTGTTCGGGTCGGGAATATCTAAAGATGGGACATGAATGCACAAACCTGCCTATCTTCATTACTTGATTCAATGATGGGAATCTTCGGATATTGACTGTTAAATTTGGTAGAGTTTCCAGAAAGTGTGAAAGTCTGACTTTTAGTAGTACATGGAAGAGCAAGGACTGCGTCCTGTCTTGGTGTTTTCAACACTTGATACCGCTTTCGATAGTCTGGTGTTTGCAAAAGTGAAGTTAGTACCTGATTCTGCGGACCCAGGAGATCTTGGTTAATTTCCAGTTAATAATGTGATAATATCAACACGAACTTTCATATACATTACAATGGAAATCTACAGAAAATTTGAAGACATATGGAATATTTTGTTCAAAAGATTCCACAATCATATTTCATCACCTACTTTTACTGGCCATCCATTTAGTGGCGCTAGATTGAGTGCTTCGTTGGTTTCTGCAAAGAAAACTCACCATTAAGATCTCAAAACAGAAGAATATAACATGCGCCAATCAGCTTTGGGTGGAAATTCTTTTCATATAAATTTTATTGTGAATTTTATTTTTTACAGATATCTATATGAGGAACAGGATATTTAAGCATCGAATTTAGAGAGTTAGTACATCGTTTTCCCCAGCATTCTACAAGAAAACTGATTGTTGGATCAAAGGAAATACAAGACTATGTGCGCGTGTGTAACATAATAACCTTATGGCACCATCTTCATTGTTACACATTTGATTAAGAAAAAGCTGGATCACAGAAAAACACTCCAAAGTGAACTTCATAGAATCAACATAAAAGTGGAGGCAATGACTTCTCTGTAAATAGCAGAGTGTCTCTTTAAGAGATCATCAAACTAAGAATGAGGCACAAAGTGGGATGCTATATTTGTATCTTTTTAAACAAAATAAGAATAACGAAGAGTCAGAGACAAAGCGCATACAGTTAGTTTCATATTACATCAAAATGCTAAGCCCAGCACAATTGAAAAACTAGAAAAAGAAGAAACTTGAGTATAATAAACAGCATGAGTGCAAGACATTTCAAATTCCAGAATAAAGGGGGAGAATGCAAGAAACAGGTTCAAGACAAACTTGTTTCATGAGGTCCATCTAAAGGCGGCAGTGTTCTTGGTACTACATCCAGAGGGTTCGTAGGTGCATCCCTCCTTACACGCATGCCAATTCCACGATCCTGAAAATACAAATAAAATAAATCTGTTTTGCGATGCACTAAGTTTGAGATTCTCATTCTTATATGGTTGTGAGCTGGACCAAACCTTAAAGACTTGCTTCTGGTCCGGCATGCCTACTTCTTGCGGTGGATAACTGACAAAATAAAGAGAACATTAGAAAGAATTATCTACAGAGAAACAGTGATGGGTGTTTCATCACTACATAAAACGAATTTAAGAGTAACAAAAATCAAGAATGTACCCCCTTCAATATAACAGAATTTTTTTTATCAGAGCTGCTTACATTTTGAATTTGTATATATAAGTGAAACAAGGCAGTATGAGTGTGAAGGATGAAGTTTCACAGCTGTAGTGTTACTATAGATCAAAAGAACCATATGTGAACTATTTCGTGTCATAGTGAAAGGTGATATAGCAAACTCGCTTATGGGTTCGAGATGCATAAGGAACTACATGAGTGTAAAAGCAATACTCACGACAAGATGCAGATTAAAATTAAAAAACACATATGCACATTACTTTGAACTAGTCGCTGACCAGAACTTCAGGTTATTTTCTTTGATAAGATCCCAACTTTCAACATTTTCTGCCAGATATCGAAGATGCTGTTTATCGGACACTGTTGAAGGTATTAAACAAGCAGCTGGTTGTGCCATCATGTTGTCAACGCTGAAGCTGACTTGAAATTGTTGAGGTCTCTGCTCCCTCATTTGTGTTAGAGGGGTTCTAGGAGGGGTACTATTCCTTGCGTTGTCTTCAATCTTTGGGACCTGAAAATTGACAAATGTTCGACGCATGACAATAATGAAACTCGGGACAATACAAAATAAGACCACATTAATTTACCATTTAGTTACCACCTTACTAGAGGATTCTGGCCCAATCTCCTGATCATTCCTTTGCCTAGAGGTAAATACCGCATAGAAAATAGACCACCATTCATGCAGGAACCCATCTGGAGAATGAAGCACTGAACCCAAAAATTTCATGTCTGTGATCAATCAATTTCCAGCAAGATTTAGAACACTAACTGATCAGCTAAGTCAATCAAGTTCCAGCATCAAGATTTAGAATATTAACTGAACTTAATTACATGAATGCTAAGTTCATTATGAAATGAAGTATGTAACATTCCCAGGGCAAGTCCATCAACCACCGGAATGTGTAGATACCATCATACCACCCCCTTCATAACACAACCATACAAGTTTTTTTTTTTTTTTACATTTATTTTTGTTAGTACTAATAAGTGTTGCATCAAACGACTTAACAATGAAGATCACCAAGAATCAAACTCAAAAGAACTAGCTAGTCGATGCAGTTTGAATATACCAATTGAGTGAACCCTATAGATAGGAAGCTTATTTTTAATCCAAATGAATAAGTAGTATAAAATGATGGCCATCATCTAAACTAGTTTCCGACGATTTTAATTACTATAACAAATAAATAAAATAAAATTGAAAGAGAAAAACTTTCTAAGTATGTGTGTATGATAATAGGAGTAAAGGAGATTCAAAATGACATATATATACCACCGATATTGTTAGGAAGTTGGGCTTCATTTTTGAAAATCTCAGCAACCTCGTGCATTCCCCTTTTGATCATATAATCATGTATATATAATCGAAGCCTATACAAAACCCAAAATCAAAATTAATCAATAAAACAAATATACACATAAAAAGAAGATCAGTGAAGAAAGAAGAAGAAGAAATAAAAGATTGAACCCACATTTTATCAGGGTCCCAATCCCCATGATCGTTAGAAGTTGAGGTCATGATGATCGATCGTCAATCGCCTAAGATAACCAACCTCTACAGTACTTTGGGGTTCAGTTCGGTTCCAGTACAACAGAAGAGGGAACAAATTAAGATGAAGAGAGAGAGAGAGAGAGAGGAGAGAGAGGAGAGAGTTGAGTTAGAGTTATCTAGAGAGAGAGAGGGGAAAGGAAATTGAGTTTGAGTTGAAACGGAAAGAAACGGAAGAACGAATGAAAAAAAGAGAAGAGAAGAGAAGGAGAGTGTGCTAAGCGGCAAGTGATAGTGCCATGCAAATGAAAAAGGAACAAAGCGAACAAAATTCAGTTTTAAGGGATGGGTTTTGACAGCGTGTGATTGTGACCATGAGGCGTTATTATATACCAAATAAGGGTTATATACTTCTTCTTCTGTCATCTTCTGTCACTGCAAAATGAGAAAAGTGCAGTAACATTTATTTTCACCAGGATACGCGTTCGGATACTGATGTTTTCTTTAGGCCAGGATACGACTCTGTATCCTAATGTTAATAATTTGCTGCAACTTTTCTCATCAACAGCGAAAGGAGAAGCGACGAACCCTACCAAATAAAGTGTGCGTCTCACTCCTTACTCCCTCCCACACCATGGGTGACTGGGGCTGAGTTGTGTGTTTGGATTAGATTTGCCTGCTTTTTTTGGTAGAATAGATAGTCTGTTTGGATGAGCTTTTAAAAAAATAATTTTTTATATGTATTGTTTTTTTTTTAAAATAATTTTTTTTAAAAGATAAAATTATTTTACTTTTGGATATATGATCTGAAAATTATTTTTACTTAAAAAAATTATTTGGATGTTAAAATAAAAAAACATTATATATATATATATATAATTACAATAAAAGAGAAATAAAATAACATGATCGTGGGATAAAGAAAAGATAAAAAAGATATGATAGGACGAGGTTAAATTTGTATTTTAAAAAATTATATTTTTTTCCCAAAAAAAAATTATATTATCTTTTAATTTCTGTTTTTTTTCAAAAGCAACTAACTACTGGCTAAAAAAACAACATTTTAACTTTTATTTTAAATTTTGCTTTTTTAAAAAGTTGTTATTCAAATATCTAAAAATTCTCAAAAGGATTTTTATTTTTAAAAAAAAAACTTTTTTAGGAATAAAAGCCCATCCAAACGGGCACATATTTTACTAGTGCATTACCCTGCGAGATGTAGGAGGAAAAGATCAAAAAATTTATCGACCACCGTTGTTGGTTAATCTTTAAAAATAGTCTTAAGCTGGACAAGTCCGAAGGATAAGGAGACAAAAAAAATTTTTGCAGAAAAATAACAGCATGCACATGTTGTGTGAAGGCGCATGAATGTGAAATAGTGTGGAAGTACACACTCATAACTAGACCCACTAATGATTTGCACATTGTTTGTCTTTCCACTCTCACGATTTTACGTGGTTATGGAATACATATTTCTTGGTCAAAAATGAAAAAATTTGAGATATGTGTGAAAATAAATATAAAGATAAGAATAGTGTAAAATTGTTACTTTTTACTATATTTGATAAAAAGAGTATCGAATACTCTGGTCCATACACATCATTGTTTTCTCACAGTAATATATTTTCTATAAATAAAACAATTTTCCTTTCCTTCAAGATGCAAAATATTAAATTTTGTGAAAAAAATACTTTAACAGTCTTCTTATTTATGTAAAAACATTAAATTGTGAAAGATTAAAAGGTTAAGTTTTAAAATTCTAAAAAATATTGAATAAATTTTTCAATTTTCATTTATATTTTTATATAGCAAGCTGATTTCTTTAAAATGAATTTAACATTTTCGTACAAAGTTGTCTAACTCTATGAAAAATTTCAAAGATAAACAAACTTCGTCATTCTAAAATTAAAGCAAGTTAGTGGTGTTCATAAAAACTTATAATAATATGGTTACTAAAATGAATTATTAGTAACAAAAATAGACTCAAACATTTCAACCAAAGTACTTTCAGCTTTACCAACTAAACCAAATACCACAGTAAAGAATTAATATTTTCAATATTATTCAATCTCAAATAAATAAGATTTTCTTAGTGCTAAAATTAATGAACATTTAATTTTAAAATATCTTAAATTAACTTTATTACATTATGTTTTTTTTCCTTGTCCTTCTTTTCGTTTTATATATGGAAAGGGGCTGGGAGATTTTGTTTTTACGTAACTAATATAATTAGAGAAAAAAATTGCAATAATATATCAAAATTTGTTATAAATAATATAACTGTTTGGATGTAATAACCTCCAAAGATATTATTCCGACTTATAACTCCTGAAAAATAATCAAGTCTTATCATTTATTCATCTGTAACTTACAACATATTCAAAACTTATAAATCAATTTAATTTAAGTAAGGAAATCTTCTTGTTTCTTTTCTATTTTTCTTTGAGCATGAGTATGAAAGATGAAGAAGTTTCACAGCTGTAGTGTCACCATAAATCAAAAGAACCTTATTGAATTATTTCGTGTCATAGTGAAAGGTGATATTGCAAACTCGCTTATGGGTTCGAGATGCATAAGGATCTACATGAGTGTGAAAGCAATACTCACGACAAAGATCGATGCAGATTAAAATAACATAACATATTTGTACATTACTTTAAACAATTAAACTAGTCCCTACTTTAAACAATTAAACTAGTCCCTGACCAGAACTTCAGGTTATTTTCTTTAATAAAATCATCCAAACTTTCAACATTTTCTGTTCAGGTTATTTTCTCTATTTGATAAGATCATCCAAACTTTCAACATTTTCTGCCAGATATAGAAGATGCTGTTTATCAGACACTGTTGAAGGTATTAAACAAGCAGCTGGTTGTGCCATCATTTTGTCAACGCTGATGCTGACGCTGAGTATAAAATTGTTGAGGTCTCTGCTGACTCATTGGTGTTTGAAGGGGTCTAGGAGGGATACTATTCCTTGCATTATCTACAATCATTGGGACCTGAAAATTTACAAATATTCGACGCATTACAATAATGAAACTCGGGACAAATACAAAAATAAGACCACATTAATTTATCATTTAGCTAGTTTCCACCTTAGTAGAGGATTCTGGCCCAAT
Source organism: Gastrolobium bilobum (assembly GCF_033153095.1). Lineage (NCBI taxonomy): Eukaryota > Viridiplantae > Streptophyta > Magnoliopsida > Fabales > Fabaceae > Gastrolobium > Gastrolobium bilobum. The sequence goes on along the minus strand of NW_026899161.1, from coordinate 157,722 downwards.
CTCCTGATCCTTCCTTTGCCTAGAGGTAAATACCGCATAGAAAACAGACCACCATTCATGCAGGAACCCTTCTGGAGATTCATACACTGAACACAAAAATTTCACGTTTGTGATCAATGAATATCCAGCAAGATTTAGAACACTAACTTATCAGCTAATTAAGTCCATCAATTAATATAAGTCAATCAAGTTCCAGCATCAAGATTTAGAATATTAACTAAACTGAATTACATGAATGCTAATTTCATTACACAATGAATTATATAACATTCCCAGGGCATGCCCATCAACCACTTGAATGTGTAGATACCACCACATTCATAGCATAACCATACAAGCTTCTTCTTTTTTATTAACTTTTACATTTATTTTTGTTAATATTAATAAATGGTGCATCAAACGACTTAACAATAAAGATCACCAAGAATCAAACTCAAAGATCTAGTCCTTGCAGTTTGAATATACCAATTGAGTGAACCCTATATACAGTCTTATCCACCCCCTACACAGAGGCGGACTTAGTTGGTCACCTATGTGGGCACTTGCGGACATGAATTTCTGATTTTTTTTTTTTTTTAAGTATAGTAGTCAAATATGATGTTGGTTAGATTAAGTTTTGATTGGATATATAACGAGGGATGAAATGAAAATGAACAGAATAAAGTGGAATGAAATGGGATGACATATATTTTATTGGATATTTTATGATGCTATACAACAAATCAGTTTGATTAAAAAAGAAAAGGTGTTGGGAATAATTTTTTATTTTAAGTTGAAGTTTTTTTTTTCTTATTTATATTTTTTGTTTTTTAAATGCATTTGAAATTTTCTTTAAAAAATTTTTTTTGGATGCGCTGCCCCCAACCCCGTCACTAAATGTGCGGACATAAAAATTATTTTCTGGATCCGCTACAGTCCCTACATATTATTTTTCGGATCCAAATAGTGACTTTTCCAATGCTTCTCCCTCATATTTTTCATCCAAATGAATAAGTAGAATAAAATGATGACCGTCTAAACTAGTTTCAACAATTTTAATATAACAAATAAATAAAAAAAAATTGAAAGAGCAAAACTTTCTACGTATGTGTGTCTGATATGAGTAATAAAGAAGTAGATTCAAAATGAGATACATACGATCGACGTTGTTAGGAAGTTGGGCTTCATTCTTGAAAATCTCAGCGGCACCATGCATTCCCCTTTTGATCATATAATCATGTATATATAATCGAAGCCTATACAAAGCCCAAAATCAAGATTAAGCAATAAAACGAATATACACATAAAAAGAAGATCAGTGAAAAAAGAAGAAGAAAGAAAGATTGGGCCTACATTTGATCAGGGTTCCAGTCCCCGGTATTACTTGAGGTCATGATGATGGATAGTCAATCGCCTAAAATAACCTCTATAGTACTTTCGGGTTCGGTATAATAGAAGAAGGAATAAAAATTGAAAAAAGAAAGAAAAAAAAAACAGAAGAAGAAGAGAGATGAGTTAGAGTTATCTAGAGAGAGAAAGGAGAAAGGAAATTGAGTTAGGGTTGAAACAGAAGGAAACCAATTTATTTTAAAATTAGATGAGAAAATAATTTGATCATATTTAATGCTTGGGTGTCACAATATCCTATCTCAAAAGTTGGGTGTCACAATATCCTATCATAACTTGGGTGTCACAATATCCTATCCCAAAAGTAATAGGGATAGGATATTGTGACACCCAAGTTATGTTACACCCATGTGACACCCAGTCAATCTCACCGTTAGATCGCTTATGTTGATCCAACGGTTATATTTATTTTCATCTTTGTATGGTTATGATTTCTCAAATTTAAAGTGAAAGCATTAAATATGGGAAATCATAACCATACAAAGATGGAAATAAATATAAAATATTAAATTTGGAAAATCATGACCATACAAAGATGGAAATAAATATAACCGTTGGATCAACATAAGCGATCTAACGGTGAGATTGACTGGGTGTCACATGGGTGTAACATAACTTGGGTGTCACAATATCCTATACAAAGATGGAAATAAATATAATCGTTGGATCAACATAAGCGATCTAACGGTGAGATTAACTGGGTGTCACATGGGTGTAACATAACTTGGGTGTCACAATATCTTATCCCAAAGTAATATACTCCCTTGCAAACCAATTTTGAAAGAGGTGTGTGTTTGGATTGGATTGGATTTACCTGATTTCTTGGTAGAATAGATATTCTATTTTTGAAAAGTAAATTTAAACATTTTTCGTTATTTATTATTCATATCTTTTTATTTTATAATTAAGTTTAATTAATCGAAAGTATACTGGCCAAATTCCTATGATTATGGCAGGATTCACGCCATTTTTTTTATAAGAATCCACGCAGTGGCGGAGCCACGTGTAGCTTGGGTGTGGCTTGATCTGGACAAAATTTTAACAAATTGTACTAGTATATTACCCGTGTGATGTACGGGAAAAGAAAGATCAAATTTTTTGTCGTCCGTCGTGATTGGTTAATCGCACTGCAAATCTTATATTTACAAAAAACTGTGTTGTTATTTTGTTCTATATTTCAGGTGAAAAAAATTACAGCATTGACACAGAGCTTTGCAAATATCAACCACAAACAAAAATATGTTATTAAGAGGAATAATTAATTTTGCATACAACTACATCATAATACACCATAATATGTTATAATACACCATGTTAACATGAGAAAGGGATATAAAAAGAAAAATGCGTACAAATCATTGCTAACTATAACATTTATCAACAAAATCATGGTAACAATAACACCAAACAAATATGGATTTAAAATATCAGCTTTTACCTATAATATGTAAACGCTATTCATTCAGTGTCATTTCTTAGCAATCATTGGAGGGATGAGTTCAACACTTACTAAATATGTCATTTCTTGTGTGATTAAATAAGTAACACTAATATGTTAACACCCAAAAGTCATAGTATCAGCAAAAAAAAAAGATTGGATTAAATTTTTTTAAGGACCAAAAAAAATGTTGTCTGAACAGGATTTGAATGCAACTTAATCAAATAAGCATGTATAAGTCATATTTTGTTGCTTACATTGCAACAAATGCATATGAAAAAATAAAAGCAATAATCTTTGAGATAGACTTTCATTTATTACAATCACATTTTAAAAAATAAATAATTATTATTTGCAAGAATTTGTGTCGTTAGTATTTGGAATTTTACAAATTTGTATTTACAAAAATAAAAATCAGATTTAGGAAAATAATTATAAAAGAAGAAGGATGAAATTTTAATTTAATTATAAAATTGTGTTTGTGGGTCGGCCCTCCGGGTCGAGTCCAGTTTTCCACCTCTAGCTATCAGCATGTAAAAAGTTTTTATATTTATCCACAAAAAAGATTTTTATAGTTGCGTCTAGGATTTTATATTTTATCTCAGAGATGAACTTTCATTTACTACAATCAAATTTATAAAATAATAATAAATAATTATGTTTTTGCAAGAATTTGTGTCATTAGTCTTTGAAATCAGATTTATATTTACAAAAATTGAAATCAGATTTAGTAATTTAATTATAAAAGAAGAATGATAAAATTTTAGTTGAATTATAAAAATATATTAGCGGGCCGGCCCTCCGGGCCGAACCCAGTTATCTACTCTAACTGTCAGCATTTTATATAAATAATTTTTTTTGCAAGGATTAGTGTCGTTAGTCTTTGAAATTTCACAAATTCGTATTTACAAAAATTGAAATCAGATTTAGTAATTTAATTATAAAAGAAGAAGAATAAAATTTTAGTTGAATTATAAAAATATATTAGCGGGCCGGCCCTCCGGGCCGAGCCCTGTTTTTGGCCTCTAACTGTCAGCATTTTATATAAATAAATTTTTTTTGCAAGGATTAGTGTCGTTAGTCTTTGGAATTTCACAAATTTATATTTACAAAAATTGAAATCAGATTTAGTAATTTAATTATAAAAGAAGAAAAATAAAATTTCAATTGAATTATAAAAATATATTGGCGGGCCGGCCCTCCAGGTCGAGCCCAGTTTTTCACCTCTAACTGTCAGCATTTTATATAAATAATTATTTTTTGCATGTATTTGTGTTAATTATACTTTTGCAATAAAAAAATGAAAGTTTAATTTCTTTCTTATGTACTAAATTACAATTTTCATTTTTATAGTTCTTAAATTTTAATATTTTTTTTTACAGAATGACAGACGTTATTTTTTATTTAAATTTAAAATTTAAAACTTTTTATATTAATTATACATATTTTTTATATAATTTTTTTCTATTTTTATTTATGATTTTTATATTTTTTTTAAATGGTTATACATGCATATTTAAAAATTTTATGTTAAATATTTTTTTAAAAATACATGTATATTATTTTAATTGGTTATACATGTATTTATTTATTTTATTTTTTTTTGATAACAACATGTATTTATTTTTAGTAAAGTATAAATTATGCCATTTCTTATTTTTTCTTTTAAATTTGAAATTTTAAATAATTTTTATCGACTATAAATGTATTTTTATAATTTTAAATATTTTATTGTTTAATCTATAATTTTATATTAAATTAAAATTTATTATATATATATTTTGTCACTGCATAAATATTAAATGCTGAACTCTTTTCCAATGTGATGGACAGTGTGACATTCAATGCCTTGTCTGCCACCACAAATGGTCATTTATTTTTCTATTTAAAAAATAATTCAATTTTTAAAAGAAATTCTTTTTCCAATTTACCAAAGAAGGAAAGTTTTTATATGCCGAACACAATTTTCAGAATTAAGCAGAGAGTGAAACATCAGCGAAGTTTCCAACATTGAACTCTCCTTTATATATCTGCCACCACAAATGGTCATTTATTTTTCGATTTTAAAAAAAAAAAATCAATTTTTAAAAGATTTTTTTTTTCGAATTTACCAAATAATGAAAGTTTTTATATGCCATGTAGTGTGAACTCAGATTTAGTAATTTAATTATAAAAGAAGAAAAATTAAATTTCAATTGAATTATAAAAATATATTGGCGAGCCAGCCCTCCAAGTCGAGCCCAGTTATTCACCTCTAACTATCAGCATTTTATATAAATAATTATTTTTTTCAAGTATTTGTGTTAATTACACTCTTGCAATAAAAAAAATGAAAGTTTAAATTCTTTCTTATGTACTAATTTAAAATTTTCATTTTTATAGTTCTTAAATTTTTATAATTTTTTTGTACAGAATGACATTATATGCACTAGATAAATAGTATAATAGGATAATATTATTCTATCCGGTATTTGAGATAATCATATAATGTCATTATATGATATAGATAGACAAAAATATCTTTTTTAACATAATTTTATATCATTTTTTAAAATTGATTTTTAAACTATTTTTTATTTATTTACACATTTGTTCTTACTTGAAATTATTCAAAAAAATTAAAAGTCATACTTGAAAATTAAATACATTAAAATACATAAATAATTTACAGAATTTTCAAAAATAAAAAAAATATACCCTCACCAAATAAATTTTTTAAGTTTTACATTATTTGTTAAAATTGATGGCTGTTGGCTAGCAGGGGTGTTCAAAATAACCAATTAAACCAAACCAAGCCTTAACTGGTCCGATCCATAACTAAAAAACCGATTTTTTCTTTAAACAGTTTTAAATCAAACTGTTTTTCATTTTTGAAAATGGATCAGTTATTCAACCTTAAATAAATAAATAAATGTGGTTATCCATAAGTGAACCGTTTTAAATTATAATAAAAGGCTTGTTCCCATCTCTTAACTCATGATCCAATTGCCTCCCCTAAGTTGTAGACCCTTCCACGTTTTAATGTCTAGATTACACAGTCTTAGTTAGGATTTGTAGACAAAAGAGAGAGACAGAACAGTGGTCATACTTCACTTTAGATCTTTATCAGAGGTGGCAAGAGGTCAACAGCGACAAAGTTGATTGCTGTTTTGAAGTTTTGAAGAGGTCAGGATCATTGTTGTAATGGTTGCTGTGATGTTTTCTGAATTTGGGGTTTCTGCCTGGTAAAAGTTGGTTTTAAATTGGATTTGAGATAAAATCAATTCTGAGCCTGTTATCAACCGATTTTAACATAACATAACCAAATGAATAAAATCTAAACAGGTTCAGTTCAAAAATCCAAATTATATTATCGAATTATTTAGGATGAGTTCACTTCTCTTACTGAGTGCCTGTTTGTTTCATCTTTTAAAAAAAGTGACTTTTATCTCTTCCTTATTTTAAAAGTGTTTTTTACAAAAGTTAAAGCTATTTATATTTTTATAAAAATATTTAGTTTTTGAAAAAAAATATTTGGCTTTTGACTTCTGCTTTTTGGAGAAGTTAAAAATTTTAACTTCTGAAAAAAATAAGTTTTTGACTTTTTTTGTGACTTCTGCTTTTTTTAAAAGTAGACATCTAAATGAACTAAAAATGAGAAGTGCTTTTTTTCAAAAAAAAAAGTAACTTTTGAAGGAAAAAAAGCTCATCCAAACGAGCTCTGAACCTATCCATGCATATCCGTATTGGCTAGTGAGAATAAATGATGTTAATAGCAATTGTGGGTGATAATAACAATGGGTGGTGGTGGCATCGTTATAATAGCTGATGATAATTGTGATGGCTAATTGGTAATTTGCTTTATATGAATTCAAAATCTCAAACATGGTATAAGAGGCTAAGAGCAATAATGAAGACCATCAAGCGGAGAAAAGTTACTGTGGTTCGGGCACATATGCACTTTTTTCAAAAGTAGAAAAAAATGAGGATATAAAAATAAATAAACAAAATGATATAAATAAAAATATCATAATTTTTTTTTATTTTGAGAAAATAGAACACCCAATAAAAATACACCCGGTTCACTTTAAAAATTCTCCATCAAGTGGCACAGATATTTGATATATTAGTTCCTTTTACAAAAATTATGAAATAAATTTATTTTTTCCCCCAAAATACTACAGTTCCGTTTACTGTCCACAATCACCAGCAACACCAATCCATCATGGTTGCTGCTGTTATAACTATTAAAATCACTAAAAAAACCTTCCTTCATGTCAATAGCATCCACACGAACGTTATTGTGATAAAAATAGGACCGCAATCTTTGATAAAAATATTTGAAAATTTCATATCACCCTATCAATTTTAAGAGCCTCCGAACACTTAAAAAATCTGACATAACATGTTTAATACTCTTTGACATTCTGACATTTCCTAACACTTCAATACACATCGCATAGACTCAAAAAATATAGAAATTGTATTTTTTGTTAGTGACCCAACTTTACTCAAAAATAAATCAACTTTAAACTAATCCAAGTAGGACCATGAAATTAAAAAAAAAAAAGAATGACCCATTTATAATTTTTTTTTACAAATTACACTAAGTATGACCTTGAAATTAAAAAAAAAGAGAATGACCCATTTATAATTTTTTTTTACAAATTACACTAAGTATGACCGGTCATACACTCTTAATTGAAGAATGACTGATCATATCTAGTGTAGTTTGTAAAAGCTTGTAAATAAAAAATTTGTAAATATAACCTTATCCTAAAAAAAAGTCAAAACTTAGTGGAAATCGAATGAAAACACTCGAAGTTTGTGCTTTCCTTCTTCGCCTTTGCATTTGCTAAAAAATGGCCACCCTTTTTTTTGTCTGCGAAAGAAAAGGTGAGAACTTTTTCCTTGCTCTCATAAGCAGTAATTTTAGGTTATAACATATTTGACTAAAGTTCCTCTAAATTGAATTTTCTTTTAAAGTGAGCAACTAAGAATGTTTTTATTATTAATTTAATTTAAAATATCTCATAATCTTAACAAATTAAAATTTAAATATTTTAAAATATATTGTAATCTTAACCCATTGAAATTTAAAGTGTTTTCATTTTAAAGACACTCAAATCGCTTTTCCAACATTCTCAATCATAAATCTGGCATCATAAACCTTTAAAACTTTCATCTTACCGAATATAATCTCATATATATCACCAACCATGGCTAGCAATCTTATTTTCACCAATCATTTATCCACGAGGATTTCTTCTTCTAATTTCAACTCTACATATTTTAAATGCATATCCTATAATAGTTGTACTAAGAATAAAAGTGTGGATTTCCACTATATAGAAGGCTGAATAGAGGATATTTCATCCACTTTCTTTGGAATTCCTCAATTCATTTAGGAAATGACTGAAACATCAATATGTACACACATTTATGCAGCTCAATGCTTCATATGGAACCAAAGTGCACACCAAGGTGTACAATTATGAAATGGTCCATGGAACAAAGGTTACAGATGAGAAGTTCTAATTTCCCATGAAAGTAGGCCCTCTGAGGTTAGGATCTCGCTGGAGTCGCCATTCCTTCTCCTTCAAGTACTCAAGCAGAGACTGTGGTTCATTTCTCATGTCTGTCACAGCACCATGCACATAAGGGCTTGGTCTTTGAAAATTGTTTAAGAGACTGGCTTTGTGTTCACCTGCACCAAAAGCTGAGAGAAAACCTGGCTGCAATGGTGGAGGCCCTGGGGGCTCCACATATATGTACTGGTTAGAAGACAAAGGATTGCCCCATCTATCAAAATGGTTAAACCTGTAAGTATCATGATAGAGGAAGTTTTCATGATTTCCAGGAGCAGGAGTATTCAAATGAGTAGGCTGCATATGATTATTGGTCCACTCAGGTTTGTAATTCTCTCTGTACCAACGCAGCCATTCTGAAGAAGTCATTCTGCCAGGAGGTGGGTATCCACTGGAAAAAACTGGAAAACTAGGATCATATTCGCGTTGTCCTTGAGTAGAACTCCAATCTGAATAACCACTTACTGGTGTTGAGTTGTCTGGAAATAATGGAGCAGAAAAACTAGGTGGTACATTAGTAAACCAGGCAGCATTATCAGGCAACAATGGAGCAGAAGGTACTGGAACAGAATATGTAGCAGAAGAGGGACTGAAGTTTGAAGATTTATCCACTGAACTGATGACTGAATTCTCAGTTTTATTGATGGAAAGACCTTCCAATGATGAAGAAGCTATTTCCTCAATGGGCTGCAACCTGTGCTCACTAATAAGACCATTTGTCCCATTATTTCTGTTGTTGCTCAAACTTCCTCTACCAAGGACCCAAGCATTGAGCGAGGGAGGGCCAGCAGAGATTGGTGCTTCAAAAAAAGTGTGTGAATTTGATTCCTTTGTTGAAGGTTCTTGCTGCTTGAATGTTTTGTCACTCCTGAAATCCAAAGTGTTGGCATGGAATTCCCATGGATCACTTTGAGTTTGAGCAGGGTTTTGTTCCATAAGCAGAGATGAAGCGCGGCGCAAACAATCATCAGACATTAAGCTTTGGTCATCCTTGTCCTTTGGTGACATCCGCTCGTTAGTGGAGATAGAGGGGTAGGATGGTGCAGAATTATACCTTGTGAGAGGCCTGAAGAGAATAACTTCTTCTTCTTCTACAGCAAAAGATTTTCCATTGGTGCTGGAGCTACTCGGATTATCCTCTCTCATCCATTTGCCATGTTCCCCTGGGTTTTTGCTAATTTGCTGATTCTGCTCTTCCCCTCTTGTACTATTACCATTGGACTCCACATTTTCTGTTTCTTTCTTGCCATGATCTTCATTTGATCTAGCCACATAAAACTTTTTTTCTAACTTATCATATGTAATCCACTTTTGCAAATCATTTGATCTGCTTGCAATTTTCATTCCTGCTTCTAAGATGCGCTCAGTACGCAATTCAATTCCACTTTCAGAATTGTCACTGTGTTCCCACTTACCACAGAAATCTAATGAGAAATGTGAACAAGCTACCGGTACAAAGCCCCTCAACTCATAATCCTCCCATAGAGGGGTACGATCAAGAAGCTTCTTGGTTTCCTTCCTATTGTCATTTAGTTGATTTAGAAGTTCAACAAACACATGAAAAAAGTAAGAAATGGCTCTTCTACTCTTTTGATCAGTAGCACATTCTTCAGTTGCGTCAAGTATGCTTGAACCCCACTCCACAAAAACAAGCACAGAAGCCAATAAGGGGCAATCATTCAACGAACTAGCCTTTAGGCATCTTTCAACAAAACGTCCCATGAAGCTGAATGCGGCAACTAATGCCAGCTGCGTCAACTGCCTATCATTTTTGTCTTCTGATTCATTTTTTTCAAGTTTATCAATTAGATTCTTTAGGGAAAAGATGAGAATAGAAACTGCTTGTATGGCTCGGAAAGGACCTCTTCTGGCTAAACCCATTTGATTATAGGATTCCAACATCGTCTTTAGTTCTATATCTTCTAGCTCCATCATTTTATCTAACTCTTCAATTGTAGATGTCAATGCAATAGAGAAGTCCTCTAAACTGCTTCAGGAGATAAAGGGTAAACAACATCAGAAGTTCAGAACAAATATTATAGAAACGTATGCATTAATCTGCATGTTATGAGGAATTTTGTGTGTCAAACAATTTGGTCTGACACAGTCTGCCATAAACTAACAAAGTAGGGTTCTCTGGCGTATGATGTTGCTACCTTGAATAAATATATTATACCCTATACTAGCATAATATGTAAACCAATGTCTATGTTTAATCCTCAATATAATTAACAGTTAACAGTGAACTTGCTTCTTTCAATTTCCTGCCGCTAATATATGCGTAGACATTCGCTCATGTATAAATGACCTAAAGCTGTATAGGCATTGCTAGAAGTCTTTTTACCAAGTAAACTAAAGTCATTTTAAAGAATCCAGTGTAAATGCATCATGGTGGTATGCAGAAATATTACTTCACCCAAAACAAATGAGAGAAAATATATTGAAAAATGTATGTCATTGTGACCACAATCATTAAAATCTTCAGGACCATGAATTCAACTACAAGTTTATTTGTCTGTGCAGTTTATCTGCCACAAGTGTTTCAGAAGTACAGGCCCATAATCAGATTCTTCTTTAAACCTCTAAACCAGCTCATAATTCAGAAAAACATATAGACTTCTAAATGTTTTGGACTGCCTTCAAATAAAATACTTTTCTTTTATTTTCTCTCTTTCATTTATAAGTTAGATACATGCAGAAATAATCAGTGTAGTTAGAACCTTGGCATCACTATCATCTTTTAGAGGCAGAGGTGGTATATAAAAGCTCTTGTATCATGCTCACAACAAAAAAATGTATCCACACACGACAAAGTGTAAATATTAACTGCTTTAAGGCAACTAGAAACCCTACATTGTAAAATAGTTATTAACTATTAACTCTACAGATGTGCTCAAGAAGAAATGCTATTCAAAGATACAGTGAACATGTATCCAAAAAAAAAAAAAAAGATACAGTGAATATGCATGACTAAATTTGACTACAAGAGGGAATTCAAACAGTAAAAAGGCAAGACAAAATGCCAAGAAAATTGTAGAACAAAATAAAACAAATCCAAGGTATACCTTGATGTTATGAAGAGGAAACTTATTGTTCTGACCATAAGAGACCATAACTTTGTGTCTGTAAAATGATTACTTTCGCCTTCGATTTTTTTGCAGTTTGAGCTATCATCTTTCAGTTGTGCCTTGGTCTCTTCACCTTTTCTTCCACAAGGTTTTATGAAATCAAAGCAGACTTCACTGGAAACATATTGCAGCTGAGATGATCTGTTCTGCAAGATCATAAGAGACACTTGAGGAGATGGAACTTGAGAAGCTTAGAAACATTAAACATATTGATAGAATAAAATTTAGTTTATTAAAGAGCCTCAATATCATATTACCTTTTCAAACAACAAGATGAGATTGTTCCAGGCATCAGGAAAAGGTTCTTTAACTGCTAAACTTCTTACACAGTGGTACAGAGTAAGAAATTCATCACCAACATATGTTGCCAGTACAGCCAACTGTAAATGAGATAGGTTACTGTCATTCGGAAAAAAAAAAAAGTACAGTATAAAAGTTCCTCTTATGCAACAGATAAGAAACAATTACCTGATTTTGTGGGTTCCCACTATCTGGCCAAATCCTTGTTGCTTCCAAGTAATGGCTGGCAGCAACTGCCCAATTATGATTTTGAATATCAGGGTTTTCACATTGTTGTTTGTACCTGGCAAGATCCCCCATACAAACTAAGCAACGATGACATAAATATTGGCATTTCAGCATCGCATCTGGTTCACCTGAAGTAGAAATCCAACCCTTCTTATAAAACAAGGCCTCTTCTGGCACTCCATATTGTTTTCTAAGTTTTACAATCAGAGTTTGGTAAAACTCAATAGCTTCTGAGAGAAATAACTTAAATAACAAAAAATGATCGCCATTGTTTCTCGGCACAACATCATCTTGCAGCATTCCTGATTTTTTGCGCTCCACATTACCGGAGTTTTTCTTTATTATTTTGCGAAATTCATCAATATGCTTATAGTGGAGCTTCCACAAAGAATATTCAACATCCTGAAGTTCTGAAAGCAAGTGATTGTTCAATATTATTCTCTCATAACTAGACCGGACCTTGCGGTACAAGTCTTGAACATCGGAGTGCAAAAGGCCTTTAGAATGGATCAATGCCCACAACTGCTTTTCAGAATTCCCAATCTGAACATGCCGCAAAGTTGAAAGTTAAGGATGTCTATTAAAATATTTTTACAAAACCTGAAGCATAATAAGGAATGCTAGTTTCAGAAAGTCACCTCAGAGAGAACTTTTTCTTCTTTATGAATTCCAGGAGAAAGTGATAGATTAGTTGTCATGGTCGAAACTGAAGGGCTTCCTTCAAAAGTAATACATCTGCTGGGAACAAACCTGACCTATTAGTAAGTGGTGCCATTCTTGGTACATACAAGGGCAGGAAAAACATACTTCAAATATTAAACCTCAACATATTATTATAAACTCTTACTATTCAATTTCAACATGGTCAAAAGTATAGATATAAAGATGCCAGAATCACATGTAAAAGAAAGTTTTTCAATGCTAAAATTTCACTTTCGAGGTTGTGCCCCAAACTGTAGGTGTTCGCATTGAGGAGCTTTAGATGTATGTGCTCATATCACAAAAACTATTCAATCTATCCATGGAAAATTTTATTGGATTCTGCAACTACCATAGAACTCAAAATTTGGAAGAACTCAGTAATTGTAGATCAATGACTGTGGTCAATGCAACCATTGATGCAATTGTTGCCCCCAATATTAGTCTAATACATGGCCACTATTAACAAAAAGAAGTATACTTCTGTCATGTGATTTTTAATTAAAATCTGATAATAGTGCAGTGCAAGTTCTTTGCATTGTGGAGTAGAACAAAGCGCACTCCATTCCAATGCCATTAGAGGGTAGAAATACTTACAGGATACCAAATCTATACTTGCTAACCGAAGAATGAGTTTTATATTTCTCAATTATCATGTCCTTTTCACCAAATTCCTCTCATTTTAAGTATGCATCAAGCAAAATTTAAGGGCATTGGAGGCTGGCGGCCACAATGCTTTAATGGCTCAAAAAATTAGTAGATTGACAGGAGTTTTAGGACAAAGGGTCACTTTTGTGTCCCTTTAAGAATGAAAATGAAGAATTCAGTCGAGAGACTGACAAAAAGAATAAAGACAATTAAGCACGTGGTACCAAGAATCTAAGTACCAAAAACATTCAGGCAACACACGCATCCCTAAATACAATATATAACCAACTCTAAGCTGAGATCTATCCAGACTACTATTTAACAAAAGAAACGACAATGATCTTATTTGAGCAATTAGTTGACCATCTTCATCATCTTTGTGGATAAGCAGAGATGTAATAATTCAAGACAGGATATATCTATGTTTGAGAAAAGAAAAAATAAAGAATAAGAAATACCTCAATACCTTCCCAATATTCATACTAAATATTAAGACCCAACTTAGGGGAAAACATGGGACAAGAAGGAAGTTTGGGAGTTGCAAGTTTCATGACCAGACTCATATCAGAACTAAATTGATAAAATTTGACTGCCACCAAACTCACATCAACAGGGAAAGTCACATAGCAAAAAAAAAAAAACCGCACCCAGAAAAGGAAAGACAATAATTTACCTAATGAAGAAAATACTCTTGAATAAACAATTCTAGCTGCAAACAATGAATCAGACACTGAGCCCAAATTATCCAAAGCAAGAGCATTCACATAGTTAGAGACACCTGTGAGAGAGAGAGAAGCGGAGAAAGGAAGAAGGAAGAAGAATTGGACCACCTTCAGTGTTTCAGTTGTGAAACAGACAAAGTAAAAGGTGAGAGATTATGATGAAACTGAATACAAGACAATTCTCTTAACCATTTTTTTGGCTTTTGATAAAAATCTTTTCTAAATGTACATAAAAATATAAAACGAATATAAAAAAGTGCCTTATCATCATCTCTTTCTCTGACTAAATAAGAAGGATCACTTGTAAACCAAGACAAACGACTATCTCTGTGCCTTTGGACTTATCTAATGCTTTCACAGTGTACCATGATCAATTCTGCAAGGTCAATAACGTAAAAAACCTCATTTAGCATTTAATAAAAATCTTACGTCAAATAAAACTGAGATGACTTGTGATTATATACGTGTATAGTGTTTTTCTTTTTTTAATAATAGTGTCACCCAATCAATTATTAAAGCTGATAATTGAGTCCATAACTAAAAACGCCAAGGCTCTAACGATAACATCACAGTTCATATCTAAAAGCATTATAAACCATTGTGCAAAAAGTTAAAAACTAACGGTACAATATTAATTAAGACATTTACTTATAAATTTTAAAAGAAGTTAAACCCTTTGAAAAACATTTCCTAAACACCACATAAATGGTTAGCCCTCTCCTCTTAAACCCGAATAAAGTAGTACTAACTTTTATATATAATTTTTTTTTTTTGGTAATTTTTTTTTATGAATTTTATTAATCTCATGTTAAAGGAGATAAATTATCTCATGTCATAGAGACAAATTTGTGGGTTCCACCACCTGAAAAAAAAAATGGCACAATTATCAAAAAGTGTGTAAAAGAGAAAGTCATGACATGTAGTATAAGAGTACTTTTTTCCAACTTTTATATATAATTTGAGCCTGACCTAGCACATACGAGATATAAAACTAAATCCAGGGATAATCTAAGAAGCCCAACAACTAAGAGTTTAAAATTAAGGAAACATGTTCATCCTGCATTCTTGCAGACACATAACTATGGTATTAATAGTTCAAAATTTGGATACCAAAAAAAAAAAAAGTTCAAAATTTTACAATTATCCTAATAGTCAATGCACAGATATTTAGTTCTAGCTACACTTAGAAAGCATACTCCACAAGTAGACATTTCGCACATAAAATAGCTTGCAATAGCTATTTTTATCCATTAATGAAATTAAATGTTGTCAATCTATAAGCAGAACAATCAACAATTATATAAATATATAATAGAGGCTTGAAGCCCAAATATCATAATCTAATCCATCTTAACTTAAATTCGTTGATCAGACACTGATTTAGAGTTGGAGTGCACCCTCACATTTATCCTGGCAACCCACACCAAACTCTTGATCCCCTAAGGAGGCATTTGGTACGCGGTATTTTTTAAGATTTTTGGAAAATTAAATTTTTCTAAATTTTTAATTTTCGGATATTATCATAAACTGAATGTAAAAATTATAATTCTGAAAATCAAGATTTTCGGATAAAAATTATCTCCTACACATTTATAAAAGTGTGTGAGGCCCACATGTGAGAAAAAGAGAAAAAATATAGACCCACACATTTTTATATATATATGAAAAACAAATTTATTTCTTATAACATAAGAACTAATAAATCTTATTTTTAATATAATTTTACACCACATTGTCGCAATTGCCTTTTTTTAATATTGGAGATATAGTTTGTATCTTATCTACATCATTTATTTTATAAGCAGTAATGTTTCTATAGCCGTACTACTTTAGGCAATTATTATTTTTTATATTATTTCAATTATTTATTATTTAAAAATATTATTTTGGTAAAATAAATAACCATATTAATTAGGTACTTTCATTTTCCAATAAGATATGACAAAGGTCTTACCATACATGGGTGACCCATATATGTGCCAGGTGGAGTGGCTGCTGAAGGGTAGTTGAGAAGGTAATTAGTTCATGTATTAAATTATATCATTTTTTTTTAGGATCTTTCTCATTTGGATCAATCATAATTAGATCTTTCACCTTTGGATCAATCACAATTAGAACGTTTGGATTTTAGAAATATGTTTTACAAAAATTAAAGTTATTTTAATTTTTTAAAAATAATTTTTTTTTTTGCTTTTATTTTTTATAGAAGCTAAAATTATTGGCTTTCAAAAAAAGACTTTTGACTTTTTATTTATTTATTTTTTAAACAGACATTCACTTTTTTATTTTATTTTCCTCTTATTTTTATTTTTTATAGTAAGAATATTTTTATAACAAAAAAGAAGAAGAAGTAATTTTTGGCTATAAAAAAGCCTATCCAAACGGATACATATAAATATCTTGGCACTTTTTTTTTTTTTTAACAAAATATCTTCGCACTTAATTAACGTCTCAGATAGGTTGAAAGATACAGCTTTTGACTTATGTGTTGCTTTATGAATACCCAAACGAAAAATAAATGACTGGGTCAAGTTAAACCTTGTACGCTTGTCTTATCTCTGTAAATAAAATAATAAATAAAGGCACCAAATTGCTTTCCTACACAGGAATGTTATACACGTATACTTACACCCATCATTTAAGATTTATATACTTTACATTATTTAATTATATCTAAATCTATTTCATTTTCTATAATTCTGTGATGTAGGCAGATGTAAGAATATGGTATTGGGAAATTAGCATTTTTCTGTACTATGTATATGAGCTACAAAAACCAAGCTTTTATAAAGCTCATTGATTTGCTTAAATTTAAAAGTGTAAATATTTAATAAATTATAATTATTAGATATAAATAAAATCAATATTCAAGATTGAAAATATAACTTATATCGATGTAAAATAATTAACATTATATATATTATTACCTCATATATATAATCAAGTTTTACCATTTAATTATATTTGGTCGCGTCAATTTTTTGCACTCGTTTAATGTAATTCTGTCATATAAATGGACGCGAGAGATTGTAGTCATTGATGGATGTGTTTGAGAGCATTTTCCGTACGGAAAAGGAAGCAGTGAACCACGCTCAGTAGTTAATAGATGCCTTTGTGTAATTGTGTTCATAATCATGGGGATAGTAATCTCCCAAATTTGGGTTAGGTAATATCCAAACCCAATTTCTAGCCACATAAGTTCGGTTCGATTGCATAGAAACATAGACTAAAAGATCATACACTAAAATTAGAAAAGACTTTTTATGTTCCAAAAATATTGATGGATAGAGACGTCCATACGGGTGCGGGGGCCCTACGTAGTTGTTGTTTGGTTAGTGGTTTGATATCCATTACATGCCAAAATTCAAAGTTCATCATTGTTCATGTAGCATGTTACAGGGTCCCACTTGTCTCTTCTCCATTCTAGAGCAAGTGCTTATAATAGAAGTGATTAACTCTGCAGAAGAAGATGGAATATGTGATGATTTGTTTGTTTCCTCACCTTCTTTAATGGTTTGGAAATAATTTTCTAGTAATGTCTAGTTAGCTGCAACCTTACCGGCTGTATTGGCTATATTTTATGTCATTTGGGGTCTACCCCTTTAAATTAATTTCATTGAAAATAATGAACAAGCACTTTATGCTGGGTTAAACAATTTTAAAAGCATGTTATGACTAGAGGGGAACAAGAAATTTCTTAGCATTGCACGTGTAAATGCAAACTTTTATTTTGGTTGGAATTCTTTGTTATTGGAATGAAAGGTTAGCATTGTTCAATGCTGGAAGATTAACCATGATAATATGAGTTGGGTTATGAGCAACCAAATTTGGGAATCTTGTCTGGTTATTTGATAAAACGCCTGAAAGAACATCTAATGTGAATGACTGTTATCTATTTCTATATCCTTTAATGGGAGGATATAATTTTATACGAGTGTTTAATTACAGATTTAGCACCTGCACGAAATCTACAATCTCTCATTTGGAGTCTTCCAATTTAATAATTTTAATGAAAATGATGGTTAAACACTATAATTTCACGAGGTTAACCAATTTCACAGGCGTGATCTGACCTACAATAACTTGAACAACTTTGTTGACATTGTAGATAAAAAATGCAATTTTATTTATATCCTAGGTATAGAAAGTTACAATTAAGTCCACGAAGCTTACCTAGCACCTACGATGTATTTGTTGATTAATAAGGAACTAAAATATGAGATTCTGATTAACAGGGTTTATTGATCATTTTGCATTCATTTTTAAATATTTTTATCAATTAGTCCCTCTCCCTTGATTATATATCAATCAGTCTCAATTTGACCTGTTGACCGAAACTTACTCGAGTAACTCACTTATTCAATAAAGTGTCGAGTAAGGGTTTTGTATTAAAACACATTTTACGCCAAAAGGTGTATATATTTTGGGGTGGTGATCTCATGGGTCTCTATCATTTGGTGTTTATCAACCGATTCAAACTGCGATGACTGAACCGAAAAACCGAAAACCGAATTAATCAAAAACCGAAAAACTAAAAACCGAAAAAAAACTCGCAAAATTTAATTGGATTTGATCGGATTTTGGATGTGTTGGTGAAAACCGATCCAATCCAAACTAATCCAATTATTCCTCAACCTTACCATCTACTTACTTTGGCCTTTCCCAATAATAGCCTAAAAATCATATATCAAAATTCTAAATTCAAGACACATTAACCCATCATGTTGAAGAAAGTGGGTTGTGCTTGATCTATATTTTTTTTTTTTTTTTTTGTAAGATACATAATATATTTTTATTACATAGGTTATTGTTGCACAGTAGCTCCTCTATAGGATGAAAATTTGGGTCACTTCATATCTCAGACAACCATATTATAAATTTTTTGTTGAAAGTAAAAGATGATAATTTAACTTTTTGTTGTACAATACTTCTAGATTGCACAATAAACATCATACAAACTTTACAAAGCCAATACATATAAAAGATATGTTATTTGCCAAATAATCAGCATACAAATCTTAGGCTTTTTAAAAAATCGAAAACCGATTCAATCCAAACCGAATAAAATTGGATTGGATCGAATCGAATTTGAAAAAAAATTCAAATCGAATGGATGATTACATAATTAAACCGAAGGGATTGGATCGGATGATTTTTACTTCTAAAACCGATCCAATCCAGACCGCGAACACCCCTACCTGATAGGTAGGTGAAGCCGCCCAAAGGGAAAAAAGGGCTACCACCGAGTCAGAGTGAAAGCTGTCGTGGACGTCGGGGTGGCAATGTTAGGAGTCCCTGATTGTATAAGCAACTACGTGGAATTTATAAGGCTTTGGGCACTCCCACACTTTGAGCTAGCTTTTGGGGTGGTGATCCCATGGATCCCTATCATTTGGTGCTCTCATTGAGAGTCGAACCACGGAAAGGGCTACCTGATAGGTGGGTGAAGCCGAAGCTGTCGTGGACGTCGAGGTGGCAATGTTAGAAGTCTCATATTAATTGTGTAAGCAACTAGTGTGAGATTTATAAAGCCATGGGCATGCTCAAATGTCTCTCCCTTTTCCATCCTATATCAGCAAAATCACCTCCAAATTTCCGAGAACTCACCAAATCGTGTGACAAAAGGTGCTCTCCATCATCAATCTCTAATTTTTCATTGGATGTGTGATTGATTTCGATGAGTATTTGGATGAAATTCCCAAAATCCTAACGTTAACCCTAATATAATTTCATTGGTTGTTTTCTTTTGGATTTGTGGTTTTGTTCAAAAAATTTATGCATTTTGGTTTGTTTTTGCAGCTTTGTATTGGTTTTTAATAGCTTATAGACAATCATCTAAGAGACCCGCTTCAAAGAGGCGTATAAAGAATTGCCACGATGGCTCGTTGTTTAAGTCGGTTGATCTTGACCCAATGGACATGCGATATGGGTATTTGTTCGAAAATGATTAGTACGAGAATGCTCGTTTCGTATAGGAGTATCTTCCGTGAAGCATAGTGGAGTTGATGTCTTTCGATTCGTTATTTTTCATGGTGGATGGGTTCGACATTGTTCATGTTATTGACTAAGCGCACCTGAGAGTACTTGTAGAGATGTTAGCCCTTATTAAAAGATCACAGTGAAGACCTTCCATCAAAATTTTCCTACTTTGACGTAGAATCATGTCAGGCATTGATATTCTAGTGACTTCTAAGATGTAGATGATAGGAAACGTCATGCTACCATCGACAATTATAGGCATGCTTGACATTGTGTTTGAGTAGCTAGGACTAGGAGCACCACTTATGATGGGAAGCGTTATGCTACTCCAGTAAATGAAAATCAACCATTGGTCAAATAAGAGTAAATTAGTATATAATTTTAAAAAGGAGCAAATTAATACATAGTTTTTCTTTTGGTACCAATTAATATATAGTTTTAAAAGGAGGCAAAATGGGTGTTTGGATGGATTTAGAAAAAAAAACTTATTTTTCAAAAATTAAAGCCTTTTGGACCATTTTATGCGTTCGGATAGCAATTTCTTAAAAAAGCAAAATTAAAAAAAAAAGTAATTTTTTTAGAAGTCAAGATTTCTTGCTTTTAAAAAATATAGAAGTTAAAAGTTAAATAATTTTTAAAAAATTAATTTTATCTCAACCTCACTCCAACAAATCTACCCTATTACCATCACTATCATCACATATATTTTTTAGTAATTTTATATACAAAAAGTACTTATTGATTTTATCATCCAAATACTTTTTTTATTTAAAAATGTTTTTCTATTCCATTTAAACATAATATAACTTTAACTTCAAAAACTTATTCTTAAAAAAAAGTCATAAATATTTTATTTTTAAAAAAAGTCTATCCAAATAAGCTCAAAGTAGTAAATTTTTTTAGAAAAACGAGGAAAAAATAATTAGTCAGCTGATTAATTGTTAAGGCTCAGCCAAGTGTCACCGACAAAACCTAATTTAGTTTTCCACACTCTAATGGTCGAAGATATTTTCTAACAATTTATAGTTTGAGAAGTCTGGATGAAATGAATCGGCATAGTCTTTCTCATTTGGGGTCTACCCCTCAAATAATTACCTTGAAAAATGTTGGACAAAGCACTTTCACAAGCATGATGTTACCACAAGGCAAGAACTTGAGTATGCAACTTCTTGTTATGGTAGCTGCAAAAGCATATTTGTGTTTTAGCTGGAATTATGTGTTCTGGTTATACAGAGCTTTGCACTAAAACTTGCAAAGATTAACCATGATTTACGGGTTGCACGTTTAAAATACGGATAAATTTTGAGTGCAACCAGTATACTCACGTCAGTATAACCGGTCATTTATTTTATGACACATAGATAAAAAATATAACATCGATTAGATGATATAATATTTTTTATTCATATATTACAAAATAAATAACCAGTTGCATTGAATCTTGAGTGCAACAATTGCACTCAAAATTTATTCATAAAATACCATATTTCGATTCAGATTATTTGTTAAAATGCCCGAGTCACACCTTAATGTGAACGAGTACCATTTCTTCTTTAATGATGGATTGAGATAATAATATATAATTTTCGTTGAAAAACCCATCTCTCATTTAAACACTCTCCATTAAGTCTTTCATAAAAAAAATGAAGAATCAGCTCCACAATCTACGTTAACCAATATTTATAAATCACACAAGCATGAAATGATTTGAGCATAGGACGAGAATCTAATTAAACAAACAATTTCTTCTGGATTTTGAAGATGAAGATTGTGATTTCCTAGCGTTATTGCCTTATTGGGTATAGAAAGTTTTGGTCAGTTAAAGCAATGATATTAAAATGTAATGAGTGTTAAATGGTTTGACATACATATTCCACTCCATGACGGAAATTTATCAGGGGCCGGATGGAAATTTCACCGTGTCTAAGTGAAGGTGCTACCTAGTCCTAGTCGCCAATGATGACTTTTGGACCCAATTTGCTCTGAATTCATAATTCAGAGCGTTATGAATTCTAAATTGTACTGGTGGTGGCCTTCATTCCCAGTCATTTCTGTGGGGGAAATGGAAACACGCTAAGATTATTTACCTAAACGAAACGCATGATGTAAGCACGTTCGAATACTGTTTTTAAAAATAATTTTTTAATTTTTAAAATAAAAATACAAAAAAACTCATTTGATAAAATTTGTTTTGTAAAATAGTTTTAAGAATAAAAAAAGAGAAAAATGTTTGTCATTTTAAATGATATAAAGTTATGTCATTTTAAAACAAAATAATTTTTTTATTTAAAATTTAAATTAAAAAAAAAATCACTCATTTTCTCTCTCCTATGATTTTTATTTTTTGTGTCTATCTCTCAACTAAAACGACATGACTTATGTCGTTTAAAATGACAAACACCAAATCCAAAAAAAAAATCAAACAGACCCTACACTTTTTATTTTTGACTCAACCTTGACCTCCATTCAGGAAGCCTAGGTTCCATGTGGACTAATGTGCTATGCAGTGATTTTGAGTTGCAGCAAGAAGAGTGTTTGACAAACTGAAGCAAACATAAGACAATATGAAAATGTTAAAAATAAAATAAAAATACCACTCTACCTGAAGAATAAAGGAGACTAATAAAGCAATGTAATTGCAAACTGATTTCCTTATTTCCTGTATTATAACTCGTTTGATAAACTATTTAAAAATCTTAATTTATTAATCCAAACACATACTTAATTTATTAATTCAAGTTTTACATGAGGAATACACTTCCATAAAAATCTTATTTACAAAGCTATATGAATGAATTATATTCAAACCCATTTTTTTAAAACATATGCTATCGTGATGCTTTTATAAAAAAAACTTAGGTTGTGTTTTGCAAGTACGAGAAACTGAAAGTTATTAATGACTAACATTTTTTAAATCATGATACAAGAGTTTATAGACGGAAAAGCAAATTGAATCCTCTATATAAAACCATTCCATGGTTGCAATATTAAAAAAATAAAAAATCTGAATATATTTTGGAGAATTAATTTTCTTATGTGAAAGGGCAGTTCGAACTCATTAGTCAATTTACTGAGCATTGTTCTTTAATTACTATGTCAACCCTTTGAATTGGAATTTTTTTTTTTTCAAAAATAAGAAAATGCAAAGCTTTGCTGAGAAGAAAAATTAAAAACAGCCTCATAGCAAAATAAATAAATAGATAAAGAGGAAGCATCCTTTTCTATGTGTAGAGTTTTGGACAAGGCCCAATAGAATAGAAGTCACATTGGGTCACATCGAGGACTTCAACTCACATATAAAGGAAAGCTCACTTGATCATTGGACCAGCCGGTTTACCCTGTATGGTCGTTTAGAATTCTGTTCAAAACCGAAAGAGGAAAATGGACAACACGTGCACTCTTTTTTTCATTGTTATTAGAGAGAACGGTTATATTTATAAATGGAAAAGTATTTATCATTTTAAATGATATAAAATTAGGTTTGCAGATAAGTTATCTGTAGTAAGCCCAATACGACGTCATTTTGCAGCGAAAATCATGGTATTTTTGTAATTTTAATTTATTTCAGGTTATTATAGTTTTATAATTATAATTTTTAAATGTTCAATCTCAAAACGACGTCGTTTTGGGAGTAAATACAGACAACTTATCTGCAGTAACTGTAAAAATATTTTTCTGTATAAAATTATGTCATTTTAAGAGAAAGATAAACACGAAATAATATTTTTAATTTAAAATTTAAATTAAAAAAAAATCACTCACTTTCTCCCTCGTGATTTTCATTCCTGATGCCTATCTCTCTCCTAAAATGACATAATTTATGTCCTTTAAAAAGACAAAAATCAAACCCTAAATAAATTTTTGGTCTACAAACTATACTATGTACTGTGGATAATATATACTACTTGAACATGTACTACCCATATAATTTGTAAAAGTTTGTAAACTAAATATAACTTAACCCATTATTAAAAGCATGGGCAATATTTATTAGAAAATTGTACATCACATGTGCAATCTAATCTCAATCGTGGAATGTTGTCTTTTTAGCACAAATATAGGAAGCACGGGACCTAAGGAGGGCAAGCCCAATTTTAGTAACTCAAGTTGCAAAATTCAGTTATTTTTGACAGTTAGAGAAACAAGTGGCTTTCAATTTTTAGCAAATATGCATGCATATCCAAGTCATGTATCATAACCAGAAACCTTGTCATTGAAAGGATCATTCTATATTTAGTATTTACAGTGACCAAAACCACAAGAAAAAGAAACAATCACTCCCCAAAATCACGTTAAATCACCAATGACAACCACAAAAAACACACACCCTCTATTTTCTAAACTCTCCCCCAGGTAATTAAATCAACAACCTACCCACCTTCTTCATCTATATACCACTTTTCCCCCTCCTCAGCCAAGGAAGGGCAGGGAAAACGGCAATTTAAGTGCCCCATTTTCTCTTTCTCTCTTCATTCCAATCAACAAAACCTTTTGCCCATCTAAAATTAATGGCCTCAAAGGGATGGCTTGTTTTCTTCCTCGTAGCCTTCTTGGCCTTGGCCATGGTGGCTGAAGCAACAACAATCCATGAGTTTGGACGAATGGTCACTGCTGGTGATGTTGATCTCATTGTAGATGACAATGAGTTTTTGATGGTTTCTGAATCAAACCATCGACAACTTTATGGGCGCAAAAGGTACATTAGCTATGGAGCCCTTAGGGCAAACCAAACACCCTGTCGTAGGCGTGGACGCTCCTACTACAATTGCAGGCAGAGGGGTAGGGCCAACCCTTACCGTCGTGGTTGCACTGCCATAACACATTGTGCCAGACAAACTGATTAAATCAACAAACAATAAGGAGAAGAGGAACATGCTACAAGTGACTTGTTCTTTTATCTTCATATTCATCAATATTGGGATTCTTTAATAACATAATTCAAATTGCCAAAATTTCCTCCATTCAAACAATATACTTTTAAAAAAAATAAAGTCATCTTATTTATCTCTTTGGGGTGTATGTTGTCTTAATTTATTACGATTATTGTGCGAAATACTAATGTAAGAAGGTTGGAGCAACCTGGTCTGTATCTCTATTGTTCTATGTTAAATGTATGTGGTTCTTTCTCTTCTTCTCATTATTATGTATATGGAGGAAATAGAAAATATGAAGTGATTAATTTAATTGTTATGTGAACTTTCCCAATGTTTCTTTTATTTCCTGATATAAACTCCTCTTAACTTTGTTTTTTCTCTTTTTTTCATTCCACGTATCAAAAGTTCTCCGCGGTAAGGGTTAGTTTTGAACTATATTGCTAGAATAATTTATTTAATTTTTACATTATCCTCCAATTATGTATAATATCGGGTGGGATCTGCGGCATTTCTTAAAAAAATAATATTAATTGTATTGGGGATAGGGTGAGGAACTCAATGCCCCCACTAGAAAATACTTCTCCTGTTCTCCAGGCATACCAAACTAAAAAAATGCCCAATTAAAAACACCCAATTAGTCAAAGAGTCAAGTCTTCACAACTCATGTCTGACTTTGAGATGCTACATGGTTAAGACTTAGTCGGAAGGTTGTTCCTTTCATTCTGCTATTTGGTTATTTGGTTTAGTGAGGCGGTGATCTTCGGAACTATTAAAGTAACTTTGCAAGATGGCACAGACGTGCATCCTACGTATTTCTTACTAATTAATGATGCTTTTGGGTTTGATCCTATTATGGGTCTTTGCCTTAATTAGGTGGGCTTCAAGTATCTTTTTGGGGCCGGCATTGTAGGTCTGGATCATTAATTTTGCATTTAGCGGCTTATATATATAATAAATAATTAAAGATAACGAAATATAAATAAAACTAAAAATTAAGATTAAGATTGAGAATATTACTTTCAGATACAAAATATTCATATCCCAATATATATTTTCCGTCTTTTAAGTTTCTGGATATGGTGCTATCATAACAGCCTCTCACTCATGCTTGCTCCTTTGTAATGAGTCCCTTTTTCTTTTTTCTTTTTTAAGTTAATTCAACTCTAATTATTTTTTGAGGCAAGTTGACTCTTTCTGGTATTCTCAAGAGTTTCGACTCTATGAGCCAGCTATGTCACGAATTCAGAATGCAGAGCACGAATCAGAGATAAAAATATTTAAATCACTCCCAAATGTGACATGTGAGCCACCACGATTTCTCTGCCTTATGTTATGTAATTGGCCAGATTAGTTAATGGGTTTATCATCTATCATTTAACATGACCACAAAAATTTTCCTACACACACACCATTTTGTGGGGCCCGCAGCAAAAAAAAAAAAACTTCGGCACGCAAAACGAATCTCTATAACATAACACAATCACTTTTCCTACAACATAACTCTTATAAAACCCTTAGTTAATAGTTAGTATGTTCATAATCTCTGCTTCAATGTTTTTGTCTATGTTATTTAAAGAATTATATTTTGGTAAGCAACTTAAATATTTGAATTCTTTACGTTCTTGTGCCAGAGATGGTGTTTAATGTCATTTTATTTTTACTACACCCGCCATAATTAATAGTTGTTCTTTCTTAAAAAACGCCTATGTATGTTTCTTAAGCCTTTGTCGAATTGTTAGGATGCTCATGGAAACTACAAAGCACTGATACCGACACGGCGTCTTCGATATGTTTCTGATATGAGTGTCTGATACGTTACTTCAAAAATAATAATATTTTGATATGTTCCGATAAGTCTTAGTATTAAATAATATTTTTAATACAAAGTATATTACACACTAACAAAATATAATAAAAGAAAAATCATAACCACAAACAATAGATTATAAATACAAAATTGATAAATACCTCAACTATTGTAAATCATAAGAATAAAAAATACAAATTGCTTCAAACAGAAGGAAAAAATGATTTTTTTCAATTTTCATAGTCGTACAGAAGCAAAATGCCAAAAACGACTAGTACTTGGTTATGAGATATAAAAATACAAATTTATGTAAAAATAATTTACATAATACAAAATAAAAATAAAAATGATATGAAATTAAAAAAAAAAGAACAATTCATTTCAGACTTCAGAGGGAGCATGAATAGCGACCGACAGCAAAGGAGAAAGAAAGAACAAAGATGAACGAAATGGTGGAGGAGGAACACGAACCGACAGCAAATGAGGAAGAAAGAACGACAGCAAATGAAACGGTGGAGGAGGAACAAAAGAACGACGATGGCGAACCAACAGTGGAGGAGGAGGAAGAACGACGGCAAACCAAACAGTGGAGGTGAGTGGAACTTTAAGTGAGCTCTCAAATTCGATCGATTTAGGATATTTTTGGGCAAAAAAATACCCTTCATTTTTTAAAAAATTTACAAAAGTGTCGTTTGACCGTTTTGACCATCTGATACGCCAAAATGAGTACCCGAAACATATTCATATCGGACGTGTGTCCGATACATTGCAATTTATTTTTCACGTATTTGTGCTTCATAGCGTGGAAATGTCTCTCATATTATAAGAGATAATTTTATCTTTTATACACACATAAAAATATGTGGGACACACAATAGAAGAGAAAAAAATAGGCCCCACATACTTTTATGCGGGTATAGGAGATAAAATTATCTCCTACTATAATATGAGAAATATTAATCTATATATACATATATGTATATATATATATATATATATAGTTCATTTTTTCTGCAGTCAATGCAAATAAGTTATCTGCATTGAACCCAAAACGACGTTATTTTGGGACGAAAATCAAGGTTTTTTTTATAATTTTAATTTATTTCAACATTATTATAGTCTTTATCATTATAATTTTTTTATCTTTCAATCGAAAACGAAATGATATCGTTTTGAGAGTGAATGTAGATAACTTATATGCATTCACTGTAGAAACATTAAAGTCATATATATATATATGGGAAATTTGGGTGTCCTGTCACTGGAAATAAAGTTTTGTCCAGTTACCGCATTATAACGATATACTCCCGGAATACATAGTTATAATGTTAAAGTTGTACTTTTTTTTCTCTCTTCATAAACTTGTCTATTAACGTGGAAAATGAAAAAAAAAAGTATAACTTTAACATTATAATTATGTATTTCTCCTAATATATAGTTATAATGTTGTGTCTGGACAAAACTTTATATCTAGTGACTTGACACCAGATTGACCCTATATATATAGGGTTTAATATTTCTCAAGTTATAGGATGTGAAGAAAAGAGAAATAAAAAGAAAACATGGGACCCACACACTTTTATATTTGTATAGAATATAAAACCATCTCCTACAACTTGAGAAATACTAATCATATATATATGTGTGTGCGTGTGTGTGTGGCAAAATGATTTGTAACGTGACTGCATATAAGCATTGATGCAGTCACCTAAAAATTACGTTATTTTTTGTAGGATAAAGGAAGTTCGCGTTCAAAATTATTTGTAGAAAATGAAAATATTATATTTATTTCTATCTTTGTATGATTATGATTCTCCATATTTAATGCTATATATTTATTTTTATTTTTATATGATTATAATTTCCCATATTTAATGCTTTCACACTATAAAACGACATAATTTTATATGACTGAACCAATCCTTAGGTGCAGTCACTGTACCAATCCTTAGGTGCTATCGTAGTATCAATCCTTAGGTGCAATCACTGTCCATCCGCTAAACCCTATATATATATATATATATATATATATATATATATATATATATATATATATATATATGGTTAGAATTATTTTACACTAGTGTAAGTTACACTTTCAATCTTGATCGTTGATCTTATTTATATTTAACGATTTTGATTTATTGAATATTTGATCCATTGAATGCAAGCAAATTGATGATCAAAATTTGGTATAAGAATAAGAAGTCTTTCACTCAATTTTGATCATTGATCCACTTGTATCCAATGGCTGACGTTACTAAAAAATTAGAACTGTTAGATTTAAGTCGGATCAACGGTCAAGATTAAAAATGTAACTTACACTGGTATAAAATGATTCGGACCCTATATATATATAGAGTAAGTTATATTTACAAACATTTATTTACAAATATTTACAAACTACACTATGTACTACAGGTAATATATATACCATCCATAGTACATAGTATAGTTTATAAGAGTTTATAATCAAAAAATTTATAAATATAACCGTGTTATATATATATATATATATATATATATATATATATATATATATATATATATATATATATAATGAGGAGTTGCTTGCCGAACGCATGTGCCTCCATTGGGCCAGATACCGGTTTTGGTCTAAGTTTACATTCATGCGAATTCATTAATTTTAGTTTCACCAAAAATGTTACACATTGAAATCTTTACATAATTTTGACACTTATTTGAAAAATCAACAAAATGAGAGTATGTGTTTGAATACATATTTTTATGTTTTAGTATTTTCAAAATATTATGTAAAAATAACTAATCTGATATTAGAACAATAGAACTTCTACTATGAACTTCTACTATTCGGGTATTCAAAATTTGATGATTGCCACCCTATTCTTCTAAAGAAAAAAAAGGTTTACATTTGTCATTTAACATGACACAACAAACTTTTCTACACACACGACATTTTGTGGGACCCACACTTTTTGAAGAAAAAAAAAATTACGGCACGCAAAACGAATCTCTATAACATTACACAATCACTTTTCCTACAACATAACTCTTATAAAACCCTAAAAAAAGTTATCCACTTTTGTTCGTTATTTCGTCTATTTCGGCCGCAATGAATTGCGAAACCACCAATATCGCCGGTTCCTCCAAACACACTTTTGGCTTTCAACTATTAACATTTGTAAAATTCTACAAAGATCAATTACAAGCATTTAACGTAAATTCAATTTACTTGTTTTTTTGTTTTTGGATAAATCATAGATATTTTCCACAGCGTCCCTCGCAAAAATGATACTAGCTAATATCGAATACATACTCTCACTTCAACTACTCAGCTCTCCTACACCAATGATACTAGCTAATATCGAATACACACTCTCACTTCAACTACTCAGCTCTCCTGCACCAGAGTTACCTTCATCTGCTAATTTAATTTACTTGTTAAGCATCGCCCTTCGCGTGCATATTTATCTATCTCAAAGGATTGCTCACTTACGAGAGAGAGAAATCGTATTTACACGCACTATATGTCAGCTAAAAAAAAAAAATTTGATGGACCAGAAGCGCTGGCTCTTATGATTCAAAGGTAGCGAAGATATAGTCAAAGATGTCATGCTTGGATTTTTGTCATCACGCAATAAGATCCATGGGCTTATGAAGGATGATCATCAATAATACATCAAATCAAAACAAGCCACATGTGAAATGTTTTATATTTTTCCCAGAAATGATTGCGAAATGGAAAAGAATAGAAGGTGACCTTGATAACGGGTAAGCAAAACGCAACAAGGGTGTCCAAACAGTGCACATGTTAAGTTTCAAACTCCCAATAAATGCACCACCAACCATGAGTAGCAAAGTCTACAAAAATCATATATACAACACACACAAACATACAACAAGCACAAAGAGGTCATCTCAACACCATGTTTTCTAGCTCTCCCGTTCCCGTCACTACCTCCCATCTTTTCTTTCCTTTCATCATCACAAGTCCCACTTCCTCTCCCTTCCTTCACTTTCTATGTCCCCATTCACTTCAATTCTGGTCTCCTTCGAGTCAAAAAGGAAAATTAAAAATACTAAGCCGGAGAAAGATGGACTATCATTGCATGATTGCTTAACTTTATATTCAAATCAAGACCCTTACTCAAAAGAAACGGTGTCCCTACAACCAAGGAAAAAAAAAACTTTAATGGCTCAAATTGTACTTCTCCGTTCACCCCATGAATGGATTTATTGCTCTCACCTAAACGTCATCAAGCTTAGTTTGACTTCTTACATAACGGCAATTTTCAAAATTTATGGAAAGGATATGAACTATCACATTGTATAATCTAAATTCTCATTAAAAAGATTTTCCATAACAACTATAACACGTTAAGAAACAACCTTAAAGTTATTCAACAAGGGTGAATTTTATTTTATTTTTTCATATTTCGATTATTTTCAGTGTAAACCTACATAGTGGATATATCTTGATGGTGTAATGTAGTGATTTGGCACACTAGCACAAAGTTGTACATCAAAGCGGTGGATGCTTACAACACAAGCACATAGAATGCCTGCCTTGAGTGCCTTCATCTCATCTTTGGGCATATTTTTCCGTCACTCAGAAAGGCAACGAAAGGGTCAAAGATTCCTTCCCTATTCTTCTACTCTTTGACAGCTAGCCCGACACTTTTTTTTTTTTCTTCTCTCTCCCCACTTGTTATAAAGTTTAGTTTATTAGTATGACTAATTAATTAATTATGAATGTCCTCGAGCTGAAGAAACTGAATCAGGTCACCAAATTCAATAGTGGCATTAAATGAATGATTTGACTGTAGTTAATGAATTAAAATCCCCTGAAATCCACAGTGGAACTACGCAAAAAACAAGAGGGAAAATTTTTATTTCCTCTCCTTCATTTCCCATAGATCCCAATAATACCCTCCTTAATAATAATATAATAATAACAAATAAATATATTTTTCTTTGTGTCGTAAGAAAAAATTATCTTATATTATAAAAATAAAAATATAAACGAGACTCACAGAACAAATGGTAAAACCCAATCTTTTTTTTTTTTTTTTGATAACAAAACCCAATCCTTTTTACGTGTAGGAAAAAAATTATTTATCTCGTGTATGTGATAAACATAACCCAATAACAAATGATAAAATTTAAAGGTGTCTTAAGTTAATCAAAAATCGCATTTTCGAATTTAACTTTTTTTATTTTGACCACAAATTCAACGATTAGAGAAACAAAGAAGCAGATTTTTCTGCTCGCTCTCGCTTAATTAAATTGGTAGCGAACGAACGAGGAAAGAAGAAGAAGACGAACAGAGCATAATTTTAAATACAATTGAAGCAAGATTATTCCATTCTCTTCATAACCCATTACAAATTTTTCCCTATTATCCGCAACAATGACAATAACATATAAATATATATATATATATATATATATATATATATATATATATATATAATAATCTTACACAAAATCCAAAAAGACGGTAACCAAAAAAAAATAAAAATAAAAATAAAAAATCATTCAAGATGCAGAAGAAGGACCTGAAGCTCTGGGAGATGTAGTAGGAAACAGAGGAAGCAAACGGGGTTCAGCATCCCTCGGAGTTGAAGCCGGTGAAGGGTGCAAGAAAAACCCTTTCTCTTTTATAGCTTTTTCTTCTGCCTCTGCATCCAAAGAAGGGCTTCTAACGAACCCGGGTGTGGCGGATCGGTCAAACGGGTCGGGTATGAGGGGCGTGACGGGGCTGAGGACGAGGGAAGGGAAGTCAAGGATGCTTGGGGAGAGGATCTCGGGTTTTCGGGGCGAGAACCCAGAATTGTTAGATGATGAGGAGAAAACGGGGATCAAAGGGTTGATGTTGAGGTTCTTGAGGGAGTTTCTGCGTTCGTAGAGCTTGAACCCGGATTGCTGCTGCTGATGCTGCTGCTGCTTCTTGGGTATGGATTTGATGGGTGGGATGTTATGGGTCGGGTTGGTGGGTTTGGAGCATGAGGCTTGTTTTGCAGTCTCGGAGGATCCGGTGAGCATTTGGACTACTTGCTTGAAGGAGGATGTGTCCGCTTGGACGAAGGTGGTCGGGTACGGGTTGGCGGGTTCGGATCTGGTGATGGGTTTTGGAGGCTGAGGGTGGAGGAGTCCATTGGTGTTTGAGGTGTGAAGAATAAGCGATTGTTTGTGATTATTCTCTTGGTATCTTGGGGACATGGAGTCCATGAGTGATGAGTTAAAGAGAGAAACAGAAAAGAAAAAAAAAAAAAATAAGAAGAAAGTGAGGAGTGTGTTTGTGTGTGTGTTTTAGAATAGAGTAGTAGATGAGATGAGATAAGACTTTTGTTACTTTGTATTGTTTTGTTTTGTTTTGTTTTGGTAAGAAATGTTCTCGTAGGGACCTTTAATTCTTCTCCTCATCGAAACATGTTCATGCTATCCCTACGCGCCATGTATGTCGTGTGTTGTCTCTGTATCTAGACAGATTCTTACACTCAATTTATTAAAAATACACAATGTCAACACTATGAATATTTTTTACTTTTCATGAGATAATACCAAAGAAGAAAAATAATAATTCCTTTGCTTTTTCTTATTATTTCATTTCATTTTTATAATATTCCTTTCCTTTCCTTTCTTTTCTCAAATTCTTATCAAACAAATCCAAAGCCTTAGATTATGTTAAAATATCTTCTGTATTTGTTGCTAATGGAATGTTAGTTAGTGATGGATTCGGACAAACAAGGAAAAGTAAATATATTATAATCAAATTGCTAATATCTTCTGTATACGATTTATTCAAGATATATATGATATGTTTAATTAGTTAATAGAATTAAGTTTTTTACATTCAATATAATTTTATTTTTCCACTCAACGTCATTATAATAATTTTTCCAAAAAAATTATCAGCCTTCTAGAATGAAGGATTGACTACATTATTTTTCAACAACAATAACAGTTGGCTAATGGCTGGGCTATATTATTCCATTTCAAAATTTCAATCATTTAATATTTGTACTTAAATATTAAAAAATTTATTAAATATTAGTAATTTTAAAAAAGTAATTATATTTCACTAAATTTATTTCTGATTTCATTAATATTCTCTTTTATTTTACTTAGTAAAGATATCTAAAGATAAGGATAAAATTTAAAAAATATTTCATGTTTTACTAAATTTTAAAGTGCTGAATAAAATAAGGTATATGGATTATTTCATGATATTATATGATCAATTAAATAATAGAATTAAGTTTAATTTTTGCAATCAACAGAATGCAATTTTTCCACTCAATGTCTTGATACTAATTATTCCGATAAACTATCCTTCTAGAATGAGGGACTAGCAACATTTTTAATTTATTTTTTCAACAACAACAGTTGGCAAATGGCTAGGTTATACTTCTTCAATTCTAAAATATCAGTTATTTAAGACTTTATGTCAGTATTGATAAAAAAAAAATATAGTTGTCTTTGACCAAATTTATTTGATTAATATTTTATCTTATTTTACTTAATGGAGATACTAGGAAGTAACGATAAAATTTTAAAAATAAATACTATTTTTTAATTTTTAAAACAATAAAAATATTTTTTCAAATTACAAATATTTTACAAGGAAAGGAGCAATTGAAAAAAAAAGGAGAAAGAAATAATTTTATTCTATGACGTAATATTTTTATTTATTTATTTTGGGGTAGGGGGGTGGTGTTCAATTGCAAACATAGAGGAAGAAAAAATGGGTACACATGCCCCCTGAATTTGTAAAATGTTTTCATCATCATCACCTTCGTAACTTATCATTTTAGCCTTTGTTACCTTTCAATGATTGTTTCTATTGCGTGAATGAGTAAATAAAATTCATTATACATATAAAGAGATATATTATTACTTTTTTTTTTTATCTCATTGTCTTTGCCCCATCACCCAAAATTTCTGAACACAAAAGCCACAATTATAGGCCATTCGAGAAAAAAAAAACCTTTTAAAAAAAAATTCTAAAAAAACTGTATAGGATGATTTTTGAATGTTTAACAGTTAAAATTACAGTATAATATTTATTAAAAAAAGATTTTATAATTTTCATATTAGATAGAAAGAGAATTCTTATGCCATACAAATAAAAAGTCATTTAAAACTTATATGTTAGAAAAAAGTCATATGTGAGATTTATATTTATACAAAAATCGAATTTAAAACTTATATATTAGAAAAAAGTCATATGTAAGATTTATATTTATATAAAAATCGATGGACGTGAAAGAAAAATTTAATTCTCATAATTATAAAACCCTTAAAAAAACGTTTGATTTGTGCTTTCAATGCAAGGACCAAGTAAAATTTTGACTAAACTAGTAAACATTATTAAAGAGAATAAATTATAGAAGTTGAAGTAAAACCAAATTTTTTTTGTAAGAAGTAAACACGCGCCTATAGAGGGTGGGGTTGGATGGACAAAGGATACCAAATGGTAAAGCTCCATTAGTGATATTTGGAATTTTAGACAAACATGAGTAGGAATAGGGCTATAGATGTGGGCCTGATGCCATGACACAGAAAGTAGAAAAAGCGTCAAAAAGAGTTTAATATTTGGTATTGACTCGCAGAGGCAAAAGAAAATCATCGTGACTCTGACTACGCTTATGCATTCTTGTGCCTTGTTTGGGAGTACTCATATTATCTTCCACATTTGCATTATTAGTGACAACTCCGATTAAACAATTCAGGAAACTGTCTAGAACTACATTAGATTTTTATGCACCCTATTCCTATGAACAACCTCACAATAACAACCATATTACCCTTTTAACTATGCATTGTAATTCAACATTTGCACCTGACAACTAGTAGTCTAGTACTGAAATATGTCCCACAGAACTGATACGGATAGCATTTTGTCTTGTATAAATTTATTTGGTACATGCCAATAACAGATTCTTAGCGTTTAATCTTACTAAAGATTGTAAACCATGCCACATCTGGTTTTGTTTGGTGGACATTAAAAGAGTTATGGATTTGGATAAAAGTTTAAAAGGTTTCCAAATTAAGGTTCAAAACAATATATGATATTAGTGTTTTAGTTCATCCTTCCATGGTATAGCTAGGAGGAAGTTCCAATTTAATTTTACATGGTTAAAATGTTAATAATAGTATTCACTTTTTCAGTATTATGATTTGCGAGTATAAAATTTTTTTTACTCCCTTTTAACAATTATCAGTTATCAACTTCCCTTCTTTTTAAGATAAACATATATTTATTTAGAAAATTGATAGCTGTTAAAGGGTCAAATTTCATGAGTAATATCTCTTCAAGTAATACAAAATGATTGGTTTTAAACCGTAGAGAACCCTGATAATCTTTTCAAATACCTTTACTTTTCCACAAGTCAGACTTATCGATGCACCCATTGAGATTTATACTTAATTCCCAATTCCAGGATCCTAAGCAACGAAAGAATAACAAGAGAAAAGTGACAAGTGACAAGTGAATCCAATTCCCCAATTTTTATAAACTAAAAGCTTAAAAAGACTACAAATGCTGTAGAAATTATCGGAAGGAAAGGAAGGGACCACAATCACTAAGGGCAACACTTAGTATAAAAAAGGACTCCATTTACGTTTTGGACAATCCTAGATGCAGCCGCTAAATACGTTTGCAACAATTTTATTCCATTGAATCGGCAAGCCCGCATTATGAAAACTAATATTTAATAGCTGCACAAGGTCGTTTAGCATATACTATAAAAGAAATTGCAACTTCAAGTCTAACGGACATAAAAACACATAACAAATAAAAATCTGTTTGGACACGACGGTCTTTTAAATTTTATCAAAAATTGTTGTTAATGTAAGAAGAAAACTTAAAGAGTCAAAATGTTGAATATTATTAGGCTGTCTGAATTAGAATTCAATCACTCCTTAAAATAAAATAATAACCCCAATCAACATACGAGTTTAAAAGTTAGAGAGCAATTATTATATTAACTTAAAATGGACTATCGCTATATGATACTGAAAAACCTTTTTTTATTCCTTACGACACCCTTGACATGGAGACAACTTTCTTTGCTCGAAGAGTATATGTTATTTCTATTAAAAAGATGACATATGCCTAATTTTTTTTTTCTCTCTGATGTTAATTAGCTTATCCTATTGAATAAATAGTACTCTTGGAGCATCTTAATAATTTCACTTGAGAGCTAATTGTTTACTATGGTTCAGGAGCAAGTGTTCCCTTTTTAAATATAGGAGGAAAAAAGGATTGAGGGAATTTGAAAAGAAGAAAAAAATATAAATAAGATGAAATTTTATTTTATTTTTGAAAAAAGGACCACAAAAGCACACTAAAAAAATCCCTATTTGGGTATACAGGTACTTAAATTAGAAAGGACATGAAATTTCTCACCTCGTAGCAGAGATCATTAGCAAAACAGGAAAAACGAAAAAAAAAAAAAAAAAAAATGGAATGGTAGGTGTTTCAATAAGAAGATCCAACACGCCAAGTTTTGTGATACAGATAGTTAGCTATAATAAGAAGAAAGACCAAACTTCCTTTGAAATTCATGGTAAAATAAAAATTAAATTAACTCTTGAAAACTAGTAAATCCAAATTAACATCTTAAACCAAAAAAAAAAAAAACTGTCAGAAACTAATAGACACAAGCATGCGCTGAATGGAACTTCCGTAACTTGGTTACCTCTTTTACCTTAGGAACGATGGAATAATAACTTTACGATAACTAATAGCAATGTTTTCATAAAAAAATGTATGTACAAGATAAAAGATGCAGCAGAAGTAATTTGAAAATGTAAGAGATTTTATACTCCAAATTCTAAGTTGTTTACTTCATGAAAGACATGTTAAGATGGTTTTTTTTAGGACAAATCATGTCAACAGTCACAGTGAAAAGGCATGAAGCTTCTTCCAACAAAAATATCATCAAGACTTCAAACCTCAAAGTCTCTCGTTTTGTCTCCTCCTCCAGCGTTGTATTTTGCTGGCTTTCATATTTGACAGCTTTTGGGGTAGTTTCGGGTATTGTTTGCTATCCTATTCATAAAAGGCCCGCCGTGCCTATTTAAGTGGTAGTTTCAAATTCCATTTTGTTTTGAGATTCCACAAGGCCCAAGCCTCGTGCTAGATTTAAGCCTAACTTTAATCACAACTCTTTAAGAAATATAGTAAATATTCTTAAGGATTAATGTTTCTCCTGAAATAACTTTATCTCATACTCACACATAATGTGTAGGACCATATGAAGAGAAAAGAGAGAAAAAGAAAACATGGATCCACATATTTTTATATATGTGTAGGACATAAAATTATTTCCTATAACATGAGAAATATAAATCTCATATTCTTAAGATGAAATTGTATATGAGAAAATGCAGGGATTGACATTAGGAGGGAAAAAACGAAAAAAGCTGAGTTTCAATAAAGATTTAACCAAACCCAATTAATTTTGCCCAAGACTCCGGGGGTGACTTAAGTGGTAAGCAAATTTGAACTTAGTAGTTGAAAAACTTTTGTAATGTCAGAGTTTCGAACCAATAGGAAAGGAGGAAAAGTCTCAATATTCAAACAAGAATTAGATAAAACTAATAATAATAATAAATTAAACATGTCCTCCAAAGAACAAGGGATGCTAAATAGTTTCCTCTTTCTACCTTACATTGAGGTGGAGGTTTGGATGAGTCTTCTATGCAGGTTCCACTTTCAATAGAAATATATACTTTTGGTTACACTTCCAACCTTCTTTTGGAATGAAAATGAAAATGAAAACAAGCACCCTCCAAATTGGTTTGTCCCGAATCTACGAGTGAATGAACCAACATTATGTCTTCATTGTTTCTCATTCGCTCCATTGACTTCCTTATTGGAGTGTTCAGCTCCACTATTATAAAAAACATTGGAATTGCCATCATTCTGCACAAAAGTGGAACATCAGCATAGATATCAAAGCAACCTAAATATACACACCCCAGTTAAAGGTAAATATATCTCAAAGCTTGAGCGAACCTTCAAACCCACCCCCACCCTCACCCTCAATTTTTATTTAAAAATGGAGTAAATGGGGGGAAAACGTGATGAACACAAATTATTAATTAAATCTTTTGGTCCACAAACTCAGGAATCTTTATTTTAAAAGTGGGGATATTCTTACTACTAGAAAAATTCACTACCAACCTACTACTTCCATAATCACCATTAGATCAACATTTTCTCTTTCTTCAAAAACTTTTTAGCATTTTCTCTCTTTGATCCAAAGGTAATTGTGGAGGTAGTGTGTTGGTAGTGGATATCTTTGGTAGTAAGAATATCTCCCCTCTTATTTTAATAGGTTAGTAAATGAGATAAGCAGACCAACATACCTTTTTAGGGAGACCATGAGTTGACGTAACTTCATGTAGCTTGTGCATAAGCATTTCTTCTTCCACCTATAAATCAGGACTCCAAAATTTAAGGAATTCAAATCGATGTAGATGACCACATGAATTTGAGTTTAATATAAAGCTCATCAAAGAAAAGTTCAACTGAAGTTAATTTATGTCTTGAAATTGAATATTTACACTTTCAACCCCCAAAAAAGAAAACTGTAACGTCATCAAAATCATCACCATCAAAAACTACGGGGAAATTCAACTGGGACAAAGGCAGGGGGATAAACACTCATCTTTTTTAAAGTTTGTCCTCTCTCCACCAATTAAACATGTTAGTAACACATGAAACTGAAAGATCACGAATGGTATCATAATCAAATGTGGCTTTAAACCAAGCCATCAAAAAGGGTGTTATAAATATATCTATCAGAAGATAAATCATATAAAGAAATGATAAAATCAATGGGATATAATGTTTTGTTATAAGATATTGAAATTAGATATCAAATGAACTAGATCAGTAGGATAATGAAATTTCCAACTATAAATTAGCATCAAAATGCAAAGACAAAGGAGCCATCAACTTAGGTATATAAGCATGGCACATGGAAGATAAATCAGTACGAAGGGTTATCTTGCTGCAAGAGATCAAAAATGGAGTAAACGGGGGCAAAATGTGATGAACACATATTATTAATTAAATCTTGTGGTCCACAAACTCAGGAATTTTTATTTTAATGGGTTAGTAAATGAGATAAGCAGATCAGCATACCTTTTTAGGGAGACCATGAGCTGACGTAACTTCATGTAGCTTGTGCATAAGCATTTCTTCTTCCACCTATAAATCAGAACTCCAAAATTTGAGGAATTCAAATCGATGTAGATTACCACATGAATTTGAGTTCAATATAAAGCTCATCAAAGAAAAGTTCAACTAAATTTAATTTATGTCTTGAAATTGAATATTAACACTTTCAACCCCCAAAAAAGGAAACTTTAACATCATCAAAATCATCACCATCAAAAACTACGGGGAAATTGAACTGGGACAAAGGCAGGGGGATAAACACCCATATTTTTTAAAGTTTGTCCTCTCTCCACCAATTAAACATGTTAGTAACACATGAAACTGAAAGATCACGAATGGTATCATAATCAAATGTGGCTTTAAACCAAGCCATCAAAAAGGGTGTTATAAATATATCTATCAGAAGATAAATCACATAAAGAAATGATAAAATCAATGGGATATAATGTTTTGTTATAAGATATTGAAATTAGATATCAAATGAACTAGATCAATAGGATAATGAAATTTTCAACTATAAATTAGCTTCAAAGTGCAAAGACAAATGAGCCATCAACTTAGGTATATAAGCATGGCACATGGAAGATAAATCAGTACGAAGGGTTATTTTGCTACAAGAGATCAAAATCAAATGAGCTAAAATCACCGATTAATTAATATAGGGCCAGAAATTATTATTAACCTCCAAATAGAAAGTACTTTTCTCTCTTATAAGCATCTAATTGCAAGTTGTCATTGTCACTAGAAAATGCAGTAAAGCCTATAGCATGTCGAATTGCTTATATACTACCTATACCGCAGGGTTACATAAGATGTGTCCAATGGAGGGTAAAGTATGTTAATGTAGGGGTGCTCATAGTGACAAGGGTAGAGACCCAAGCACAGTAGAGGTTTCCCATGGTGTGCATAGGGGGGGTGTGTGGCCAAGATGGCTCTGCAGAGGGGCAGAGTAACAACATAGGTAGAGAGTTGAGAAGAAGATTTGCCCCCACCATGTCTGGGGGGTATTTAAAGAGGAGAGCCCTCTCTATCATGGGGGAGCGAGCTAGTCAGTCTCATGCTCTGTCTCATCAAGTCGTGTCTTATCCTGAGATAAGACATGCTGCCCACTGTCAATGTACAGGGGCAGTAGTGCAAGGAAAGGGAGATGTCTCAGTGGTGAGCCTATATGGCTTGTCATAGGTGCCCTCTAGAAGGTTCTATATATGGCTTTAAGAGATTGGACCCAGATGGTGGGCCTAAGGTGAGTATCCAAAACGGAAGTCCCTCAGTTTGGTAGCTTACGGAGTCAGGGTGTCAAGATGTATAGCAGCTTAGGCAGGTTACTCGTAGTGTGCAGTGTTCTAAGTAGGATACGATTTAACCGACCAGTATTACTTCGACCTTCATGAGTTGTTTATTTGTTGTCATCGAGTATGAATTATCTGGTTGTCGATGCTTGAGTGCTTCAAGGAAATCTTCTATTACGGCTTGCAATTGTGTTGTGTTGAATTTGTGTTGACAACCAAAATAAAAAGTCTTGATCATCTTATAAAATAAAGTCAACAGAATTGCAGATCCGAGCTTCGTCAGAAAATAAAGTTATAGATGAAAGCTTCTGGAGAAGATAATGTGTTTCAAATAGAGAGTGATGGAGATTTTAATGATAAATATATATATTCTCTTCTTCAGCAATAAAACTCATTGGTGATATGAATGTATGATAAATAATGCCCATGTTGAATCAAGCAGCATGGAAATTTTAACAGCTGGAATAAAAATATCCTGACCATATGATAATGATGAAATAATGTTGACAGATTTGTAGATGCAAGCTTCTTGAGAAAATAATGTTGTCGATGAAAGCTCCAAGAGAGGATAATGTGTTCCAAGAGATAGAGAGAGATCATGGAGATCCTGATGATAAATATATACATTCCTTTCTTCAACAATAAAACTCGTTGACGAAAGTAATGTTGTAGATGAATAAT
The DNA here is from genome assembly GCF_033153095.1 of Gastrolobium bilobum. Lineage (NCBI taxonomy): Eukaryota > Viridiplantae > Streptophyta > Magnoliopsida > Fabales > Fabaceae > Gastrolobium > Gastrolobium bilobum. The sequence continues at coordinate 115,796 of NW_026899161.1, read as the reverse complement.
ACCCAGTGACTTGGGACTTTGATGTCTAGTTACTCAGATATGTTACTCTATGATCATGACCTGCAATAGCTAAAATAATAGCATTTAAATGTCAATAAAAATGTGCCTAGATGGGACGTTTTCCAGACGCCAGCAATCTAGGACTTTTGCCAAGGGGTAGCACATCTCGGACTTTGTTTACCGGGGATGAGAATCGTCTTGACCTTCATAATTACCGGGGTTGAAAATCGTCTCGGCCTTCGTAATTACCGGGGGTGAAAATCGTCCCGACCTTCCTAGTATACCGGGGGTGAGAACCGTCCTAGCCTTCGTAATTACCAGGGGTGAAAATCATCTAGGCCTTTATAGTATATCGGGGGTGAAAACTCTCATGGCCTTCATTGTATACAATGGGAGAACCATCTCGACCTTCATTGATTGTTTAAGCAGCTCATATGAATCTCATAATCCAATGAGAGGACATAGATGAACAAAAAGAATCATATATATGACGAGATGTTATTGCTGAAAATAAAACCTGACCATGTGAGTGTCATTGGACACTTGGCATGCAAGTGTTGGTTGAATAACTTTTAGTATGTTGATGAATGTTGATCTTCCAGCTGGAAGAGCAGAAGGGCACGTCTTCCTGTTGGGAGGGCCGAAGGGCTGATCTTTATGTTAGGAGGGCGAAAGTGCAGGTCTTCCTACTGAGCGGGCGGAAAGGCTGATCTTCCAGTTGAGAGGGAGAAAGGGCATGTCTTCCTGTTGGGAGGCGTAAGTACTGGTCTTTCTATTGGGCGGACGGAAGGGTTAGTCTTCCTATTTGCTTAGTAGTGTGGCAGTTAGCATTCCGACTATCTTTTCTGACTTGTGGGTTGAGTATTTGCTTATAATCATTTATCCTATTAGTGAATTGATTGACAAACCATGGATTTTGCTTTCCATATTAAACTTTCTTTAAAAAAAAAAGTTTTTCGCGGGACCCGCCTTAGAAGGGATGGAATAAATGAGAAAACCTTGGTATTAATTAATACCAAGTCTTTCAAAAAGTCATGCCACTGTTGACGGCTTTCATGAATCTTTTTTCATTTACTTTCGTGTTGGGTCTCAATTTACATATAAAGGTCCTTAAAGGTATTTACTTGAATACTCTGTGGGTCAAATAGTGGTGCAATCAATAACCGCCATGTGTCATTATCACTTCACAAACACCTAACTATCATAGTAATGAATCATGTGGATGTCGTATCTCCAAATTGAAAAAGATTTGGGGTTGGTGAAAACCCACAAAAGTGAACACCGGTTTAGAACATCGAATGTGAGTTCAACGATGGATCTGATTCGGATTGTGAGGTTGTGGTAATTATTTCCACGGTAAATTTAAGTTGGGCGGTTGAGGTTGAGGCTACCCTTTAGTTGGAGTTGAGGTTGGGTGGTTGCTTGATCGGGTTCTTGACCGACCGATTATGCGGAGGGGCTGATAGAAGAAACACTATAGAGCCAATAGGAATGTGATTGAACTCGGCTGGCATCCAGCTTGGCGGGCAAAAATATGGCTCTGACCTGAACGTCATGTGTTAATGATCGGCAAAGGGTCGATCAGCAAAGAGCGACCTGCGAAAGGGAGACCGACAGAAGGACGAAACGACCAGAAGAGTGGAGACCACCAAGAGGGCGACCAGAAGAATGGAGACTGGAAGGAGGGAAACCGTTCAAATCGAAACCAACGTCCGTCCGGTATTGATGCTTGGTCTAAACTATGCTCTCTTCGGGGTTGAGGAAAGCTTCTCGCGCATGCTTGCTCATGTGTTTCTGGTGACTGAAACGCGTAGGTTCAGGTGTAGGGTAATGTTGCAGGTTGGTCAAAATTTGATCTTCAGATGAGGTTGGCGATCTGATCATGTCTCATGTCTGAATGCGACTAGGGACTGCAACTATAGGTTGGTTTCTCTGATCGGTGAGTGGTTGGCAAGATGAAGTTTAGGTCGACAAGCTGTTGACTGGGCGAATAGATGTTGGTTCTTCTTGCATTGTTGATCGAGGATCTCGCTGAGTTTAGAAAGCACTTGGGTCGAACTGGGTTGATGTCTCTCGATTGAAGGTTGAGGTTGGTTCGTAACTCTGGTTAATGCTGGTTTTTTGGAAATTTTTTATTTGCCTTCTGATATTCTGAAACGTGTTCAGGCGAAGTGCATATCGAGCAAACTTTCTGGAACTCTAACTTTTTCTTCTTCTTTTGTAGATCTGGAATATTCTTGCATTCTTTCCATTTTTTGCTAGATTTGGATTTCAGTGTTCTTTTCTTTTTCTGGTAGATCTGGGTTTTGGAGTTTTTTCATGGCATTCTGATGGTGATGATTATGTTATTCTGGTCGTCTGATATTTCATTCTGGTTTGGAAGACGAAATTTTTTCCTTGACAAGAAGGAACTCCAGCAAAGTGATAACGTCGGTTGCATCTCCATGAGTCTGGTTTTCCTTTTTCTTTGAGTGATATTCCTGTTCCTCAGAACAGAAGAGTTGTTGTCTTTCAACATCTCTAAGTAGAGAGGAGAGAATCGAAGTTTATCGGTCCTACAGATGGTGCCAATGACCGCAAGGGTACATAAAGGGGTGCTCATAATGACAAGGGTAGAGACCCAAGCACAGTAGAGGTTTCGAATGGTGTGCATAAAGGGGATGTGTGTGGGCGTGATGGCTCTGCAGAAGGGCAGAGTAACATCATAGGTAAAGATTGGAGAAGAAGATCTGCCTTCTCCATGTCAAGGGGGTATTTAGAGAGAAGAGCCCTTTTCTATCATGGGGGAACGAGCTGGGCAGTCCCATGAGCTATCTCGTCAAGCCATGTCTTGTCCTGAGACACAACATACTGCCCACTGTGAGTGGTGAGTCTCTATGGCTTGCCATGGGTGCCCTCTATAAGGTTCTAGATGTGGGCTTTAAGAGATTGGACCCAGCTGGTGGGCCTAAGGTGAGTATCCAGAACACTACCTAAATCGTTCAAAAAGAAGAATGCAAATTATCTTTATCAAACAAAAGCAAAATAGTAACGGCCTTCCCTTATCAATTCAAAACAAATGAAGATCAAGTCTAAAAATGTGCAAGTAATGCAAAACTTCAAGCCTTGAAAACCAAATTATGAATTAGAGGAATTCAATTCATGGGGAGAAAGGATGTAAGAACCTGAAGTTTTTGCAATTCATGCAACATTGATCTATGTGCTTCCTTAAGGATCTCATTCTGCTTATCCATATGCCTGTTCACCAGAAACATACTATCAAAAACAGTTCGAGTAAAAGAAGAAGTTGAAGCTAAATCAAATTATGAAAAACATTGGTTGAAAGAACTATACTTCAATAACTCTCCAGAGTGTCTAGGGTCAAAATTTCTAGGTTCCATGCTGATAATAATAATTGAAGATCAAATCTGAAAAATAATCACTCGGGAACACGCACAGAAGAATAACAATCGCACACGTTCTCAGATGTTCTACAAAAGCAATCAGCCTCACAATCAAACTCACCGATTTTGAAATATGAGGAACTTATTGCTACCAACCCAATTAGCATCAACAAAAGCCGAACTTGAATTTGAACAATCACTTCTCTTTACTTTGAGTTGTGCGTGTTTAAAAAAGGAAATTAGGGTTTAATTGAACCGGGTAAGAAAAATTTTATTTTGCTATACTTTCTGTAACGTCTTTGTTCTAAAAAAAATACTTTAAGGTTTCACATTTTTTATTATGCTGCATAAATTGTTTGTTTGCCACGTTAACATAAAAGTGAGTGAGTCTCACTGATTTTTTCTTCTCTCAAATTCTTGCAAAAACAAAAATGTTTTTTTTCATACTTTAAAGGACTAAAGACATCTTATGTTATATAAGAAGAATTTCTTCTCCTACACATACAATAAATATGTGGGTTCTACTAAAAAAAACTTATATTTTCTTTTTTTTCAATGAGATATCTTTTCTTTTTTTCAATGAGATTCACATGTTTGTTGCGTGTGTATATATGTTAAGGATTTGATTATCTTGATCTTATCTTTCAAACAACTTTCCTAGTCATCAGATTAGTTGTTGTCTAGTCATCACATTAATTGTTTTTTATTATTATTCACCATATTAGTTATTGTCTAGTCATCACAGCAATTGTTATTTATTTTTATTTATTGTTTAAATTCTAAAGTGTAACAAACATCAATATATATTTTGACTTCTGCCATTATGCAATATACGAAATATTCTTCACTGCAAACAAGACTTCAAAATTAATCTAGTATATACGGGTATAACTATGTATAATTGTGTATGAGAATATATTCTTCTCATATAACATAAGAACTCTTAAACCCTACTTTAAATACCCCAAACAGGTTGTTACCTTAGAACTAGAAGGAAACCCTTTTCAAGACTTCAAAATTAATCTAGTAAACTTGTATTAGGGCACGTTTGTGTGTTTTTTTCAAGATTATTTTTTTAATTAAAAGGTATATAAAAAAATTATGATTAATCATATTCCGACACGGACACATTGTCCTCTTCCTTTTTTGTTTCATTAGAACACAGACATACGTATTTTCCATTAGCAGTGTTCAAAATCCATAATTATAGATCCAAAGCCGAAAGAAAAATCACAGTCCAAAATCATTAAAGTACACAACAGAGAAAGGCCCACAACCATGGTCATTTTGGCAGAAAATGTCTTGAATCTTCAGGAATCCAATGGTTGATGAGAGGGTCAAGGAAGCATGCACACTATGATTACAGAGTCTAGGAGGGACCCAAAGCATCTTATCCGTTACGAAAGGCATTGTCATTACGATCTTTGTAATAATGGTTTCTACTGTTAATCATGGACTGGACACTATACTCATGCCAAAATTTCTCTACCATCATGGCTTAGCGATTTTAAACTTTAAAGTGCTATTATAGGAACACATTGTCCCTCTCTGGCTTGTTAAGGATAGAAGCCACTAATTATATCATTGTAACATTTTAAATACTTCTGCTTTAATTTCTTGGGGGAATAATAAGGATGTCTGGTTTATAATTAAAATCGAAACAATCATATCTTAAGATAAATAGAAAAGTAGAGCAATTTTGATCAAGTAGCCATTATTTTTCTTTGAACAGCATAATTATAATTAACAGATTGTGCTATACATAGGTTATGCAGTAGGCAGAGGACACGAATTTTGTGAAAACTTTTTTCGATTGATTAATTCAAAGATGTGATATTATCAAATTATTTTATGTACGAAGACAGTATTAGTCAAAGATGGTTTCGGTTTTGCACCTCGGATCTATATATGAATACATATCTTAGAAATAAGTCAAATAATAAATAAAATTATCAGTTTTCATGTGTTTTCAATAATTAAAAATTAAGTGATAGATATATTATTAATGCATTATATAAAAAAGTGTTAAATCGTAGCAAGGAGAAGTCACATTTTCTAACAGCTTTGACTCATTTAAATGGAAACTATAACAATCGTGTAATGTTGCAGATGGATACATTTATCACAATCTGAGAAAAAGCTTTTTTGGTAATATTTATTTTTCAGAATATTATAAACACAACTTTAATGGAAACAAAGCATGTAATTGAAGATGAATCATGATTAAGGATAAAGTCAAAAGAAAGGGACCAAACGTCATAAAGCTTCAAAGCGTAAGTAAGAGTGAAAAACTAAGCAAATTAAACAGTCTAATTAAAGAAAAGAGAGACAATAAATTTTTGCTGTCGTATATCCTTTTTATTCTCAGAATATTATTAGTGATATGCTTATATTTATATATAAAATGGACCCATAATTTTAAAGTGATATACAAATATGGTAGAAAAAATATTAATATTATTATATGACTTTAAAACAAGCATATGTTATATGAAGTGTTACTAAAATTAATCCGACCAGACCAATCAAACCGATTGAATTAATAAGAATTGGTCCGGTTTAATCAATTAAATGGTCATGTATGTAACCTGATTAACAACGGGTGAATTGTTCAAAAATTGAGTTCAACAATGTTAACTTAGTATTGATTTTCTAATTGAATCATTTTTTGAAAATTGCAACAAAATATTCTACCATAATTATATTTCTAGGATTTGCACTTTTCACATAAGGAAATGTGAGTGAAATATCAATCACTAAATTAAATTACTTTAGTTATCTGGTTAAATCAATAATTCATTGGTAGATATTGAAACGATAATTGTTTTGAATTTAATAAGATTAATAATAAAAAAATTATATTCTCATATTGCATGAGATTCATCTCTTATGTTATATTTATGTAAAAAAAATTGTCTCTTTTTTTTATTCTTTTTATAAGTTTATTTTTTTCTAAAATTACTTTAGATAACTTTGTCTGATGTTCATTGAAATGTCGTTGTTTTAGAGCAGAAATCATGATGTATTTGTAATTTTAATTATTTCAATATTATAATAGTCTAAAATAATATTAGATTTTTTTTCTTTTTTTTTAAAAAAAAAAATTGGTAGCCTTTATTTTTTTACTTCATAATATAAAATAATTTATCTGGAAATAAAGTCCTTAGTAATATGTATATAAGTATTTAATTAAGAATAAGAATACACTATCTGACATTACCGTATATCATAGGTCCCACAGCTATATTATGCTTTTATTGCCACCTCGTTTTCACAACGAAGAGAATAACATGCATTGGTGGAATGATTCTACCGAGAAGCTTATATGAGATATGAAGCTACAAGAACAAATAAAAAAACCATTCAGCAAATAAAATAAAATAAGGGTTTTATGAGTATAATGTTGTAGGATATAAGAAAAGTTTTCTACTCTCACAATAAAAAAGAGAGAGAAAGTAAAATGATGAAATAGAAAAAATAATATGTGGACCCTACCTCTTAATTGTGTGTGTAGAAAAGTTTTATTAGGTTATGTAACATGATATTAATAATACCCATAAAATAACGGAAAATGTTAGGAAAAGTTCATTTGGTGCAATAATTTTTTTATTTTTTGTTTATAGTGAGACTCATTAAAATTATGTGTGTAAGAGATTTTCTAACCTCATATTAAAATGAGAGATGTAAAACCCATAAAATAATAAGTTTACTTAGGTCGAGTACAAACTTAAAAAATTGTATTTCGCTTCTTATTTTTGTATTTTTTAACAAGTAGCTTGGCAAAACCCATTGTTATTGGTCCATCACAGGTTTATATTCTAGAAAGTTAAAAAATGGGCAAATAATTAAAGGAAATAAAGAAAAGAATTCTTAATCCTAATACAATAGCAATGAACCAAGTATTAGGTCCCAAAAAGTTTCGAAATTTCACTATCCACAAATAAACTTGATAAATAAAAGACAAAATCTACGGGTATAATATTTACTCTCTTTCTACTTGCTACCACTGTGGATACACACCACTTCTCTGATATGCTCTTATTCTTTTGTGTACAGTGATATACTTACCTCAAAGGTATCTCCTCGGTGGATATATTGAGAAAATCCTTAGATACATGATCAATCAACTAATCACGGATTAAACATCTTTATCCCTATGATAGAATACACATGTGCACACACACCACCACTATTGTGTGCACACAAGAGTTACTCTCTTATTACTTGTTATCAATGTGTACCACTAATCACAAACTAAACATCTTTATCCCTATGATAGATACACATGTGCACACACACCACTATTGTGTGCACACACACCACTATTGTGTGCACACAAGAGTTACTCTCTTATTATTTGTTATCAATGTGCACTCGTACCACTCCTCAAGAGTTACTCTCTTATTATTTGTTATCAATGTGCACTCGTACCACTCCTCTGGCTACGCTTTTATTCTCTTGTGTACAGAGTGCATACATACCACTCTTCTTGTTACGCTTTTATTCTCGTGTATAGTGATATACTTTCTTCAAAGACGTGTCCTCCTCCTAGATACCTTGAGAAAGTCCTTAGATCCATCATCAATCCACTAATCACGCACTAAACATCTTTATCCTTTGAAATAAATTTAAGGAAGAATATAAATTCATTTATTAGGTATATATCAAATTTCACTGTAAAAATATATCATAATCAACACAGCAGTTTTTAAATAAACCTACTTTATTCAAAGCCAAATGTACTACAATCTTATTGAAAACTACATCATTACAACTTTGGGGATATAACCCTTCTCAGAAACACAAGAAAGTGGAAACAGCAATGACAGAATAAAAAAGGCAAAAATAACAGAGCTCTATATAACTTAAAATAAATATTTTTAGTGTGGGCATTGGGGTTCAAATGCAAGAGGACCAACACTGTAGAGCAAGAAAGGAAGCTTGTGATAAACAAAGGGCTTCTCAGGCTTGAGGAGAGCACCAGTAACACCATCATGGAAATTAGAGGGCTTAAGGCCAGTGGGTGAAGTGACCAAAAACACCTTGCACTTGTGAGCTCCAAAAGTGGTAATGCTCTTAGGGGCTTGCAGGTAGAAATAGCCGTTCTTATCAGTCTTGACTGTTTGGACCAACGGATACCTGGTGTTGTTGCATTCCAGCTTTACAACGGCACCTACATTCTCAAAAGAAACGCTTAAACTTGTCTTTTAGCCACTTAGTATACATAACATTTGTCATTACTCATATGCACGAGGTCCTAAAACAATTGTCCAAGACTCAGCAAACATGCAGCCTCAAAAGCCTCAAAAGACAAGATATAGCAACTTTACCTTACTGCTATTGCTAGTTTGCTACACTATCTTTTCTCCTTTTATGGATAAATAAAAAAAGGAACACAAAATGCTACACAGACTAAAACAAAGACAATGAATGATGTTTAAATCTGGTTTTGGTTTAATAAAAACATTTTGGTTCTGTTTATAGTCTTAAAGATTTAACTACGAAACATTTTAAGCAAAAACTGAAAAAATAAAATTGCAGATCTGCGAGTAATGCACTTGTCTAGGTAGATCGTTTTCAACAGCACATAGAGAGTTAAATGCAGTTAAAGAGGGTAAGTTTTTTTTAACCAAGCTCTTGAGAAGTGTAAAGAGACTAACCAAGAACAGGAGTGGCTCCCAAGAGGGTGTCAAGACCAGCATATTTGCAAGACTTGTTGAAAACAACACCTTCAACTGCTACAAAGCTTCTAGGGAAGGGATGCACTGGAGGGTGTGCAGGTGGATGAACAGGGGCAGGAGGGTAATGCGGATGAGTAGGGGGCTTAACTGGGGCATGTGTAGGAGGAGTATAGTGATGGGTTGGAGGCTTAGCTGGAGCTGGTGTTGGAGGGTGAACAGGAGGCTTAACCGGAGCAGGAGTAGGGGCCGGAGGGTGGTGGTGGTGGTGGTGGTTGTGATGTGGTGGGTGAGCAGGTGGGTGGGTTGGAGGGTGAACAGGGGCTGGAGTAGTAGAGGGAGGCTTAGGGTGGTGGTAGTAAGGTGGAGCTGCTACTGGGGGATGAAGAGGAGGATGTGGAAGAGAATCAAGCTCTTGTGCAAACACATTGAATGAACTCACTAAGAGGATGAAAAATGCCAGGGCTTTGGCCATTGCTCACTGCAAGAGTTTTAAGAGTGAGAAAGAGGAAGTGATGTTGGTGACTTGGTGCTGTGTGTGGGTTCAGAACAAATGAGGTAATTTATAGGAGCTGAAGCTGAGACTCTGAGGGGTTAGAGTCTAGGGAAACGGCTATTTGAGACTGTCAGAATTGAGAAAGAGGGAACAGGGAAGGGACCACATTTGGTGAAATTTGAAGTCATGTTTGAGATCAAAATCAATGAAGACCCTACTAAATAAACTTGCTTTGGGGAGTTCAGGAAGCCTCCAAAATATTATGGATTTAACTTTCTTTCAAGTTTTATAAAAAAATTTAAAGACCTTTTCGGCTTTTCCGATTGGTTAATCCAAAGATGTGAGAAAATCTAATTATTTTATGCACGAATACCCATATAAACCATAGGAGGCACGAATACCCATACAAGCTTAACTTAGATACTGAGTAAAATTATCGGTTTTCCGTGTGTTTTCAATAATTAAAAATTAAGCGATATTATATAAAAAGAGTGTTGAATCCTAGCAAGTAGAAGCCACCTTTTCTAACATCTTTGTTATTTAAATGAAAACTATAACATTGGTGTATATTATCGATGGATCCATTTATCTAAATCTTAGTAAAATCGTTCTCTTTTTTTTTTTTAATATTATAAACAAAAATTTAATGGATTAAAAGATGTGATAGACGATGTATCAAAAAAAAGATGTCATAGACGATGAAGGATCATTAACCAACATAAGCCACAAATCAAAAGAAATTTGCATTATGCAAAGATTTGGGAAAATTTTCCCATACTACCGCAGGCAAATAAGTGGGTATGGGACGTATGTCGGATTTTGATAAAAATAAGAAAAAAATATTTGCCCTTTTATATGATAGTTATTTTAATTTAAATTAATATTTTTTATTTAATATTTAAATTAAAAAATTCTCTTACTTTCTTTCACCACGATTTTTGTTTTTCTCATTATAAATACATTAATTTTAATTAAAATGATACAATTTTATGTTTTTTAAAAAGATAAATATTATTGGCTATAAAAAAAGATAAATATTGATCCCAAAAAATAAAGAAATAAATTCATGTCATGCGATGTGAATAGAGGTGTAAATGACTTTTACTTCGTCAATGTTTCTACATGAAAACAATTAGAGTCTGCACACACTGACCAAAAACAAAGGCATCTCACTCTTTGTTTTAGTACCACAAAGAATGTATTGGCAAGAATATTAAATCACAAAGGAGCGATCATATCCCATCTAAGTTAGAATCAAACTCACCCCTCTTTACTTAGCCTTCTGGTTCTGTTATACAAAATGTACGAGATGCATTTCATATTTGGTCTCTTTCTTGTTTGATTTTTTTTTTGCCAATTATGTTGATTGGATGACTCGTCATCTTCAAGTATTATTCATATGGTAAGAATTTTTGTATAATCATACTGTCTTGGACTTTGTGCAATGTGAATTAATTATTGAACCACTTAATCAAATACACTTTACAAAACTGTTTTAAAATTCTTATATTCTACGCAGTAATCGACAACGTTGATTATGTAGCTCGTCATCCTCAAACGTTATCTATATCTTAAAAGTCTCCGTGTAGTCATGTTATTTTGGACTCTGTGCAATGTGGACTTAATTTCAAAATAGAGTCTACTTTATCAATTTGAGGTAGGATCCTTTGACACTGGTGTCAAATTTAAAGTTTGACACCTCATCTGAGAGTCGTTAGATCAAAAAATATCAACGACTCTGATTTGTAAGCATGTGACACCCTTGATATTTTTTGATCTAACGGCTCTCAGGCGAGGTGTCAAACTTTAAATTTGACACCGGTGTCAAAGGATCCTACCTCTATCAATTTATCTATAATTAAAACACATTTGATCAAATCTATTTTAGATTTATTGTAATATGTGCAACGATCGACAACATTGATTGTGTGGCTTGTCTTCCACAAGTGTTGTTCATTCGTAAGAGTCTTTGACCAACCATGTCATCTTAGACTCCGTGCAATGCAAATTTATTTTCAAAACAAAATTCTTTATCAACTTCCTTATAATCAAAATACGTCTTAATAAATATGTTTTAAACTTTCAAAAATTACGCGACGATATTCAACGTTGATTGTGTGATTGGCTATTCTTCATAAATATAAATATATATATATATATATATATATATATATATCCATGCTATCTTATACCATATGCAATTATGAGTTAATTTTCAAAAGCATAAATTTTTCGTTTAAAAAGACACAGCTTTGAGTTTCTCATTGCATCAGGGGTTAAAGCTCATATAAAACTTTTATAATTTTATTTTATTTTTTGTAAATAATCTTATTATTCATTTATTTTTTTTGGGTCAAACAAATACTCTAAAATTATTAAAAATTTGCACAATTAATCTATGGTAACTAATTTTTAAATAGATGTATTAAGGATGTTGTGGGATTAAGTTTTCTCCATTTTCTATGCATAATCAAACTCTCAAACCCTGGTTCATATTTTTAAAAGACCAATTTGCAAAGTAAAAATAGCTTTCCAATTTTCCCAATCAAATAAAATTGGTGGTGACTCTATGTTTTATATTTAAAATAACTTCAGATGTTTACAGTAATCATTGCGTATCACACAAACAACACATGCATGACCCACAAGATAATGCCACGTGATATTATCTTGATTGTTCATCCTACTGTACCCATCTCCCAAAACCCCTATATATAAATCCCCAATTTCGAGGGTTCTGTGTTTCCCCATTCACCTACCCTTTTGGTTTATACCCCAATTTTGAGCCTAATAGAGTATACTTTTAACATTTTCACTCACTCTCTTTATCTACCCTTTCGTTATACATTTCTTGCTTTGTAAAGATGAAAGATAGTTCAAGAATAGATCATAAGATTAACATGGGACAATCTGTATCTAATAAAAAAGGGGGACAATCTTGATTTTGCCACGTGACAGAGTGTAGTGAATTCTATTGTTAGACACTGCAAGACTTTTTCCCCTATGAAATAAGTCATGTGTCTAGGTCTGTCACAGTGTGTCACGTGGCAAAAAGTGTCTCGTTGAACCTAATAATAAGACTTTGATAGTGACTAGCTGAAAATTAGTTTGTGAAATGTGATATTGTAATATAATTTGATAAAATATGGCAAAATGGTCATTAGCCCATAATACTACAAATTTTTTAAATTAAAATTAACCGTGATTAGAAATACTCTCTTTGAGAATGGGATTAAAAAGGTCATGATGTTCAAACAATAAGTACGAATAGATGCTTAGTAGATTTTTTTATTCTTGGAATATTATATGAATATTAGTATTTGACATCAATAACGAAAGAACTTAGTTGATTTTCACCAAGTTAAAAAAAAAGTACTCGCAGCAAAGCATGGCAGTTAATGTTGGATTTTGCTGCCGTTTTTCAACTCAATTAAATTATCTTATTAGGTGATGTTTTTATATTTATATGAAAGGGAGTGATCGGTTTACAAAAAAATTTTATAAATTTTTGCAAATTGCACTATGTTCTTTGAGAGAAAATAGTGTAATTTGTAAGAGTTTATAAAAAAAAAATTAGTAAATATAACATGCCCCTTATATAAATTGCAATGTTTGATAATACATGAATACATTTTTAAAGTTATATGCAAAATGTGATGAAATTTAAAACATAAAATTCTACCAAAATAAAAAATACGAATATCGATTATGTGACTTAAGTATATGACCCTAAATACAGGATAAGAATAAGAGATGCGTCTACCAAAAAAAAAAAAGAATAAGAAGATGCAATCTGACATTACGGCACAAACTATACTTTGCTTTTATTAAATGGAACATTGTTTTCACAACGAAGAGAAAAGCATGCATTGCTGGAATTATATCAGATAAGAAACTAACAAGAAAAAAAAAACCACACAGCGAATAAAATAATAAAATTACTAACGAATAATATGGGGTTACTGGTTAAAAAATATAAAAGTTATATTAAAAGTGGAATATTTAATATATTACAAACTAAGTTAGTTTTATTTTTTTTAATACTTCTTATTTTTAATTTTTAGCAAGTAAGTAAATATAAGAATGAACATAATTTTATTTACTAGTTGTATATAGAGTAAAGTCTCTTTTGGGTTCCTAACAAAAACACGATCCTCATTTTAGTCCCTTATAAAAAAAAATAAGCCTCTGGTCCCTATGAAATTCAAAGTGGACCTATTTTAGTCATTTTGAGGGACTAATGTGGATTTTTTTTGAATTTGCGATGAATCACGATTTCAACTAAAGGAGTCCAATTTAAATTTCTTAGGGACCTTGGGATTATTATTTTTTTGTAAGAAACTAAAGTGAGGACTGTATTTTTTATTACGGACCCAAAAGAGACTTTACTTTTTTTTTGGAGTTACCCAACCCTAATTACCTCTTTGAGGCGAGCTGGCTCCCTCTGGTATCCCCACAAGCTTCGACTCTTTGAGCCGGCTATGAGACTAATCCGAAGTGTGGGGGTCAGTGATGGCTAAAGGTTCAGCCCCCTCCCCAAAAATGCATTCAGAGGAAATCGAACACGTAACCAACCCCACTAACTCAGCGTCAAGGAACCAACTGAGCTGCACCCATTGGGTAAAGAGACTTTACTTTTGTATATATAATTTCACACTAAAAAAATCCGATAATGGATGTGCATAATCCTTTTTAAAATAAACTCCTTTATTGCGAGCCAAATGTATTACAATCAATCTTTGTGATATATAATTGAAGCTTAGAATTACATCATAATAACTTTAGGGATATAATCCTTCTCTAAAACCCTAGCAATGGAAAGAACAATGTCCAAAAAAGGTAAAAATAATAGAGGTCTATATAATACCTTCAATTGCTACAATGCTTCTAGGGAAGGGAGGATCCTGATGAGGGAGTAGGAGGGTAAAAAATATATAGATTGGACCAAGCAGAACACGAGCTTGTGGAGGAGGAGACTGGCGGGCAGGAGGAGGGTTTTGGACCGAGGGCTTAGCAGGAGGCGGAGGGCGAACTGGGGGCTTAATAGGAGGCGGAGGACAGGGAACCAAAACTAGGGGCTTAACAGAGGGCGAAGGGCGGGGAGTTGGTGGCTTTTCAAGAGCCAGAGGAAGGGGAACAAGGAGTTCAACCGGAGGGCGGCAAATTGGAGGGTGGGGCTAGTGGTGGTGGCCACCATGGAAAGGTAGGGGGTGAATTCGTGGGTGGCCTCTAAAGAGACCCTGGGGCTCAAGAGGAGCTGGAGCTGGAGGAGGGGGGTACTAGAGTGGTAGAGGGAGGCTCAGGGTGGTGTTAGTGAGGTGGAGCTGCTATTGGGGGACGAAGAGGACTGTGTTCAATAATTTCAAGCTTTTGTTCAAACACAATGAAAGTGCTCACTAAGAGCATGCATAATACTAGAGCTTTTGCCTTTGGGTAAACAAAAATTAAAATATTACTATTTTAATAAATAATTACAAATATATTGCAGTTTGGATATTATTTTCGAAAATATTGCAGTCATTCACGCCCAAAAAGGGCTGGACAGCTCACGCCCAAATCCAGGCCAGGCGTGAAGTGCCTGGCCTATAAAAACCTCCAAATTTTCACTTTTTCTCCTCACACCTTCATACTTAATTTGGTAGGCGTGCTCTCAAGGACGACCGCTTCTTGATGTTCTTTCGTTAGGTTTCTTTTGATTGCCATATGCGCCTCTTTTTTTGATTCAAATTCTTGCTTAACATACAACTTGTTACCTATTATCCATGGACCATTAATTGAACCTGAGCCTGAGCCAGAACTTGAACCCTCGTGATAAGAATCTTGTTCCCTCGGATGATCTCAATCAATGTATGTGTAGTGTGGAATTTCTTTCCAAAATGGAACAACATCGGCACCTGCATGTTAAGCAATTAAACAAATTTACAAAGAGCAGCGAATATAAACATATATTTTCATTGTTTACTGACATATCTTCTGAAATTTGCGGTAACTGAGTGGACGCGACGTCATGATGTTCCTGGACATGAGACTCCCCCACAACATTATACTCTAGGATTTGAGTTTCAGGATTACCATATTCATCATCGTTGTCTGAAGCGCTAGCATCCTTAGCAAGAAGTTGATATTCCATTGCAATATTTTTGTCATCATCATCATCACCATCATCTTCCATAACCCAGGTAGGGTCATTTTCTCCTTCGACAGACAGATTAACGGCTGGAGCAGCAGATGATGATGTATTATGTGCAAAATTGAAATCAATTGACCTCGTGGGTAAAGCAACATCTTCCTCTTCGGCAATATCCATGTATAACTCTAAAAAATCTTTCTTTGATTGGTTGAGAAATTCTCTGATTACCATTTCTACGTCTTCATCGTCAACAACTTGCATACTAATGTATTGTGATTCACACCATATTCTTGCAGTGACCATATTGATAGATTGCTTACCTTCAAGCGCTAACTTTTGACGAATTTTTTGATGTAGTTCGCTAACTTTTGAGTTTCGCATGATACGTGTTGGCCTTTTCTCGCCATCAAAAATGACACCACGTCGACCTTCCATTCTTAACTAAGAAGTTAAGATGTAGAAGAGTTGTGATGAATGTGGAGATGGTAGGTGTTTATATAAGGAAATTCGGTGCCAATCACGCCTAGATTGGGCAGGAGAGGCGGTTGAGTCACGCCCAGATGGGGTTGGAAAATCCAGTGATTCACGCCTGCATGGGGCGTGATTAGTCACGCCTATTTTGGGCGTGAATGACGTGACATTCACGCCTCATTCAGGCATGAATTGTCCAGCCATTTTTGGGCGTGACTAACTGTTACAGATTCAAAAGTAGTATCCAAACTGCAATATATCTGTAATTATTTATTAAAATAGTAATATTTTAAAAAAAAATTTGCCTTTGCCATTGCTCTAAGCAAGTTTTGACTTTTGAAAGGGAGAAAGTGATATTGTCACGATAAAAATGTTTATGTGAGGAAATTATGATTTTCAAGAATAATATGGTGGGAAAGTCACATTTTTAGAAATATTACCAAAATATTATTTGGTAAGTTAAAATATTATCAAGATTTTGTTCCAAAAAAATGTAAAAAAATTTCAACACTTTAGATTTTAAGAAGACCACCCCTTTTGTGGTATTCTTGGATGACATTTTGAAAGAAAATTATACACAAAATAAAATCTCGAGAAAATTAAATTTCCGGGAAAATTTTCAAAAACCTTGTACCAAACATGAGTAAATAGGATTACTACTATCACTTTTCCGAGAATTTCAAAAAAATTCCCCCATCAAACACCCTATTGGGGGTTTTTGTTCGTAAGGGAAAATATTTTTCCATATTGTTAAAGGCATCTTGTCTCGTCCTCTCATATCATAGAGAAAAACATGTGAGGTCTATTTTTTATGAAAAAAATAAAAATAAAATAAAAATAAAGAGATTCACACATTTATCTCTATAACATGAGATAAAATATCTCCAACAACATAAAATTGATAAATTTAATGCAAAAATTTATTACTCCTGCCTAAAGACTGAGGGAGCACATTTGTTGAAAATTTAGACAGTTAGTAATGAGAATGAGGGAGCACCTGAAAATTTAGAAATGTTGTTGGTTAATTGTAACATTTATACCTCAATTAATCAGTTTGGTGAATACTAGCTATTAATTTTTGTTATAAAAAAAACATTATAACACCATTATAAACGAAATTAGTAAAATTAATGACATAATTTTGATTCATTGTTGTTTTATTGTAACTAGAGGTGGCAAAATGGGTTCGCCCGGAGCAAGTTAGGCTGAGTTTGATAACCCGCAAATCCCAAGCCCGCATTGCCACTGGGCGGGTTAGCCCGCCAGCTATTTTTTTTTTTTACTTTTACTTTACACCTAACCTAACTTTATCTCACAGATTAACCTTTTTTATTTGTTTTTCCCAAATCAGCTCTCAAATCTTTTATTTATTAGAATTGTCATATTTATTCATGAAATCATTGAAAAAATGTAGCCATAAAGTACAACTATGGAGGATATTCCAGTGAATAATGTTGTCAACGATGATATTTTACTATGACTAATATTTTTGATATTGCAGAGAACTAAGTTTGTACAAATAATAATAATTTTTTAATTCCTATTCACATATTTTGTTAGGGAATTTTTATATTGACAAACTAAAAGTTTACAAATTATAATATGTACTGTTGATAGTATATACCAACACATAATGTGTTACCCATAGTACATAGTGTAGTTTATAAGTTTGTAAAAAAAAGACTTTGTCAATATAATTTTTTCTATTTTGATAATAGTTCTCGAAAAAAAACTGCAATTATATAAGGAAAAAGTGTTTGTCATTTTAAATGATATAAAATTGTGTCATTTTAAGAGATAGATACAAAATAATATTTTTTATTTAAAATTTAAATTAAAAAAATCACCCACTTTCTCTCCATGATTTTCATTTCTTGTGTCTACCTCTTTTTTAAAATGACATGATTTATGTCCTTTAACAAGGACAAATATCAAACCCATTACATAAAGGGTTTTTCATTTCTCCATTAACTTCAATAAATTTATCTCTAGCAACTCACTTCAAAATTATGTCGCATCGGGAATTAAGGAAATTAATGAACGATAATTTAAAAAAAATATTTGTTTTTTTGTTAATATTGTTAAAGATAAATTTATGTAAAGTTAATGAAGAAACAATAAATTCTTATATGAATACATTGATCCAAAAAATGGCATTTATGGTTGAGAAAAGATTAAATTGATTACTAAAACAATTACAGACAACTGTCACACCAGTAACCAAGGGTGGATGCTAGTTGATATCTTGAGGAAACGTTTAAAAATAAAATAAAATAAAATTGTTGCAATATAGCTACTTCAATCGTTTTTTTATTTAAAAATAAAATAAAATGATTTGGCTATCCTAAACAAACTGCTCCAACTTAGCTTCTCTCTTCGTTCGTGTGCATGAGGACATCCATGTCAAACCTCACGTTTCTTGCATCTCAATCAAACGACACATGATTAATTACTCCCTCCCTTAAAAACTCACTGGAGCTCTGGTTAAATTATTTATCTCATTTTTCCGAGTCAAATATTTTTTATTACAGTTATTTATAACCCATAATAATTTAGAAAACAAGCACACATTTTTATATTAAATAAGGATTTATTGATATTTTTTGTTAGGTGAGAGTCTTCTTGGTGATTTATATTATCCTCTAATACACTCACTCACACAAGAGCTCTTTGAGTTTGAAGTGTGGATATTGCACAAGCTCAATTATTGGTTTATCTTCTTTTGTGCTTTTTTTATTATTATTTAATTCCACGAGTGGAGAGCGGTGATGATCGAACTCGTAACTTTATGGTCACGCTATGATACCATGTAAAGAACCACTTCAACCCAAAACCTTAAGACGTTAGTTAAGGACCTTCTTAATGATTTATATTATTCTCTAACATTTTTCTAAAAAAGTATTCTTTTTGAAATTTTATTAATAACTATCAACTAGTATTTTAAAAATCAAATTTACTTAATCTCAACTGGTCGTATTCCTAGTCTAGTGACTTCCTATTAACAGAACTGCACGAAGAGCAAACAGCCAAATTTTGCAGCAAAAGAAATTTACAGTATGCATGGACTTGGGAAAAAAAATTTCCATTCTAAGGCAGCCAAATACGCGGGGTAGGGGGCCACATTTGGGGCTTTGGAGAAAAGTAAAAGAAATTAAAAATAGCAGATTATGACATATCTACCAGATTGCGCAGCCACGCGTTTCTTTCCCTATTGCTCTTCTTACCCTTCAAATAATAAAAGAGTAAATATTTTTTTTGGTCCTCAGAAAATTAATTTCATGAGGTCCGTTTTAGTCCTTAGCAAATAAAAAGGCCCATCGTGGTCTCTAAAAAATTTAAATTGGACCCATTTTAGTCCTTTTGAGGACTAATATGAGTCTTTTTTGAATTTGTGAGGAACCACGATTTCAACTAAATGGTCCTTTTGAATTTTTGAGGGACCACGATGGACCTTTTTATTTTTTAGGGACTAAAACGGGCCTCGTGAAATTTTCTGAGGACCAAAAATGGTATTTACTCTAATAAAAATTATTAAAAAATAACAAAAAATGCAAATTACAAAATAATAGAAAATATTAATGTATATTTTAAAATTATTTAGTACTACCTTAACTATAATTAATCAATTGTTGATTATTATAGTTAATAGTAATTAATTATTACAATTAATAAAAATTACAAATCATTCATTACTGAAATTGTCAATCAATATTAAAATCATCATTAATTATACCGATTATTTTGTAGATAATATTAATTGATAATTATTAATATGGTATGTGATAATTTTAATTATATATTACTTGATTAATTTTTTATTTAATACTATTGTATTTTTTGTAATTTTGAATGATTTTTATTATTTTAAATAAAAAGTACAGGCGGCGGGATGAAAATATTAATGGGAATAGAATGAAAAAAGAGCCGACAAAATCGCGCGGAAACACACACTTTGGGTTTTTTTTTTTTTCATTTTATTTTCTTCAATAAACCAAGTGCGATGCGCATTTAAGGATGAGCATACTTTTACTTACTAATATTATATTATTGTTAAAAAAAATCCTTAAATGGATATTAATGATGATCAACAGAGCAGTTTTGAACTTAACTCCTTTACTGATTACCAGCAGAATGTAGTATAATCAATCTTATTGTATATAATTAAAGCTTAGAAGTACATTGCAACAACTTTATGGATATAACCCTCAGAAACACTAGAAAATGGAAACAACAATGAAAAAAAAAAGGTGTCTATATAGCACCTTCAACGACCACAAAGCTTTTAGGAAAATGAGTGTTTTGGCGAGTGAGCAGGAGGGTGAACTGGGGCATGGGTAGGAGGGTGATGGTGGTGGCCACCATGATGACGTGGGGGGTGAGTAGATAAGTGGTTTGGAGTGTCAACCGGGGGTTCAACAGGAGTAGGAGCAGGAACAGGAGTCGGAGTGTCAACCGGGGGTTCAACAGGAGTAGGAGCAGGAGTCGGAGTCGGAGTTGGAAGGCAGTAATGGTGGTGGTGGTTGCAAAGGTGGTGGTGAGGTAGGGTGTGAATCTGTAGGTGGCTTCTAACGTGAGCTTGGGGCTCAAAAGCAGCTGGAACAGGAGCCGAAGGGTGATGGTGGTGGTGGTGGTGATGTGGGGGTCGAGGGGATGGAGTAGTAGAGGGAGGCTTGGGGTGATGGTAGTGAGGTGGAGTTGCTATCGGGGGATGAAGACGACTGTGTTCAATAATTTCAAACTCTTGTGCAAACACTGTGACAGTGCTCACTAAGAGCATGAATAATGCTAGAGCTTTGGCCATTGCTCTAAGCAAGTTTTGAGAGAGAGGAAGTGATGTTGTTGTAGTGTGTTTTACAACTATAGGGCTATTTATAGGAGCTGATGAAACTTTCCTATGCTTTTGTTCAGATAAAATTAAAGGATAAAGTGTGTGTCATTTTAAAGGATGTAAAATTATGTTTTTTTTTTTGTGATAACAAGTTGTGTCATTTTAAGTGAGAAAAAGAAATAAATTATGGAAGAGAGAGAGTGAATAAAAAAAAAATAAAAGTGTAGATCTCACTCACTTTTTTATGAAAGTAAAATGACACAAGTTATATCGTTTAAAAATGACAAATATTTTTTCCAAAATTAAATGCAAAAAATTATTACTTCTCGGTACATACTAAAGGAGGAGATTATTTAGAGTTAACCGAGACCACCATTTTTTAGGTGTCCCTTAGTGTAAACAGGAGCGTAAAATCGAAAAAGAGGAAAAATAACAAGGAAAAAAAGGGAAAGAAAAAATTAATGATGTGAGAAGGAGTACCAAGAAATTCAGTGGTCATTTACCGTATTAAATATTTCCTTAAAGGAGACTGTTGTTAGACACGGTTAGAATTGAGAATGAGAGAGCAGATTTGTTGAAATCATAAGTAGCGTTGACTAGTTTAATTGTAACATTTTATATTAATATATAACAGATTTATTGAAATCAGAAGTACTGTTGATTAATTTAATTTTATTATTTTATATTAATGGGAGTGGACCTCTCGTGTTGAAAAAAATATGATATGATTATGTGAGTAATCATAATCATACGAAGGTGGATCAATTGTATATATTAATATATATCACATTTGAGATCACAAATACTGTTGACTAGTTTAATTGTAACATTTATACCTCATTAATTTAATCAGTTTAATAAAGACTAGCTATTAATTTTGTGTGAAAAATAAATACATTCCAACACCATTATAAATGAAAATAGAAAAAAAAAATACTAGTTTTGAATCTTTGATTAATAGTTGCTATAACATTTTCTCAATAATAATTTTTATATAACAATTATTATTTAGAAAATATTAATTGCAACAGTTAATCAAAACTAGTATTCTTTTTCTATTAAATTTTCACGAGATCGTGGTTAGAAAAAGAAGAAAATAAAATTTCAAATAAGAACAAATAAATGAAAAATTAATAAAATTTAAATTTTTTAATTTTCACATTTCCTGAAAATTCTCATTATTATTTATTTATTTA
Source organism: Gastrolobium bilobum (assembly GCF_033153095.1). Taxonomy (NCBI): domain Eukaryota; kingdom Viridiplantae; phylum Streptophyta; class Magnoliopsida; order Fabales; family Fabaceae; genus Gastrolobium; species Gastrolobium bilobum. The sequence goes on along the minus strand of NW_026899161.1, from coordinate 93,614 downwards.
TTTTACACTATCATCTATTTTTATAACAATAAATATTTGAAGAGTTTGATTACAACAATTAAATAATATTTTAAATTCATAAAATGTTACGATAATCTATTTCTATGTGTTTCGTTCTCTCACATAGAGTATTGGATTGAAAATAATATGAACAATTGCTTAATTGATTGTCACAAAAAGGAGAGTACTAGACGAGGAATACTAAACTCCAAGATCATATAGCAATTGAGAGAGCTAGCATAAATCGACTGCATTACTGGCTGCCATGGATCTATACTTAGCCTTTGCTGAATTCCTTGAAATGGTAGTCTGCTTCTTAGCTTTCCAAGAGATTAAAGAATCCCCAAGGAACACACATAATTAACTCAGTATTGATTTTCTATATTCTAGACAACCAGCATAACGAAAAGCTTAAGCTGAAGATTAGAAGAAGAGGGAAATAACAGGCCCCGCCCTAGATTCCTTTAGGCTTTGTTTGGGAGTTTGAAAGGGAAGGAAAGGAGGGGAATCCAAGGGGGAGGGAGGGGAAGGAAGGGAAGGAAATTGGAGGGTATTCCCTTCCTTTGTTTGGGAGTTAAAAAAATGGTAAGGGAGAAATTGGAGGGTCAATAAGAAATTTTTACAATTTTACCCTTTTTCTAAAATTAATATAATTATTATATTTCACAAATAAAATAAAATTTAAAATTGCTAAATAAAATTTAAAATTGCTAAACAAAATTATTTATGTATTGTTCAGACTACTAAAAAAGATCATATTTTCAACAAAAATCCTACGTTGAAAACGACAAAAAATCTGTCAAAAAAATATTTTCCGTCGGAATACTTTTCATCGAAGACGATGAAATTTTTAACCGATGAAATATTTTACAAAAATAAAATTTCAGTCAAATTTTTCCACAGAATTTAGTTTTCGTCAAAAGTTTTGACGAATATGATTTGTTAAATATTTTCGACAAAAAAAATTCCATCAAAAGATTTGATGGAAAAAAGAATTCCATCAGAAATTTTGACGAAAAATTTTTCGACCTAAATCTTCGATGAAAATGTGTCTCAATGAAAATTTCAACGGAAATATTTTTTCAAAATTTTTGAGGGAAATGTTTCTGTGAAACTTTAGACAGAATTTAGATTCTGTAAAGAATTTTGACGGAATATTTTTTTTTGAAATGTTTTACAAAAATGTTTTTCCTCAAATTTTTTTACGGAAATAATTTTCGTTGAAAATTTTTGACGAAATGTGTTCCGTTGATAATTTCGATAGAAATGTTTTTTATCGAAAATATTTTTTTTTCAAAAATTTTCGATAGAAATGTGTTTCGTCAAAAAATTTGACGAATTTTTTTTCGTCAAAAAGTATGACGAAAATATTTTCGTCGAAAACTTTTGATGGAATTTGGATTCTGTTAAGAATTTTGACGAAATTTTTTTCGTCAAAATTTTTTACAGAAATATTTTTCGTCACAACCTTTTACGAATAATTTTCAATGGAAATGTGTTTCGATAAAAATTTTGACAGAATATTTTTTACTAAAATATTTTCTGTCAAACATTTTTGACAGAAATGTGTTCCGTTGAAAATTTTGATAGAAATATTTTTTTATCGAAAAACTTGACGAAAATATTTTTCGTCGAAATTTTTTGATGCAAATGTGTTGCGTTAAAAATTTTGACAAGAATTTTTTTGTCAAAAAGTTTAACGACAATATTTCAGTCAAAAACTTTCGGCGGAATTTAAATTCTGTAAAAAATTTTGATGTTTTTCTGTCAAATTTTTTTGATGGAAATGTGTTTCTTTGAAAATTTTGATGGAAATATTTTTTGTGAAAAATTTCGATGAATATGTGTTTTTGTGAAAAATGTTGAGGGAAATGTTTTGATGAAATTTAGATTTTGTAAAGAATTCTGACAAAAAAAAAAAAATTCGTCAAAATTTTTTACAGAAATATTTTTTGTCACAAATTTTGATGGAAATGTTTATCGTAAAATATTTTGACGTAATTGTTTTTCGTCGAAACTTTTCGATGGAAATGTGTTTCTTCAAAATTTTGGACGAAAATATTTTCGTCGAAAGATTTGACGGAATTTAGATTCTATCTATAATTTTGGTTTAATTTTTTTTCCGTAAAAATTTTATGTCTGTAATTATGGCAAAATTTGTTCCGTCTTTAATTTGGTCTTTAGTTTTGAGTGAAGTTTTTTGACGAACATGATTTTCATCAAAAATTTCATCACTATTTTTGTCGAAATATCTTTCGTCAATAATTTCTGTCGGTAGTTGAGATTTTTATAATAATGTAACATTTAAAAATGATTCACATTATGTAGTTTTTACATTTTAATGCTAAGGGTAGATAAGTAATTTTTAATATTTTTCCTCTCAAACCCCCCAAATTGGAGGAACTTAAATTTTAAGAAGAATGATGGTTTTGGAGGGTTTAGTAAAAACCCTTAATTCCTTTCCCTCATTTTTTTTAACTCACAAACAAGGAAAGAGCTTCCTAAAACCCTACCTTCTCTTCCTTTCCCCTCCAAAAACCATCTCCCAAACAGAGTCTTAAGATACCGTAAGATATGATGAATAGCATGAAGACGAAGTGTTACTGGGTGGGAGACAAACTGACTCAGCCTATGCATAATATAGGTAATGTCGGGTCTAGACTGTTGAGATGTTCAAGTGTGATGAGTCCCACATTGGTTAGTAATGGGCTAAGTTAAGAGTATATAAGTGGAAGGACCCACGAACCCAAAGCCTTAAGATTTTGGGTTGAGACATAGTGTCGGATCCACTTGCTACGGTTGGTGTAGCCTTAGCTCATTGGTGGTGGCCCCTCGCTACGAGCTTTCCCCTGGACCCGCCTGACATAGACAAGGTGAAATGTAACAATCTCCCAACAAGGTTTCTGTATTGAGAGCAATCTTACATAAGTTCACTATCACAACTATGTAGAAGTAACTTGGGATCCATTGGATCAACAACAAATTCAGAGGCAAGAAAACTAGTGTCTTCTAATAATTGGAAGATATAGTGTCTTTGAGACAACACTATTCCTCTTTTAGAATGAGCAATCTCCATATCCAAGAAAAATTGGGCTTTAATAATCTCAATTCAAATAAATAAGTTAACCCAATCAAAATCTAGAGTCTATTTCCCGAACCTCGACAGTTAACATCAATACCAAAGTACTTAGTTGATTTTCAACACAAAAAACAAAAGTACTTAGGGGATGTTTGTTTGATAGTATAGGATAAAGTTTGATAGTATAAGATCTGATTAAATTTTAATACAATCTAGCGTTTGACATAGTATTGTACAAGATAATATATTATATAAGATAATATCATTCAGTGTTTAGTATTAATGTACTGTATAATAACAGATAGAATAAAAATAAATATTTTGATCAAAAATATCTTTTAATAAAGAATTTATATAATTCTTCCAAATATGTCATACAATATTAATTTTTATTGAAATCTATTGATCAATGTGTCCAAAAAATATATTAATTTTAATAAAAATAAAAATCTCCAATACTTTAAAAATTTATATATTGAAAAATTATTTTTTTATTTTAATACATTAATATTAAAATAATATATTAATTTTGAGAATTGTACTAATTAATACATCAATCTCTTATCAAGCCTAATCTCACCCTCTTAGGTATGATTAAGTTATGCATCATTTATTTATAAAAAAAAAAAGGTATGCATCATTTTAATGTATAAAGGGATACTGCTATATAAGCTTATGCTATACGATGGTCACGCCAAATAACTAAAAATATAATAACGTATAGTATAAACTTATACTATCAAGTCTTATACTTCACACCAAATAAGCCCTTAGTTGACAACAAAATCAATTTATCTTGAATTTGGTGTTGTTTCTCAACTATATTAAATGAGCTCATTAAGTGATATATTTATGGGGGAGAAGAAATTTGTCTCCTCATTACACAATATACAGGTGGAATCCATTGAAAAGAGAAAAGAATATATATATATATTGTGTCAGCAGGAGACAAATTTTTTCTCCTATAACACGAGAAAACTATTAACTTATATTTGAAGGTTTAATAATATTTCTCATTTTGTATGAGATAATTTTATGTTCTATACACACATAAAAGAGTGTGGGGACTATATGAGGAGAAGAGAGAGAGAAAAAGTGAAATATGGATCTCATATATTTTTATGTGTATGTAGGAGATAAAATTTATCTCTTACGACATAAAAAACATTATCCGCATATTTATATTTATATAAAATGGAAATTTTAATAATACATCACGTACACCTTTTTTTTTGAACGCAACATCTCATTTTTTTTAAAGTAATATCCAGATTGTGATAAAATTAAAATTATGAACATACATTTTGTGACTTTAAAACAAGTATATGAATCTAAATATTTAGTAAGTATAAGAAGATGCTATCTGAAATTAATTACGTTAGATCAGAGATCCCTCAAGCTATACTTTGTTTTTTTTTACGGCACATTGTTTTCACGAAGAGGCATCTATGATATAAAAAATTTTACATACCAAAATAAAATAATAATTTTACATACCAAAATTCTTTGGTTACTGATAAAAAAATATAAATGTTAAGTTAAATGTAAAATATTTAATATATTACAAACTTAAATAACTGTATTTTTTTGTTTTTAATTGTTAATGAGTAACTAAATTTAAGGATGAACATGCTTTTATGAGGGAAATTTTTTTAACTCCAATAAAAGATTAGTTTTACTTCACATATCTCAGCTGTTGATTTCTAACCATTCAACAATTATAGTTTATTGAGTTATCTCTATTAATTAATTACTAATTTTAAATAAAATACAACCATCAAATGGATAGAAATTAGTAGCTAAGATGAGGAGCACGACTTCTTAATCTTGTTCCGGAATTAAAAGATCATACCTTTACTTTTATTTACTAATTATATGTATAAAATCACTTAAAAAAATCCTTAAATGGATATTAAAAATAATTAGCATAGCACTTTTGAAATTAACTCCTTTATTGATTGCGAACAGAATGTACTACAGCCAATCTTATTGCATATAACTAAAGCTCAAAAGTACATGACAATAACTTTAGGGATATAACCCTTCTCCGAAATACTAGAAAATGGAAACAACAATGCCCAACAAAAATAACATAGGTCTATAAAATAACACCTTCAACTGCTACATAACTTTTAGGGAAGGGAGTGTCCTGGTGAGTGTGCAGGAGGGTGAACAGGGGCATGGGTAGGAGGGTGATGATGGTGGTGGGTAGGGGGTGTAGAAGGAGCGTAAGCAGGAGTTTGAGGGTGATGATGGTGATGGTGGTGGCCAGCATGGTGATGTGGGGGGTGAGCAGATAAGTGGTTTGGAGTGTCAGCAGGAGCAGGAGGGTGGTGGTGAGGTGGGGGGTGAATCTCTGGATGAGGAGCTGGAGCAGGAGTGGAATGGTGGTGGTGATGGTGGTGGTGGTGGTGGTGATGTGGGGGGTGTGGGGATGGAGTAGGAGAGGGAGGCTTGGGGTGATGGTAGTGAGGTGGAGATGCTACCGGGGGATGAAGACGACTGTGTTCAATAATTTCAAACTCTTGCGCAAACACAGTGATTGTGCTCACTAAGAGCATGAATAATGCCAGAGCTTTTGTCATTTCTCTAAGCAAGTTTTGAGATAGGGGAAGTGATGTTGTTGTGGTGAGTGTTTTACAACTATAGGGCTATTTATAGGAGTTGAAGATGAAACTCTCATGTGCTTTTGTTCATATAAAATTAATTTCACCCAGGAAAACGATTACGAAAGACAGTTAGAATTCAGAATGAGGGAGCACATTTACTTAAATTAGAAGTACTGTTGACTATTTTAATTATGACATCTTTTTATATTAACATTTACCTCATTTAATAAGTTCAATAAAGACTAGCTATTAGTTTTGTGTAAAAAATTAATATATTCTAATACCATTATAACTGAAAATAGAAAAATAATAATAGTTTTGATTCATTGTTTCTATAATATTTTCTCAAGAATATTTTTATATAAAATTTATTGTGAGATTATGGTTAGATAAGAAAATAAAATTTAAATACAAATATTAACTGAAAAAATGTAATGAAATTTTAATTTTAAATTTTCATGTTTCATGAAAACTCACATTATTATAAAGTTGTGTTAGACATAAAAGCCCCTAGAAACAAGAAAGAAGTTCAGCAGTTAACAGGTATATTAGCTGCTTTGACTAGATTCTTGCCGAAGTCGGCTGAAAACGCGCTCTCATTCTTTAATTTGTTAAAGAAAGAAGTTGAACATAGATGAAACTCAGATTATGAAATTGCATTTGAAAAGATCAAGAGATGTTTAGCAGCACCACCAGTTCTATCAAATTCTTTTGTGATTCCCAACTTGTCACTTCGCAAATTGATGGGAAATATCAAGGTAAGGGACCTCTGCTAATGAAGTATTTGAATAGAGTAAAGGAAATTATAATTGAGTTTTATGAAGTCATAATTACTCATATTCCTCGAGGAGAGAACAATAGAATTGATATTTTATCCAAATTAGCAAGAACAAAGAACTCAGGTAATCACAAAATTATGGTCGAGCAGAGCATAGCAGAGCCAAGTTGTGTGATGGTTATTGCATCATCAGAAAATCGAAGGCAACCAGTTGTTGCTTATCTGGAAAGAGGAATATTACCAGAGGATTCAACCGAGTCCAAAAAATTAATCCGAGATGTAACTATGTATGCAGTAATTGAGGATCAATACAGAAAAGGTTTACATTCTCCAATGTTAAAGTGTTTAAACCCGAAAAAATCAGTGTACGTTTTGGCCAAGATATATGAAGGAATCAATAGTCAACACATGGGTGCCAAAGCCTTGGCTCGAAAAGCACTTCGAGCAGGGTATTATTGTCAAACTATGGAGACTGAAGCAATAAATCATGTCAAGAAATGTAATAGTTGTCAAAAGCATATCAGGATGATACTTTCTCTTCCTGAAGAACTAAAATATATCTCGGCTCCTTGACCCTTCTATAAATGGGGAATTAATTTGTTGGGACTATTTAAAGCAGCTAAAGGGCAGTTAAAATTGTTGATTATAGCTGTTGATTATTTCACAAAAGGGATAGAAGCTGAACCCGTGACTATTATCACCTCGGCTAAAGTTGAAAGATTTTTTGAAAGAAATATCATTTTCATATTTGGAATTCCGGCCGAGATAGTAACAGATAATGGAACCCAATTTACTGATAAAAGGTTCCAAGAGTTAATGACTGACTTGAAGATTCGACATCGCTTCGCATCTGTTAAGCATCCTCAATCAAATGGCACGCCGAAGCTGCAAATAAAATAATAATGGATGAACTTCGAAAACGAATGGAAGATGCTGAAACAAGTTGGGTTCAACAACTATATTTCGTCTTGTGAGGATACAGAACAAGCAATGAGACAGCAATAGGAGAAACTCCATTCAGACTTACTTATGGATGTGAAGCCATGATCTGGTTGAAATAGGAGAGCCATCTTGGAGGAGAATGGAGACTCTTAAAGAAAAAGAAGAAAATAATAACGAAGCTCTGGCAGTAGAGTTAAATCTAATAGAAGAAGTCAGAGTCACGACACATTACTGAGATATGGCAACCAAACAATTGATAGTGGCTAGATATAATGGAAAATTAAGACCAGGGTCATTTGAAAAAGATGACTTGGTACTTCGAAGAGCAGATATTGGCAACAAGACTTCTAAAGATAGGAAGTTGGCTGCAAACTGGGAAGGCCCTTACCGAGTAAGAGGGAAACTCGATAAATGAGCTTACATCCTGGAAAGGTTAGAAGAAAAACCTACTAAATGAATATGGAATGTGAATAAACTGAAGATGTATTACAGTTAAGATCCAAGTTCCATGGAAAGTCTTTTCAAATATTTTTTCAATTTCTAGGTGAATTATTTTTGTTTTGGTAGGGATTGTCTAAAGGCGGCTATTGATAACACATATTTTGTTACATTTATTTATTACTCTTGGTTGGTATTTTTAGGTTTTATTTGAATTAAATAAAGGTCTTTTGGGTCAAATCAGAATTCTAGATTTTAATTGGGTTTAATAGATTTTCGTCATAATTTTCCAGATTTACCCTACTTTCATATTTTTACCATATCTCACTCTCCCGATGTCCGATTAACTCTTTTCTTGCTGCGTTTTGTAGATAACAGGAAGGGCTACAATTGCTATTTCAGCTACTGAAGCCCAATTCGGACAGAAAGATGGTAGAAACTTGAGCCCAAGATGGACGTGTTTTGCTGGAAATTTATTTTGACGATTGGACTTAAGTTATAATTTTGAACCCAGTGTACATGAGGCCCAGAGCCATTATTTCTGTTTTGTTTCCTTTTATTTTGGGTTGGATTTGTAGAGCCCGAAGCCCAGCTTTATTAGGGGTTAAAAGGGCGAGAGTAGAGACCTTGTGGAGAATCATTTTCGTTTGAATTTGAATTTTACAATTTTGAAATTAAAAGAATTTTTGTTTTTTCTCTCTCCTCTTTTCTTTAATCAACCCAAGGGTTGAGGATTCCATGGTTGAATCCTGAAGACCCGCGCCTCATTTTGAACCAAATTTGTTTCTCTTTCCAACTCGATTTGACATCGCACGATTGTGGGTGTTCAATCTGAGATATGTGATTGCGTTCTTAGGAAAGAGATTAACCATTGGATTTAATGGTTAAGTTGATTAACCCAATGAACTCAAGTCGAACGGGTTGATACTCCGCGATTGCGTGAGTAGACGCGTCGTATTCGACCAAACGCAAAACGATCGCTTAGAGAGGGTTCTCAATTAGAAATAAGGATTTTGATTCAATTAAGATCAATCACGATTTGGTAATTATTTGTCCAATGATGGATATCTTTGGAATCCTAATTCTTGGGTTGATTGCTTTTAATTTGATTATTCTTTTTTTTTTCATTTCCGTTTAAATTTACAATGATACTCAAACCCCCCATTTTAGTTTCCGTTTTTCTTTAATTTCCGTTTCTCCTTATTTTCTCTTTTTATTTAGTTTTCATTTTTATTTGGTTTCCGTTTTCATTTGGTTTCCATTTTTATTTTATTTTTTATTTTAGTTTTATAATTGAGCGATTGAGTTCATTGCAAACTCCTTGAGAGACGACTCAGGTTGACGCTTTACTACGGAGTTTGCATCGTTCTCTGTCGTTCTTTACCCTCTTTCTTCTTTTGTTTCTATTTTGCAGAAAATTAATCATAGATAGTGGTGTGATAAGCAGACTGTGAGGATCTTCACATGTGGATGAACATTGCTTCAAGCCTTTTTATGCGGGACTCCAGCAGCAACTTGTGGAGGCACAAATCAGACTCACTGATGCCACTTACCTTCCTTAAGGAAGATAGGGAGTCTTCTTTTCCATTTTCTTTGCATTTTTTATTTATTTCAACTTTAATTGTAAATAAGTGGATTTTCCTTTTCTTTCTGATAATTGTTGAGTTATACATGAAATGAACTTGGACATATTTCTTTTGATAGATTATTCGAATCAGGCTTAATTCTTGACTCTTGGATTGTATTACTTGTTGACTGATATTGTTATGCTGATTGCGTAATTTGGATTTACCCTTGTGAGATTTTGGGCCTGTATGAATGGATTACATCTTTTGCCATTCTCTCTTTCTTGTGTGTTTCTGCTCATGATCTTTTATTCTCTAGAACTTGATCTTGTTCTTTTTGAAACTGCATTTTTCATTGACATGCATGAATATGATAATAGAGGCATTTTTTCTTTTATTTTTCCCTTTAGCCAGATAGTCATCCCTTACATTATTATACCTTGGTGAGCCCCTTTGATCCTTTATATCCTTTTGTTTCTTAAGCCACATTACTAGCCTAAGTGAAAAATCAATTAATTCCACACCCTGGAGATTTACTGAGCATTGGTTTTCACAGTGATGTTGTGTTTAAGTGTGGGGGTTTGCCCGAGACGTGCAAAAATTTAAGTGTGGGGGTGATCATCTGATTCTTTTCTGCTATGTAGTTTTATTGTATTGATTCAAAAAAAAAAAGCAAAAAAAAAAGCATAAAATAAAAAGAGAAAAAGCAAAAAAATAAAAAATAAACATATATATATATATGTTTATTTCTATCTTTTCATTATCTTTGTTTTATTTTTTTAGTGTCGTTCTTAACTTTTGCTCTTGTAGATTTTTCGGGTGTTTAACCTTCTTTTCCATATTTTATCCATACCTTCACCTCAGCCTCATTACAACCCTGCATAAAGCCCTCTTGATTTGTGCATGCATGTGTTAGTAGCAGTGGAGAAGTAGAATTTGAGCAAGCCTATGGTAGAATAATTTTCTTGAGTAGATTTGAGTGATACACTGATTACCTGATACACTTGAGAGAAAAATATTGAGAGCATACTGTAAGGAACCATTTTCGGTAATTGGCATGCAAGTTGAAATTAGCAAGTCTTGTGATTTGAGATTAGAAAGTTTCTGTCCTGATTGGTTAATCTGTTGAAGACTTGTGATCTTTGTATATTTTATGTATACTTGGTAATTGTTAGCAGGGATTGGTTGATCTTAGTCTTTGCTTTCTATTTTAGTTTTTGCCCAAGAGTGCAAAAAGATAAGTGTGGGGGAATTTGATAACACATATTTTGTTACACTTATTTATTACTCTTGGTTAGTATTTTTAGGTTTTATTTGAATTAAATAAAGGTCTTTTGGGTCAAATCAGAATTCTAGATTTTAATTGGGTTTAAAATATTTTCGTCATAATTTTCAAGATTTACACTACTTTCGTATTTTAGCCATATCTCACTTTATCGATGTCCGATTAACTCCTTTTTTGTAGCGTTTTTCAGATAACAGGAAGGGCTACAATTGCTATTTCAGCTACTGAAGCCAAATTCGGACAGAAAGATGGTAGAAACCTGAGCCCAAGATGGACGTGTTTTGCTGGAATTTATTTTGACGATTGGACTTAAGTTATAATTTTGAACCCAATGTACATGAGGCCCAGAGCCATTATTTCTGTTTTGTTTCCTTTTATTTTGGGTTGGATTTGTACAGCCTGAAGCCCAGCTTTATTAGGGGTTAAAAGGGCGAGAGTAGGGACCATGTGGAGAATCTTTTTCGTTTGAATTTGAATTTTACAGTTTTGAAATTAAGAGAATTTTTGTCTTTTCTCTCTCCTCTTTTCTTTAATCAACCCAAGGGTTGAGGATTCCATGGTTGAATCCTGAGGACCTGCGCCTCATTTTGAACCAAATTCGTTTCTCTTTCCAACTCGGGTTGACATCGCATGATTGTGGGTGTTCAATATGAGATATGTGATTGCGTTCTTAGGAAAGAGATTAACCGTTGGATTTAATGGTTATGTTGATTAACCCAATGAACTCAAGTCGAATGGGTTGATACTCCGCGATTGCGTGAGTAGACGCGCCGTATTCGACCAAACGCTAAGCGATCGCTTAGAGAGGGTTCTCAATTGGAAATAAGGATTCTGATTCAATTGAGATCAATCACGATTTTGTAATTATTTGTCCAATGATGGATATCTTTGGAATCATAATTCTTGGGTTGATTGCTTTTAATTTGATTATTCTTTTTTTTTTCCGTTTAAATTTACAATTATATTCAAACCCCCCATTTTAGTTTTCGTTTTTCTTTAATTTACGTTTCTCCTTATTTTCTCTTTTTATTTATTTTCCATTTTTATTTGGTTTCCGTTTTCATTTGGTTTCCATTTTTATTTTTTTTTATAATTGAGCGATTGAGTTCATTGCAAACTCCTTGAGAGATGACTCAGGTTGACGCTTTACTACAAATTTTTAATAAACCTGATTTAATTAATTTGTGCGAGTTCGACAGCTCGTGTCAGCTATATCTACAAAATCATGTAATCAATATTTTCAATTTGAATAAAATGAGGAAATTTTCCTGAAAATTTATCCTTAGAATTGTGATGCTTCAATATATTGATCCGAGATAAAGATGTGATTTGTCATAATGATTCTGATCAAGTTGAGATGTTCAAAATTGTGGTCAGTGAACCAAACCCGCATATGCGACAGTATTGCCTTTACATCAGATAAAATCTAGGTAATGAAACCCGAATTATAAATCGAAGGGATCAATATTTACCTTCGCAAATAGGAACTTTGCAAAAAAAAAATGCTAACTTAAAATAAAGAAATGTCACAGAAAATAATACCAGACAAATAAAAAGGTGGATTCCGTGTAATATAGATTGACAATCGCCAGGTCAACGATAGCACTCGAGATTCATATCTGAGTTAATAGATATAATAAAATAATCCTGTTATGTTTTAAAAAGCTCGGGATTATATCTGAGTTACTAAATAAGCCTAAAAAGCTAGGCGAATAAAACTATATTATCAGGAAAAAGATATGATAGAAGCCTCGCCCTAAAAGGCCGGCTAAGATAATACCAGCCGTAAAGCAGTGCATGCGGTTAGCAAGTAATATAAAGTCATAAAATATTAAAAAAGGAGAAGACAAAACCAGGAAAGATCCCGGCAATATTCATTACAACATTAAAAGGGGCTTCAATGCCCCAAAGCAGAAGAGATGAGCGAAAAAAAGAAAGTGTGTGGGGTCCATGTGAGGATAAGAGATAGGGAGAAAAAAAAGGGGTCCCATATTCTTTTATATGTGTGTAGGAGATAAAATTTATCTCTTACAACATGAGAAACATTATACCCATATTTATATTTATATAAAATGGAAAATATAATAATACATCACATATAATTTTTTTTAACGCAACATCACACACATTTTTAAAGTAATATACAAAATGTGATAAAATTAAAATTATGAATATACATTATGTGACTTTAAAACAAGAATATGAATCTAAATATTTATTAATAAGTATAACAAGATGCTATCTGACATTAATTGCGGTAGATCATAGATCCCTCAAGCTATACTTTGCTTTTATTTTTACGACACATTGTTTTTACGAAGAGGAGAAAATAATGCATTGTTGGAATCATTCTATCCAGAAGCTTATATCGAATATGAAACTAACAAGGGAAAAAAAAGTCACTCAGCAAATAAAATAATAATTTACATACGAAAATTCTTTGGTTACTGATAAAAAAATATAAATGTTAAATTAAATGTAAAATATTTAATATATTACAAACTTAAATAACTGTATTTTTTTGTTTTTAATTGTTAATGAGTAAATACAATTAAGGATGAACATACTTTTATGAAGGAAAATCTTTTAACTCCAATATAAGATTAAGAAGTTTTACTTCACATATCTCAGCTATTGATTTCTAACCATTCAACAATTGTAGTTTATTGAGTTATCTCTATTAATTAATTACTAACTTTAAATAAAATACAACCATCAAATGGATAGACATTAGTAGCTAAGATGAGGAGCACGACTTCTTAATCTTGTTCCGGAATTAAAAGATCATACCTTTACTTTTATTTACTAATTATATGTATAAAATCACTTAAAAAAATCCTTAAATGGATATTAATAATAATTAGCATAGCACTTTTGAAATTAACTCCTTTATTGATTGTGAACAGAATGTACTACAGTCAATCTTATTGCATATAACTAAAGCTCAAAAGTACATGACAATAACTTTAGGGATATAACCCTTCTCCGAAATACTAGAAAATGGAAACAACAATGCCCAACAAAAATAACATAGGTCTATAAAATAACACCTTCAACTGCTACATAACTTTTAGGGAAGGGAGTGTCCTGGTGAGTGTGCAGGAGGGTGAACAGGGGCATGGGTAGGAGGGTGATGATGGTGGTGGGTAGGGGGTGTAGAAGGAGCGTAAGCAGGAGTTGGAGGGTGATGATGGTGATGGTGGTGGCCAGCATGGTGATGTGGGGGGTGAGCAGATAAGTGGTTTGGAGTGTCAACAGGAGCAGGAGGGTGGTGGTGAGGTGGGGGGTGAATCTCTGGATGAGGAGCTGGAGCAGGAGTGGAATGGTGGTGGTGATGGTGGTGGTGGTGGTGGTGATGTGGGGGGTGTGGGGATGGAGTAGGAGAGGGAGGCTTGGGGTGATGGTAGTGAGGTGGAGATGCTACCGGGGGATGAAGACGACTGTGTTCAATAATTTCAAACTCTTGCGCAAACACAGTGATTGTGCTCACTAAGAGCATGAAAAATGCTAGAGCTTTTGTCATTTCTCTAAGCAAGTTTTGAGAGAGGGGAAGTGATGTTGTGGAGAGTGTTTTACAACTATAGGGCTATTTATAGGAGTTGAAGATGAAACTCTCATGTGCTTTTGTTCATATAAAATTAATTTCACCCAGGAAAACGATTACGAAAGACAGTTAGAATTCAGAATGAGGGAGCACATTTACTTAAATTAGAAGTACTGTTGACTATTTTAATTATGACATCTTTTTATATTAACATTTACCTCATTTAATAAGTTCAATAAAGACTAGCTATTTGTTTTGTGTAAAAAATTAATATATTCTAATACCATTATAACTGAAAATAGAAAAATAATAATAGTTTTGATTAATTGTTTCTATAATATTTTCTCAAGAATATTTTTATATAAAATTTATTGTGAGATTATGGTTAGATAAAGAAGAAAATAAAATTTAAATACAAATATTAACTGAAAAAATGTAATAAAATTTTTATTTTAAATTTTCATGTTTCATGAAAACTCACACTATTATAAAGTTGTGCTAGACATAAAATACCCTAGAAACAAGAAAGAAGTTCAGCAGTTAACAGGTAGATTAGCCGCTTTGACTAGATTCTTGCCGAAGTCGGCTGAAAACGCGCTCTCATTCTTTAAGTTGTTAAAAAAAGAAGTTGAACATGGATGAAACTTAGATTATGAAGTTGCATTTCAAAAGATCAAGAGATTTTTAGCAGCACCACCAGTTCTATCAAATTCTTCTGTGATTCCCAGCTTGTCACTTCGCAAATTGATGGGAAATATCAAGATAAGGGACCTATGCTAATGAAGTATTTGAATAGAGTAAAGGAAATTATAACTGAGTTTTGTGAAGTCATAATTACTCATATTCGTGGTCGAGCATGTACAAAGAACTCAGGTAATCACAAAATCGTGGTCGAGCAAAGCATAGCAGAGCCGAGTTATGTGATGGTTATTGCATCATCAGAAGATTGAAGGCAACCAGTTGTTGCTTATCTGGAAAGAGGAATATTACCAGAGGATTCAACCGAGTCCAAAAAATTAATCCGAGATGTAACTATGTATGCAGTAATTGAGGATCAATACAGAAAAGGTTTACATTCTCCAATGTTAAAGTGTTTAAACCCGAAAAAATCAGTGTACGTTTTGGCCGAGATATATGAAGGAATCAATAGTCAACACATGGGTGCCAAAGCATTGGCTCGAAAAGCCGTTCGAAGAGGGTATTATTGGCAAACTATGGAGACTAAAGCAATAAATCGTGTCAAGAAATGTAATAGTTGTCAAAAGCATGTCAGGATGATACTTCTTCCTGAAGAACTAAAATATATCTCGGCTCCTTGACCTTTCTATAAATGGGGAATGAATTTGTTGGGACCATTTAAAGCAGCTAAATGGCAGTTAAAATTGTTGATTGTAGCTGTTGATTATTTCACAAAAGGGATAGAAGCTGAACCCGTGACTATTATCACCTCGGCTAAAGTTGAAAGATATTTTGAAAGAAATATCATTTTCATATTTGGAATTACGGCCGAGATAGTAACAGATAATGGAACCCAATTTTCTGATAAAAGGTTCCAAGAGTTGATGACTGACTTGAAGATTTGACATCGCTTCGCATCTGTTAAACATCCTCAATCAAATGGCACGCTGAAGCTGCTAATAAAATAATAATGGATGAACTTCGAAAATGAGTGGAAGATGCTGAAACAAGTTGGGTTCAACAACTATATTTTGTCTTGTGGAGACACAGAACAAGCATTGAGACAGCAATAGGAGAAACTCCATTCAGACTTACTTATGGATGTGAAGCCATGATCTGGTTGAAATAGGAGAGCCATCTTGGAGGAGAATGAAGACTCTTAAAGAAAAAGAAGAAAATAATAACGAAGCTCTGGCAGTAGAGTTAAATCTAATAGATGAAGTCAGAGTCACGACACATTACCGAGATATGGCAACCAAACAATTGATAACAACTATATATAATGGAAAAGTAAGACCAAGGTAATTTGAAAAAGATGACTTGGTACTTCGAAGAGCAGATATTGGCAACAAGACTTCTAAAGATAGGAAGTTGGCTGCAAACTAGGAAGGCCCTTACCGAGTAAGAGAGAAACTCGGTAAATAAGCTTACATACTGGAAACGTTAGAAGAAAAGCCTACTAAATGAATATGGAATGTGAATAAACTGAAGATGTATTACAGTTAAGATCCAAGTTCCATGGAAAGTCTTTTCAAATATTTTTTCAATTTCTAGGTGAATTATTTTTGTTTTGGTAGGGATTGTATAAAGTCGGCTATATCGACAAAATCATGTAATCAATATTTTCAATTTGAATAAAATGAGGAAATTTTCCTGGAAATTTATCCTTAGAATTGTGGTGCTTCAATATACAGATCCGAGATAAAAATGTGATTTGTCATAATGATTCTGATCAAGTTGAGATGTTCAAAATTGTGGTCAGTGAACCAAACCCGCATATGTGACAGTATTGCCTTTACATCAGATAAAATCTTGGTAATGAAACCCGAATTATAGATCGAAGGGATCAATATTTACCTTCGCAAAAAAAAAATGCTAACTTAAAATAAAGAAATGTCACGAAAAATAATACCAGACAAATAAAAAGGCGGAATCCGTGTAATATAGATTGACAATCGCCAGGTCAGCGATAGCACTCGAGATTCATATCCGAGTTAATAGATATAATAAAATAATACTATTATGTTTTAAAAAGCTCGAGATTATATCCGAGTTACTAAATAAGCCTAAAAATCTAGGCGAATAAAACTATATTATCAGGAAAAAGGTATGATAAAAGCCTCGCCCTAAAAGTCCGGCTAAGATAATACCAGCTGTAAAGCAGTGCATGCGGTTAGCAAGTAATATAAAGTCATAAAATACTAAAAAAAAAAGAAGACAAAACCAGGAAAGATCCCGACAATATTCATTACAACATTAAAAGGGGATTCAAGGCCCCAAAGCAGAAGAGATGAGCGAAAACAAGAAAGTGTGTGGGGTCCATGTGAGGAGAAGAGATAAGGAGAAAAAAAAAGGGTTCCATATTCTTTTATGTGTGTATAGGAGATAAAATTTATCTCTTACAACATGAGAAACATTATACCCATATTTATATTTATATAAAATGGAAAATATAATAATACATCACATACATTTTTTTTAACGCAACATCACACACATTTTTAAAGTAATATACAAAATGTGATAAAATTAAAATTATGAATATACATTATGTGACTTTAAAACAAGTATATGAATCTAAATATTTATTAATAAGTATAACAAGATGCTATCTGACATTAATTGCGGTAGATCATAGATCCCTCAAGCTATACTTTGCTTTTATTTTTACGAAGAGGAGAAAATAATGCATTGTTGGAATCATTCTATCCAGAAGCTTATATCGAATATGAAACTAACAAGGGAGAAAAAAGTCACTCAGCAAATAAAATAATAATTTTACATACCAAAATTCTTTGGTTACTGATAAAAAAATATAAATGTTAAGTTAAATGTAAAATATTTAATATATTACAAACTTAAATAACTGTATTTTTTTTGTTTTTAATTGTTAATGAGTAACTAAATTTAAGGATGAACATATTTTTATGAGAGAAAATCTTGTAACTCCAATATAAGATTAAGAAGTTTTACTTCACATATCTCAGCTGTTGATTTCTAACCATTCAACAATTGTAGTTTATTGAGTTATCTCTATTAATTAATTACTAATTTTAAATAAAATACAACTATCAAATGGATAGACATTAATAGCTAAGAAGAGGAGCACGACTTCTTAATCTTGTACCGAAATTAAAAGATTATACCTTTACTTTTATTACTAATTATATATATAAAATCACTTTTAAAAAAATCCGTAAATGGATATTAATAATGATTAGCATAGCACTTTTGAAATTAACTCCTTTATTGATTGCGAACAGAATGTACTACAGTCAATCTTATTGCATATAACTAAAGCTCAAAAGTACATGACAATAACTTTAGGGATATAACCCTTCTCTGAAACACTAGAAAATGGAAACAACAATGCCCAACAAAAATAACATAGGTCTATAAAATAACACCTTCAACTGCTACATAACATTTAGGGAAGGGAGTGTCCTGGTGAGTGAGCAGGAGGGTGAACAGGGGCATGGGTAGGAGGGTGATGATGGTGGTGGGTAGGGGGTGTAGAAGGAGCGTAAGCAGGAGTTGGAGGGTGATGATGGTGATGGTGGTGGCCAGCATGGTGATGTGGGGGGTGAGCAGATAAGTGGTTTGGAGTGTCAATAGAAGCATGAGGGTGGTGGTGAGGTGGGGGGTGAATCTCTGGAAGAGGAGCTGGAGCAGGAGCGGAATGGTGGTGGTGATGGTGGTGGTGGTGGTGGTGATGTGGGGGGTGTGGGGATGGAGTAGGAGAGGGAGGCTTGGGGTGATGGGAGTGAGGTGGAGCTGCTACCGGGGGATGAAGACGACTGTGTTCAATAATTTCAAACTCTTGCGCAAACACAGTGATTGTGCTCACTAAGAGCATGAATAATGCCAGAGTTTTTGTCATTTCTCTAAGCAAGTTTTGAGAAAGGGGAAGTGATGTTGTTGTGGTGTGTGCTTTACAACTATAGGGCTATTTATAGGAGATGAAGATGAAACTCTCATGTGCTTTTGTTCATATAAAATTAATTTCACCCAGGAAAATGATTATGAAAGACGGTTAGAATTCAGAATGAGGGAGCACATTTACTTAAATTAGAAGTATCGTTGACTATTTTAATTATGACATTATTTTATATTAACATTTACCTCATTTAATAAGTTCAATAAAGACTAGCTATTAGTTTTGTGTAAAAAATTAATATATTCTAATACCATTATAACTGAAAATAGAAAAATAATAATAGGTTTGATTCGTTGTTTCTATAATATTTTCTCAAGAATATTTTTATATAAAATTTATTGTGAGATCATGGTTAGATAAATATGAAAATCAAATTTAAATACAAATAAATAACTGTAAAAATGTAATGAAATTTTAAATTTAAATTTTCATGTTTCATGAAAACTCGCAGTACTGTTTCATTTTTTTTAGACCATCTTTTACTTTTATAACGATATATATTTGAAGAGTATGATTATAATAATTTAATAATATGTTAAATTCATAAAATGTTGTTATGGTTATGAAAGCACATAATTAAGTAGTATTGTAAAACCTTTTTTATATTAATAATATATCAAAATTGGATTTAATAAAAAGATATTAGCCATAAAAATCTAAGGCAAATTCAAAATAAGGGAAAAGTGTGTATCATTTTAAAAGATGTAAAGTAGTGTCATTTTAAGTGAGAGAAAGAAATAGATCATAGGGGAGAAAGTGGACAAAAAATAAATAAAGGTATGGGTCTCATCTCTTTTTAAATAAAGGATAAATATTTTCCCTTCAAATAAACACACTTATCTAAACCAAATAAATGATTTAAGGAAAAAGTATATTTGTCTTTGTGGCAGAAATATTTTGTTTGATACAGACATATTTTTATCAGGATATGACGTCGAATTCTTATTATTATTATTTTTAAATGAGGATCTGTCGGTAGATTCTAGTGAACATATGTCTGTGGTAGATAAATCTCTCTTCTACAGCTGTAAAAAAATGAAACCATGATTTAATTAATATATCTTGTGTTTATGGTTGAGAAAAGATTAAATTGGATATTAAATAATTACACACAATTGTCACCTCTAATACCCCCGACACGCTTTTTTTTTAAAGATGCGTGTCGGACACCGACTCGTTCCGACACGAGGTAAATATTTTGGGACACGTGGTCAACTCTCTGACACGCTCCGACACGTTTTTTCGACACGCAGTCAACTTTTTTCGACACGTATTTTTTTTCTAGTCTTAATTTTTTTTATTAACTAAAAATAAAAAAATCATTTATAAATCAATTTTTTTCTATTATGAAATTTGACATGAAAAATTAACAAGGTATTTTTATTTTATTTTATATTTATGTTATAAATTTTGAATATTTGATTTGTTATATGACTTATTATGGACTGTTACATGTATTAAATATAAATTATATTATATATATATTAAAAATATTATTTAATATCAAAACGTGTCTCAACGTGTCAAAATATGCCATTTTTTAGAATTAACGTATCGGCGTGTCGTGTCCCGTAGTGTCCGTGCATCATAGATTGTCACACCAATATTCGACGATGGGCCCTAGCTAGTTAATATCTTGAGGGGGGAAATATTTTTGAAATATCAGATATACTGAGTGCTCGATACATCTTTTACTAAATATTGAAAAATTAACACAATTATATTGTCCTTGTTTTGTGGTTATTTTCTTCCATCTCTTTTTGTTTCCATTTTAGGAGTATCGAAAATATGCTCTTTGAGGGGAAGATTTTTAATTTTTTTTTATTGCAATATAGCTACTCCTAGCATTTTTAAAAAAACATAATTTGGTTATCCCCAAACAAACTGCTCAAACTTAGCTTTTATCACCGTTCATGTACATCTCTATCAAATCTCACGTTTCTAACACCTAAAACAAGGGGATTGTTATATTTATAAAAAATTTTGTTTATAAACTACACTATGTCTAACTGATAATACATTTTTGAATAGAATATTACTGATCAACCATAGTATAATTTGTAAGTTTGTAAACGGATTTTTCCCCCGAAACAAATGTCACATAACCACTCCTCTTAAAAACTCACAGGAGCTATGGTTAAATTTTTGGGAAAAGTTCACCAATGCCCCTGTGATTTTTTATTTTTTACAAAGCACAAGGGCATATGTGATAAAAAAAACCACAGGGGCATAGGTGATTCTGAAGCAAACCACAAGTGCATTGGTGAACTTTTCTCTAAATTTTTTTATACCATTTTTCTGAGTGAAATACTTTTTATTACAATTCTTTATAACCCATAATAATGTAGATAACAAGAAAACAATATTTTTATATTAAATAAGGATTCATTGTTATTTTCTGAAAAGTAACAAACTTTTAATATGATTATTTTTTAAAAAAATTGTTAATAATTCTCAACTAGTATTTTAAAATCAAATTTGCTGAATCGAGAACTGGTTGTAATCTTAGTCTAATAATTTCTTATTATGTTTTCTAATTTGATCTCAAAAAAATTGCCATTTTAGTTAATGAAAATAATTAAATATTTTAGTAAGTAATAATTTTAATTATATATTATTTCGTAATTTTATTTATTTAATAATATTTCATTTTTAATTTTTAATAATTTTTATTATTTGAAATAAATAAGTATGGGAGACGAATAAATATTTCTGAGACGAGAATGAGAAAAGATTATACTGGACCAGATTGTGCGACACAGCGCACTCTGATATTTTATTTTTTATTTTTTCAATAACCGATGTGCGATCTCCTTTACCACGCATTTGCTATTGGTGCATTAAAATGGGGAAATTTTTTTGACGCCTACACAAAATGCAAACTTTTTCGTTGATTGTTGAGAAGGCAGATCCATTTTATTCTTAGAATATTATGAGAATATTTTTGATAGACATCAAAACCAAAGTACTTAGTTAACTTAACCAAAAATAAAAATACTTAGTTGACAGCAAGGTAGTTAATCTTAGATTTTGTTGTCGTTTTTCAACTCTATTAAATGAGCACATTAAGTGATATATTTATATTCATATAAAATGATAAGTTTAATAATACACCACATACATTTTTAAAGTGATATACAGAATGTGATAAAATTAAAAATATGAATATACATTATGTGACTTTACAACACGTAAATGAATCTAAATATTCAATAATAATAAGAAGATGCTGTCTGACGTTAATTACCGTAGATCGATCATAGATCCTACCG
This sequence comes from Gastrolobium bilobum, assembly GCF_033153095.1. NCBI lineage: Eukaryota > Viridiplantae > Streptophyta > Magnoliopsida > Fabales > Fabaceae > Gastrolobium > Gastrolobium bilobum. Next base: position 71,487 of record NW_026899161.1, on the reverse strand, counting down.
AGAAGATGCTTTTATTTATACGCAACGAAGAGAAAATCATATGTTGATACTGTGAGTGTAAATGAGTTAGGTCCGTTTAAAGAGATTTACGGCCTAGTTTATATTAGGCTAGATTTGACCTATTACAAATAATTAAATAATTTTTAAAAAAATTTATTTAGAAAGTAGGTTATAAGTTTTTTTTACACGTCGGACCTGTAAATTTACAAACCGGCCTATATCATATTATTTATTTTAAATAAAATAAATAAAATTATTATTTTAATATTTTTGAATAATAAATTAATATTATTTTAGTTAATTTTTTAATTATTAAATGTTTAATAGGGTTAAACAAGTTAACAGGCCTAGACTAAGGTTTTTTATTATTTTAATATAAGTCAGGTCAGACTTGTAATTTGAGTCTACACAGACTAACAAGTCAGATCAGACCTAAATTTTTTTAAATAAATTTGACCCATTTAAACTAAAACCTAGCTTATTTGTTAGAATAATTCTACTGAGAAGCTTATATCGTATATGAAACTAACGAGGAAAAAAAAAATGTCACACAGCAAATAAAATAATAATTTTACTAGTGAAATACTTTGGTTACTGATCAAAAAATATAAATGTTAAATTAAAAGTGAAATATTTAATATATTACAAACTCAAATAATGGTATTGTTTTCTTTAATATTTCTCATTTTTAAGTTTTTAACAAGTAACTGAACATACTCTTATTCACTAATTTTATATATAGATTCACTGTTAAAAAAAAATCCTTAAATGGATATCATAATTGCGACAACAGTTTTAAGATTGACTCCTTTATTGCAAGCAGAAGGTATTACAGTCAATATTATTGTATATAATTGAAGCTTAGAAATACATTACAACAACTTCACGTACGGGTATAAACCTTCTCGTAAACACTAGAAAATGGAAACAGCGATGCCAATAAATGGCAAAAGAAATAACAGAGGTTTATATAACACCTTCAACTGCGACAAAGCTTCTAGGGATGGAAGCGTATTGATGAGTCAGCAGGAGTAGGAGGGTGATACTGATGATGGTGTGTAGGGGGCTTAAAAGGAGGACAAGCAGGAGGCGGAGGGTGGTGGTGGTCGTAGCGGCCGTGATGATGTGGGGGGTGAGCCCACGGGTGGCGGTGATGGTGGTGTGGAGGGTGAGCCCATGGGTTGGTTGGAGGTTTAAGAGGAGCAGGGGCTGGAGGGTGGTGGTGGTGGTGGTGGTGCTCGCGGCGGTGGTGATGTGGGGGGTGAGCCCATGGGTGGGTTGGAGTAGTAGAACAGGGAGGCTCAGGGTGGTGGTAATAAGGTGAAGCTGCTACTGGGGGAATAATAGGAGGGCGTTGAAAAATTTCAAACGCTTGTGCAAACACGGTGAAAGTGCTCACTAAGAGCATGAGTAATGCTAGAGCTTTTGCCATTGCTCTAAGCAAGTTTTGAGAGAGAGAATGTGATGTTATTGTAGAGTGTGTGTGTTTTACAATGATAGAGTTATTTATAGGAGCCGAGAAGATGAGACTCTCATGGGCTTTTGTTCATGAATAATTAAATGCAAAAATTTAATTACTCCCTGTCCCACGGGTATATACTATGGGAAATATTTTTTTTATGTAATAGAAAAATAATTATTTCATGCTATAAAAATAAAATTATAAGTAGGACTTATAAGTAAGAGGAGAGATAAAAAGAGAGTGATGAGACTCATCCTCTTTTGTATGTGAAGAAAAAATTATTTCTCTCGTGTAAAATAAGATAAATATAACGCATATATTATATACTAGGGAAACGGCTATGAGAGACGATTACAATTGAGAAAGACAGAACAGGGAATTAAGAGACCAGATTTGCTGAAATCGAAAGTGATGTTAACTCTTTTTTTTTCCCGTAACAAAGTGATGTTAACTTATTAGGCATATAATAATAATTGAAATCAAAATTATTTTTGTTGTAAGAAACAATTCTGAAATAATCAGATGTTGTGGTTATGTTTACTTCCTACAAAGGTAAATAATTGGGATTGGATTACTGAATGATCATTTTCGGTGTAAATGTCAAAACGTAAAAGCAAAAAAAAAAAACGGAAATCAGATTTGTTGAACTTGTTTGGCAATAAATCTCCTAATCATCATATTAACTTATTAAAATATGGGTTCGCTTTTTCTACCGTCAATATAAATAACCTTTTTACATTATTTATCTACCTTGAGTCTAGAATAATGTTATTCTGAGACAGAAATAAAGATATTTTTATAATTATAATTTATTTTAAAATTATAATAGTCTTTTTAATTATAATTTTTTAATTTTTTAACCCAAAACGATGTTGTTTTGGAAACGAATGTAGACATTTACATTCACTGTAGAAATATTAAAACCTTAAAATATACGTGTTAAGAAAATTAACCAAAAATATAACTATACATTACTGATGTAAAGAACCTTGGGATACACCACCCCAAAAGCTAGCTCAAGGGGTGGGAGTGCCCAAAGCTTTATAAACTCCACATTAGTTGTTCATACAACTAATGTAGGACTATATATCTCAACACGCCCCCTCACAGAAGAGCCCTTTGGGCTTGAAGCGTGGATTATGCACAGACCCAATTTTTGGTTTACCTTTGGTGTTTTTTGTTTTAATTCTACTTTAAAGTGGGGGACGGTGATGCTCTGATACCATGTAAAGAACCTTGGGATACACTACTTCAAAAGCTAGCTCAAGGGATGAGAGTGCCAAAAGCCTTATAAACTCCACATTAATTGTTCATACAACTAATGTGAGACTATATATCTCAACAACTGAAACAAGATCACAAGTTTATACCGACATATTTTCTGTAGGGACAAATATTCGGAATTAATGAGATTTTGTGGTTATGTTAGTGTAAGGCAAATTTTTGCAATATAGCTATTGCATTCATTTAATTTTATTTTTTATATGGTTATCCCAAACAAAAAAAGAGAGTTATATTTACATTTACAAATTTATAAACTACATTATATTTTATTAGTAAAATTTTATTCAAAAATATCTTACCTTTAAAACATAATATAATTTATAAGAATTTATAAAAAAAATTATAAATATAACCTCCCAGAACAAATTACTCCAACTTAGCTTTTCTCAGTGCTCGTGTACAGTTACGTCCAACCTCACGTTTCTACATCTCAATCAAACCGCACATGGTTATTTCTCTTAAAATCTCGCTGGATGTTGAGATATATAGTCCCACATTGATTGTGTGGGCAACTAATGAGGCCTTTATAAGGCCTTGGGCACTCCCACCCTTTGAGCTAGCTTTTGGGGTGGTGTATCCAAGGTTCTTTACATGGTATCAGAGCTTGAGTGACTATAAGGTCACAAGTTCGATCCTCACTACCCCCACTTTAAAGTGGAATTAAAATAAAAAGCACAAAAAAGTAAACCAAAAATTGGGCCTATGCATAATCCACGCTTCAAGTCCAATGGGCTCTCGTGTGAGGGGGCGTGTTGAGATATATAGTCCACATTGATTGTGTGGGAAACTAATGTGGCCTTTATAAGGCCTTGGGCACTCCCACCCTTTGAGCTAGCTTTTGGGGTGGTGTATCCCAAGGTTCTTTACACTGGAGATCATGTTAAATTATTTATCCCATTTTTATGGACTTTTTAACCATTTTGTCCCTTTTTAAAATAAAAATTACCATTGTGTTCTTATTTTTATACTATTTACAAATTTGAAATTTTACTAAAACTTAATACTAATTTATCCATGTTTTGTTGAAAATCGGCAATCACACATAAATTGAAAAATAAAAGAGATAGAGAAGAGAGAATTTTGACACGATAATTTATCCCGGTTCATTTAATGTAGATTACGTCCAGCTTGTCTATACTATATTCACCTTACCACCACTTCTTACAAATCATTCGATTTACAAGAAGAATATAAATAGTATTAGAACCCTCACAGAAGCTATTCATGGGTCCAAGCCCAAACTACTAAGAAAAAGAAAAATTACAATAAATAAGAGGCCAACAACATTACCTAGCCTCTACGGAATCTCAGTTACCTTATGCTGACCCCGCCAATAAAGACTTTCATCATCATGCGAAGTATAAGTTGTACTCAACATATTTGACCATTGACATTTTGATGTAATCGATTCGATTACATGGTTATAGTAATCGATTACTTCGGAAGACCGAAATTTTTGGCTCGAGAGTCCGAATGAAGTATTTTTTTATTCTATGTAATTTTTTGAGATCTATACGTTGGAATGATTATTTTTTAGTATTAGCACGTGAAAATAAGAATAGGAATTGAATAACATCATCCACATAAATAAAATATGTCAAACAAGACATGAGGAAGCAATTTTTGAAAAAAGATTTTGATCGAGTCCCCTTTGGGTACTTGTCAGCGCGTTCTTCTTGAAAAGTTATATAGAATAAAAAAAAACCTCATTTCTGGTATACGAGGTCAAAGTTATGGCTTTCCCAAGTTTTACAGTAAAATATCGTTTGATCCAAAAAAATCTCGTGAAAAGAAGTTTATACGACTCTGTTCACTTATTTAATCAATTATACTGGTGTAATGGATTATATCAGATAATCATGATGTAATCGATTACATGAATGTTGTAATCTATTACATGATCCAGTTAACGGTCAAATAAGACAGATTGATGTATAGTTTTGATATGGGGCAATGTAATAATTTGGTATATAATAAAGGCACAATTGTAATAAAAAACAACCTTTTTTCGAAGCCAAATATTTTTTATTATGATTATAGGGATAGGATATTGTGACACCCAAGTTATGTTACACTCATGTGACACCCAGTCAATCTCACCGTTAGATCGCTTATGTTGATCCAACGGTTATATTTATTTCCATCTTTGTATGGTCATGATTTCTCAAATTTAATATTTTATATTTATTTCTACCTTTGTATGGTTATGATTTCTCATATTTAATGCTTTCACTTTAAATTTGGGAAATCATGACCATACAAAGATAGAAATAAATATAACTGTTGGATCAACATAAGCGATCTAACGGTGAGATTGACTGGGTGTCACATGGGTGTAACATAACTTGGGTGTCACAATATCTTATCCCATGATTATAACCCATATTAACTTAGATAACAAACAAACAATATTTTTACATTAAATAAGGATTTATTGTTATATTTCTGAAAAGTTAAAAAAAATTAATTTTTCTATTTAAAATTCTTTGGTTACTGATAAAAAAATATAAATGTTAAATTAAAAGTATAATGGAGTCCATTATATTTTCTTTTTTTCTATTTTTTTTAAAAAAGTAGTGGATTTTACGACCTTGTTTTTATTGTATAAGATAATTATCTTATACAATATTTAATACATTACCAACTCAATTAATGGTATTGTTTTTTAACAAGTAACAGAATTTAAGGATGAACATACTTTTATTTACTAATTTTAATTTTATGTGTGAGACGGGTTCAGAGGAGTCCATGGTGAAAAATTACCATCAATGAATTAAATTATACCAACAACACCAAATAATTTCGATATCATATCACAACCAAAAAATTTATGACATTGAATTTATGGGTTTCTCTCCACTTATATATATTTTTCTTAACTTATTACGAACCAAATACAAAACTCATCACACATAAATAGTATAAGGGAAAATATACTCTTATGTTGTAGGAGAAAAAAATTCTCCTACACATGCATCAATTTTTATGTTACTTGTTTTTCTTTTTTACATTCTTTATAAGTGGGTGAGTTCTACACATACATAATTATCTATAGCATGAAAAAAATTCTCTGCTGTTGGGTGACATTAATAAAAGCAGTAGTATAATATAAATTCAGCATTAAACAGAAAAAAGTCCTTAAATGGATATAATAATCGCGACAACAACAGTTTTAAAAATGACTCCTTTATTGAAAGCAGAACGTATTGCAGTCAATGTTTATTGTATATAATTGAAGCTTTAGGGATATAACCCATCTCGCAAACTCTAGAAAATGGAAACAGCGATGCCAATAAATGGCAAAAGCAATAACAGAGGTCTATATAACACCTTCAACTGCGACAAACCTTTTATTGGGAGTGTTTTGGTGAGTCAGCAGGAGGGTGGTGGTGGTGGTGGCGGCGCTCCGACTCGCTGCCGTAGTGGTGGTGATGTGGAGGGTGAGCCGGTGGTGGGGTTGGGGGGTGAACTGAGTTCTTAAGAGGAGCATGGGCCGGAGGGTGGTGGTGGTGGTGGTGGTGCTCGTGCTCGTGGTGGTGCTCGTGGTCGCGGTCGTGGTGGTGCTCGTGGTCGCGGCGGTGGTGATGTGGGGGGTGAGCCGGTGGGTGGGTTGGAGGGTGAACTGGGGGCATAAGAGGAGCAGGGGCCGGAGGGTAGATGCGTTTGTTAGGCTCGTGCTCACGGCGGTGGTGATGTGGGGGGTGAGCGGGTGGATGGGTTGGAGTAGGAGAGGGAGGCTCATGGTGGTGGTAATGAGGGTGTTCAAACGCTTGAGCAAACACAGCGAAAGTGCTCACTAAGAGCATGAATAATGCTAGAACTTTTGCCATTGCTCTAAGCAAGTTTTGAGAGAGAGAATGTGATGTTGTTGTAATGTTTGTGTTTTGCAGTGATAGAGTTATTTATAGAAGCTGAGGATGAGACTCTAATGTGCTTTTGTTCATGGATGATTAAATGCAAAAATTAATTACTCCCTGGGTAGATACTAGGGAAAGCGCTATGTGAGACGATTACAACTGAGAAAGACGGAACAGGGAAGGGACTAGATTAATTTGCTGAAATCAAAAGTAATGTTGACTTATTAGGCATATAATAATAAGACTAAATACTTTTTTTTACCTTCAACAAAAAAAATACGAAACCAATTTTAATATCTTAAAAAAAAAAATACTTATATTAATCCTTTTTAGGGAACTAAAAAATATTTTATTTGAATTTTAGAGAGATCACAATTTCAAAAAACTAGAATTTCAGAGATACCTATGAAATTGGGTCCCCTTTTTTTCTTAAGGACCAAAAAGAATAGAGTAAATCCCCTTTTTTGGATCCATAACATAAAATATGATCATCACTTTAGTCCCTAAAAAAAATTAGTTCTGAAGTCTCTAAGAAATTCAAACTGGATCCATTTAGTTGAAATTATGATCCCTCACAAATTCATAAAAGACCCACATTAGTCCCTTAAAAAGACTAAATTAGGTCTACTTTAAATTTTATAGAGATCAGACGACTAATTTTTTTTTTTTTTTAAGAAACTAAAGTAAGGACTGTATTTTTTATTATGGACCAAAAAAAAACTTTACTAAAAAAGAACTCTAATAATAATTGAAATCAAAATTATTTGTTGTAAGAAAAAAATTCCGAAATAATCAGATGTTGTAGTTATGTTAAGTTATTAAATCAGATGTTGTAAGAAACCCCTGTAAGGCAAATGGGATTGGATTAATTAATGATCATTTTCGGTATACATGTCAAAACGTAAAAGAAAAAGGAAATCAGATTTGTTGGACTTTTTTTCGGTAATAAACTCCTACTCATCACATTAACTTATTAAAATTACTTCTTAATCAAGAAAGTCCAACACAGTTGAGTTTCTTAAGTATGAAAAAGACTATGCTAGTATAGGCAAAATTCACTTCGGTGATATTTATGTTTTAAAAAGATCAATCTTCGACTGTCGATTGAGAAATACCATGAAGAAACTCAAAATATATATATATATATATATATATATATATATATATATATATATATATATACTTTCTAAGAAAAATAACCGAAGATATATTATATTACTGAAACAAGATCACAAGTTTATACAGATATATTTTCTGTACGGACAAATATTTAGAATTAATGAGATTTTGTAGTTATGTTAAGTTCTAAGGCAAATTTTTGCAATATAGTAGGCAACAATATGTTAAGTCATTTTATTTTTTATAATTTGGTTATCCCAAACAAATTACTCCTACTTAGCTTTTCTCACTGCTCGTGTACAGCAACGTCAAACCTCGCGTTTCGTACATCTCAATCAAACCGCACATGGTTATTCCTCCTAAAATCTCGCTGGAGATCTAGTTAAATTATTTATCTCATTTTTCTAATCCAAATATTTTGTATTATAATTATGGGTAACAAACAAGGGTTTTATAATAGTTATGTTGTAGAAAAAGTGATTGTGTTATGTTATAGAGATTCATTTTCTATGTCATTGCTTCTTTTTTTTTGCTTTAAAAAATACGGGTCCCATAAAATATTGTGTGTGTAAGAAACTTTTTGTTGTCATGTTGCATGATGAATGCAAATACTATTTATATATTAAATAAGGATTTATTGTTAACTTTCTGAAAAGTTAAAAACTTTTTAATATGAACAAATTTCTAAAAATTTATAAATAACTATCAACTAGTATTTTAAAAATCAAATTGGATGAACCGTGTACTGGTTGTATTCTTAGTCTAATGAGTTAGGATTATGCTGTCTTATTCCATCTCAATAAAATTACCATTTTAGTTCATTACACTAATTAAGTTCACGCTTTTTATGTATAAAAAAAAAAGTTCTGTATCGAAAAAAAAGAAAAAACGTTCATGTTTTTTCAACCTCTAAATAGTAGCTTATGCTTTGTGTGAGAGTCTGTTTGATCCTTATTTGAAAAAAAGTTGATAAGAGCTTAAAAAAAACTCTTCCTAAAAATTTTTTTACTTTTGATTTTTTTTCTTCATTATAATTAAAAAAGCTCTTTTTATTATAAGTTTTTATAAAAACTTGTTTAGCATATAACTTTTGCTTATAAAAAAAATGGAAGCTGATCAAAAGAGAATCCAAATAGACGCTGATATGATGCAGCTCGAGAATGTGCGTAGTTGGCTATAATGCGCTCTTTTATAGTCACTATCATGCACTCTTTTATTTAACGCCAATTTAAAAGTTTAGATCATATCCAACGTTGGCCAGTATGAGTTCAAAATATGAGACCTGTACTGATAGTGTACACAAGATAAGCCCCGTAGAGGGTAAAGTATGTTGATATGGAGAGTGTTTATAATGGTCTTAGTAGAGACCAAGTCACTAGTGAAGTTTCTCATGATGTGCATTAAGGGAGGAGTGTGTGTGAGTGACAGCATATCAGAGGAGTGGGGAAGAAGAAGATCCTCTCTCCATGTGTGAGAGAAGTATTTAGAGAGAAGAGTCCTCTCTTGCTTGCACGGGGGCTTGAGCTGGTCAGCCCATGAGCTGTCTCATCAAGCTGCTACTGTCAGTGGGGCAGCAGTGCAGGATGGAGAATGTCTCAGTGATGAGTCTCTATGGTCTGCCATGGGTACCCTCTAGAAGGTTCTAGATATGGACTTTAAGCGATTGGACCCATCTCGTGGGCCTAAGTGAGTAGTATCTAGAACAAGACCCAATTCCTAAAGATTTCCAAGGCACTAATAGTTCTACATATTTATATATCTCTTTGTCGCTTGTTACAGATAGAAGCCACTAATTATACCATTGTAAGTATATACTTTTGCTTTTATTTCTTCTGGGAACAACAAGGATGATATAGCCATACACTAGAGAACACGAATTTGTGGAATCCTTTTTTGACCGAATAATTCAAAGATAGAAGAAAAACAAATTTTATATATATATATATATATATATATATATATATATATATATATATATATATATATAGGAAAAATATTTCTCAGACAACTTGAGATAAGTTTATCTCCGGCCACCCCAAAACTACGTCGTTTTATTTATTTATTTCTTTATACTAATTGATTCACCTTTGAATGGTTATGATTCCCTCTTTCTCTCTCTTCCTTTATCACCATTGATCCATCTTTGTACGGTTATAATTTAGTAGCCGGAGATAACTTTATCTCCGGCAGCTTGAGAAATGATAAGCCCATATATATATATATATATGGGGCATGATATTCTTACACCGGTGTAAGAGTTAGAAGTCTTACACTCAATCTTGATCATTGATCCACTTGTATCCAATGGCTCACATTACTAAAAAATTTGAGCCTTTAGATATAAGTGGGATCAATGGACAAGATTGATAGTGTAACTTACACTGGTGTAAAATGATCATGACCCTATATATATATATATATATATATATATATATATATATATACCAAGACCATATTAATTAATCAAAGATAGTTTCAGTGTTACACCTCAGATACGATTACATCTCTTAGAAATAAATCAAATAATAAGTAAAATTATCTATTTTTCATGTGTTTTCAATAATTAAAAATTAAGTGATAGAATATTCAAAAAAAAAAAGTGATAGATATATTATTAATGTATTATATATAAAACACATGTTAATTGGTAGCAAGGAGAAGCCACCTTTTCTAACAGTTTTTTATTTAAATGAAAACTATAACAATCGTGTATAGTCGATGGATCCATCAATCTAAATCTCAGAAAAAACATTTTTTGGTAATATATAAAGGACGTAATTGATGTTTACCAAAAAAAAAAAAAAAAAAAAAAAGACGTAATTGAAGATGAATCGTGCTTTGGGATACGCTCAAAAGAAAGGGGTTTTATAATCAATGGTCATAAATTCAATATTTCAATGCACTAGTGAGAATAAAAAACTAAGGAAACAATGAGTAGACAATTAATTGTTGCGCGGGTGGATTCTTTCTATTCTTAGAATATTATAAGGTTTATAGGCTCGAGACAAAAAAAGTCATTAGTTGACTTTTTTTAAGAAGAAAAAAAAAGTACTTAATTACAGCAAAGCAGTAATGTCAGATTTTGCTACCGTTTTTCTACTCTATTAAATTACTTCATTTAAGTGATATATTATATATTTAACATGGGCAGGTGATGGAGAGTAATGCTGAAAGAGTGATGGGTTGGGGAGAAGGAGCAGGAGCCGAAGAGTGGTGGTGGCCACGGTGGTAATGTGGGGGATGAGTCTGTGGGTGAAGAGGAGCGTGTTGAAGAGTTTCAAGTTGTTGTGCACTCAAAATAGAAAGAAAAAAATAATAATGTTGATTCATTCGTCGGATATGGTTTTCTCAGTAATATAAATAAATATCAGACGAAATGAAATACTTTTATGGGTTTGGTGTTTGTAATTTTAAATGACATAAGTTATGTCATTTTAGGAGAGAGATAGACACATCAAAATAGAAATCATAGGAGAGAGAAAATGAGTAGTTTTTTTTAATTTAAAATTTAAATAAATTTTTTCCTGTGTCTGTCTCTCTCTCTTAAAAGAACAGAGTGTTATGTCATTTAAAATAACAAATATTTTTCCCTACTTTTATTTATTTTTATTTTCTTGTTTCACGAAAACCCACGTTATAATTTATTTTTATTAATTTTTACACTATTATCTAATATTGTAAATAATATCAAATTTGAAGAGTTTGATTAAAATGATTGAATATAAGCTCTTAGCCCATATAGGTTAGAGTCAAAAAGCAAGCACGGTCAAAATATTCAAAATAATAAAGGCCTACCTATAGATTAGGAATAACTTGCTGGCCATTTAAAATTTAAAATTTTAAAATTTTAAAATATTTTATAACTTTCATTGGACTATTATCGCATTCAAAATTATTCTTTTAAATAAATATATAATAATTTCTTAACATATTTTATACAAAATATTATTTTTTTCATAATTTAATTTTTATAATGAAGTTATATTTACACACAAATATACAACTAAAATGTAAGTGAAATTTTGATTATTTTCTTGATAATCCTTTAATAGTTTATTCTAGATCAAAAATATTAATTTTCTCATTTCTTATTATCTTCTACAATAATGATATTTATTATTAAATAATAATTAAAATATTCATTTAATAATACTTTCAGTATATGTGAATATTTAGTGGTTTTTATTTTTTAATAAAAAATATTTAAACAAGACTTTTCAAAGCCGTCTCAACTTGTTTGTTGTAACAAATGAAGTAATAGTGAAATTTAAATAATTTTTCATAATTGAAAAAAAAATATTAATTTTTATACTTTTAACATTTTTAAAAGTATAAATGGATTTTTATAATTATTATAATATATTTTTTATTGTTATTGTAGATTTTAACAACTTAGTTATAATTTCGTATATAATTAGTACGCATCTAATTGAAAACTTAGTTAAATTATATAAAAAAAATTAGAAACATGAAAATTCTTTTAAAATGTTTTTTTGAATTATAAGAACTTGTTTAAAATTTAATAAAATTATTAAAATCTACAAAGTAAATTTACCTATCTATAAAGTCTTAAAAATAAAAGGTGAGAGTTTATTATTCGTCATTTTATTTAACAAGAAAAAGATTTAAAAGAATCTAGGAATGAATTCTCTCCTATTTTATTTTAACATTATCGGATTATCTAAATCTCAGTCATTTAATGGTAGATCAACATTCAGCAATTAATTTCAATATTTATTTTTTTCATTATTTAATTTGCATATTAAAATAATGACCGTTAATCTATTATTGATTAATTTAGATTCATCCTATGACATAGTCAAGTTAAATTTAAATATGAGAGGATGTTTTCCTATAAGACTTATCCCTTTATTTATTATTAGATAAATAATTTTTTTTAACATTCTAGATCGATGAATTTAAGTTTGAATGACTCAAAAAATATAAATCCATATTTTAATACAATTTTATTTTTTTAATTATTTAAATGAATTATATATATATATATATATATATATATATATATATATTGATTCCGTAGTTAATTTTATTGGAAATATAATATAAAAATGAATAAAAATATTTATAAATTAGAAAAAAATTAAAACAGTTCACAAAACAACAATTAAAAAATCTTATTTAATTGTTAATATATGTGTATATATATATATATATTATTTTGGATAAAATTGTATATATAAAGTATGTTTTATTATTATGTTATATTAATAAATACCTATATATTTTCTATTTTTTATATTTCATTTTTAAATAATCCATATTTTGAAAAATAATTTTTTTTGGCTTACGGATAAACCTCAAACAAGCATATTAAATTATAAGGTTTCATATTACAAAAAAAAAAAAAAAAATTATAAGGTTTGGGATTTGGGATTAGGGTTTAAAAAAATTCTGATATGAAATGAACTTTTTTGAGTTATGGTCAAATATACGAATTTGGGTTGGCTTGGGAACCATAACCCTTCTTGATAAGCTTTATTACATGATTTAGTTAATATGTCTTGCATTTATACACCGATATTAGAGCTAGAAATCTTACATTCAATCTTGATCATTGATCTACTTGTATCCAATGACTCATATTATTAAAAAATTAGAGTCCTTACATATAAGTGAAATCAATGAACAAAATTGAGAGTGTAACTTACACTGATGTAAAATAATCATGAACCTTATTAAAAATATTACAGACAATATTCAAGGGCGGATGCTAGTTGATATTAAAGATTTTAAAAAACAAATAAAACAACAATTTTGTAATATAGATACTTCAATCAATTTTTTTTTTTAAATTTGGTTATCCCAAACAAATTGCTTTAACTTAGCCTTTCTCTCCGTTCATACACCTCTGTCAAATCTCACGCTTTTTGCATCTCAATAAAACCCGTCAGGCCGTCACATGGGTTTTACTCCTCTTAAAAACTCAATGGAACTCTCGCTAAATTATTTATCAAATTTTCGTAAGTCAAATATTTATTTATTATAATCATGTATACTTAATAATAATCTAGATAACAAAAAAAAACTACTTTTATATTAAATAAGTTTTAATGAATTTTTTTCTATAAAATTAAAAAAAAAATCAATAATTTTTTAAAAAAATTATTGACTATTGTTTTAAAAATCAAATTGGCTAAATTATTATATTCTTAGTCTAATGAGTTCTTATTTTGTTGTCTAATTTGATGTCAATAGGGGTGTAAATACTAAATAGGTTAGGATAGGCTTTCATTTAAATAGGTCAAATTTGTGTAAAAAATATTGGATTTGCCCTGGCCTGCTAGCTTATGTATGTCCTAAATTACAAGTCTGGTCTTACCTATATTTAAAAAATAAAAGCTTTGGCCTAGGTCTGATAGCCTGTTTAAGCCTATTAAGCATTCAGCAATTAAAATAATATTACTTTATTATTCAAAATTATTAAAATAATAATTTTATTTATTTTATTTAAAATATTTATAAAAAATAATATAATATAGGTCGACCTGTAATATTATAGGCCCGACATGTACAAAAAATCTGTGACCTGTTTTCTATATAGGTTTTTTTATAAGTCTAGCCTTGTTCTATTTTACTATTTGTAATAGGCTAAGTCTGACCTAATATAGATTAGGCCGTAGAACCCTGTAGGCCAATTTAGTCCATTTATACCCTTAGATGTCAATATATAAAATCACAAATTTAGTTTATTAAACTAATTAAGTTTTGGCTGCTTTGATTTTTAAAAATTAAAACAATGTTACGTCAACTTAAAAATTTACTTCATATCCAAGGGCAGCGTGAGTAATGGCAAAAACGATGTGCATGCATAGTGGGCTTGGGCTTGATAGTTGTTTCCCACTATTTGAGAATATTCCACCTCTTGCAAGGCAGATGTAGGAGTTTCCAAAGTCCTTGATAATAGCACTTTTTTCTTTGTTTTGTGCAATTGGAATGGAAATATAGATCTCGGTTTCAGTGGATAAACTCCTTATTATTTTAAGTGAAAAAGTTAAAAAAATTAAAATAATATGCTTTACTCTTTTATAACTTATCCTTTATATTTTTCTTTTATCACTTGTATTTTCTATAGTTCTTTATGAAGCACCGACACTTCAAAAACCCTGACGTGTCGTGTCCGACACTTCCTGACACTCTAACACGTGTTAAAGAAATTCAAAAAAGGTTCAAAAGTTGCATTGCGTTGAGTTTTTTGTTTCAACTATTAGATTCGTTGAATTTCGATTACCATTTTATTGAGTTTAATATAAATATTTGAAATGTTTTATGTTTCTTTACAAAATTGATGAATACTATAAGTTTAGTTTCATTTTTTCGTTAAATTATTGAATATTAAATATAATATACACTACATAAATTAAAATTATTATTTAATGTCAAAACGTGTCCTGACGTGTCGAAATCTAACATTTTTTATAATTAATGTGTCGGAGTGTCGTGTCGTATCATCTCACGTGTCCCGTGTCAGTATCGGTGCTACATAGGTTCTTTTCATCCAAGTCTATATTTATCATGCTTAGTAATTGAACTAATTTTTGTATTTTATCCTTGTTTTGTCTCCATTAAAAGCACTAATCTATCATTCAAATTTTGGTCTAAATCACCAAATCATCAAAGCAGTTTGTTGCCGGGGACCAAGATCAAATTAATTATAGCAGCTTTTTATATAGATAAAATAAGTATAAAATGGACAAGTTAATTCAATTATTAATGATATTAAAGGAGAACTTGGATGGAAAAAAATCATAAGGAAATTAAGGACCTGTTTGATGTGAGGTATAAGGCCTGATAGTATAAGCTTATACTATACGTTATGACATTTTTAATTAATTGGTGTGACCATCGTATAGTATAAATTTATACAGCAGAATCTCTTAATACATCGAAATGACATATAACTTAATCAGACCTAAGGGAATGAGATAATGTCTTATAATGGGTTGCTGCATTAATATTGCTTACTAGTGCAATTATAAAAAATTTATATATTATTTTAATATTAATATATTAAATAAAAAATAATTTTTCAATATATTAATTTTTAAAATATTAAAGATTTTTATTTTTTATAAAAAATAATAATATGACATATTTTGAAGAATTATATAAATTTTTTATTAAAGGATATTTTTTTCGAAAATATTTATTTTTATCGTATCTAGTATTATACAGTACATTACCAAATACTTGATGATATTATCTTATACAATACATTAGCTTATACAATATCATGCCAAACGCTAGATAGTATTAAGATTTAATCAGGCCATATACTATCAGGTCTTATTCTATACTATGCACCAAACATGCCCTAAATGATTAAAAAAAACATAGGTGTATAAATTATAAAAGAGTAAAACACGGTTTTTTTTTTTAACTTTTTCCATATTTAAATTAACAGTTGTTAGTTGCTAATAATATTCTCAAATATTAAAAAATAGGAATGTATTTTTTTTTTAGGGATAAGATATTGTAACAAACAAATAATATTACTACCAATATTACTACCATATCTTAACCGTTAATTTTCGTCAATCAACGGTTATCATTTATTACAAATTATTAATTAATTAATGAGTTTAATTTATAAAAATAATACTCGTTAGCAAATTTCATTAAATAAAGATTAAAAAAGCAAAGATGAATTGTGAATAAAATTATCTTTGTATTGCTACTAAAATTGAAGACTCTTGTTACCAAAATAAAAAAAATAAAAATTGAAGACTCAATGTATTTCTTATTAAAATTGAAAAAAGATAATAGTTCATTTATTTACAATTATTTTTATTTTCATGATTAATAATATATGGTTCTTATGTATTTTTCCTTTTAGTAAAATAATAGCTGACATAGACTTTGATATAAATAAATTAGGTTAATGATAAATATTTTGAGCCTAACCTAGTCTAGTAGGCTAGTGTAAGTTAAATTATTGGTCTGGACCTACATTACAAAATCAAAAGGCTTAGTCCAAGCTTATTAGCCTATTATACCTTCAATACCTATCAAGAATTAGAAAAAATAAATTAAATAAAATTACTTTATTAATTAAATTTATTGAAATATTTATTTATTTTATTTTAATTAAAATAAATAATACGATATATGCTCGCCTATAGATTTATAGGTGGGGTTTTATAAAAGTAGAGTTATAACCTATTTTTTGAATGGATGTTTTTTAAGGTCCAAGTCTATTCTATTTATTATATATATTAGGTCTGTTTTAACAAAATATTATAGATCGGACTGTGAGTCCGTAATAAAAAAATTATTTGCTTTATTTACACCCTTAATTAGCTGCTAAGAGCAAGGAAGTACGGACACTTCAAAAAATAAAGAGTGTCGTGTTCGACACGTCGACATATTTCGACACGCGGTCAACATTTCCGACACGTTAACCATTTCGACACGCGAATTTGACTGTGTCCGACACGCTCCGACACGATCAAATGACATTTTCGTAAAAAAAAATAAATTTTAAAAAATAAATTTAAACTTTTTTAAAAAAAAATTGAAATATATTAATAAAGCTTCCACCTGATCATATCAATTTTATTTTATTTTTTTCCTTTTTTCCCCTTAAGTAAATAAGATTATCTCAGCATCATTGTTGTCAATTCTTATTACGCTCTTGTTGTATCTCATTCTCTCTGATCTCTCTCTATAATTTGATTTTATCTCTATATCTGATATTATCTCTCTCTCGTCCCAGTTCCTATTTTTTTTATTAAAGCTTCCACCTTTATAACGTGTCGATGGGTATTATTAATTTAGTTTCATTTTTTGTTAAAATTATTTAATATTAAATGAAATATACGCAATATAAATTAAATATATTATTTAATATTAAAACGTGTCCCAACGTGTCAAAATCCATATTTTTTTTAGGATTAATATATCGGAGTGTTATGTTGTATCGTGTCACGTGTCGTATCGGTGCTAAGCTCTAATAATTTACTCGGATGGATGAGTTAAAGGGGCATATACTAGGGGTACTATTTAACATATGCTCAACGTCAACATTTAGAACGTCATAAGGGAGAATCTATTGTAACATCCATTATTGTATTTAAAAATTAAATAAATTATTACAAATGAATTTTATTAATAATGAAATATTATAGTATTTTTTTATTAGGGAAATGAAATTTTTTTTGTATTTTTCTTCAACCTCCAATTATATATAATAGTGGTATGACTTATATTCTAATATAATTTATAATCTGTTCTCTCTAATTCTTTTTGTCTTATAATTGTTTTGGATTGATTCCATTTATTTGCAGCTTATTTTTAACGACATAAATAAGCATTTCGCATTTTATTTTCGGGTTACTTATGACATAAATTTGGGATAGGATACTGCGCCTATCTTTTTTCATGTCTACTCTGCTTATTCATCTCCAATATCGTTAGATCAGAATTTCAATTAACTTTTACTTTTTCTCTCTCATCTTAATATTCTGATATAAAATGTTCAAAATGAGTAGATAAAGTAGACATGAAAAAATATAGGACCTATAAATTTTACTTCATCTCCAAGTAAAAATTGGCTTTTACTATTAAAATAACAGAAAATTTAATATTCCTAATTGATAATTTAGGAATATGACTAACGTTATTAAAGCCAGATTTTTTTCTTTTTTGTAATCATTGAATCAGTTTAACTATTTAAACTTATTGCTTAAATTGGATGATGTCATATTGCGATGATATAAAACGAAGATATTTATAATACGTGAGGAAATTATTATTTTTAAATAATATTTTTCCAGTTTAATTAATTGAATGACTAATTCAATTAATTTTGCCCAATTTAAAATTATATAACTATAAATTTAGTTATAAGACTGGGCCTTATTTTTTGTTGATGACAAGAGCATGAAAATAAATCACTAACAGTTAAAAAAAGAAGGAGGGGTGAATACACTAAAAAAATGCAATTGATGTTTGTGTGAAAATTTCTGTTTTATCTTCATCTATGAAAGCAATATCTCTAGTGTGTTTGTCCAAGCTTGGGAAACTAATTCCCTGACTTATAGAGAATGCACCACATATATATTGTTTTCTAAAAAATTAAGAGGGGGTGGGTGGAGCGATGTCCCTATGTTCTAAAGAAGATTCACCACTGATGGGTACAACTGTGGATAACTTAAGAATCCTCTTATATGAGTAAAAAAAATTCATTTGAATGAAATGTTTATATTGAAGTACTTAAAATATTACTAAAACTTCATTATTCTTCTCTCACTAATTTGATTAAGACTAATTAGATCCTAATTGGGAAAAAACAATATTGCCAATTTAAATTTATGTTGGCTTTGGACGGATGGAGTGCTGTCTTAGACCTGTAGCTAAGTTGTAGGTTCGAGATTCACGTCAATTTAAATTAACCTATGGGCTTTTTTATGATACGGTAATTTGTCGAAGTTAATATGAATATCTTCATGTCAATTTAAGACATACCTGATGTGGTAATTTGGTTATATTTATTATTCATGTAGCAGGGCCATCACCGACGACTCTTAAAAAAAAAGGTCAAGCAGAACAAAGATAATAATATACTCAGAAATAAAGCATGTTTGCATTACCATAATTTTGTCGTTTAGAAATAGAGCACATAATAATAAACTAAATTAATTTCCCCAGTTCTACAATAAAAAAATTTAGCTTTCGATTTTCGAGACCACTGTCAGCCAATACATGGAATCCTGTAAACCACATGACATTATAAATAAATACATATGGATTTGCATAATAACCCTTGGCACAATGCTAAAATGATCAATTCAGACACAAATGAGCATGATACAATGTTGAAACGTACTGATTTTCACTTAAATATGCTCAGGTTTATAAATCATAAACAAAATGTTACAACTAAAAACTCAGTGGCTTTTAAAACTTTTTGGTCCGCAGGAATATCTTGAAGTTAAATTGCAAAATTTTGGGCAGCGGAAAAGAGAAAATGATTATGGGTGAAGATCTGCTCCCAAGTGAACGGCCGTTGTGACCCCCATAAACATCTGACCTACATCCACCCAAAAAATCACAGCTTAACTGTTAGTATTTACCGTTAGCATAATAACTGGTTCAAATAATGACTTGTGAACAAAAAAAACGACATTCAAATGCATGCAATGGTAACTCTATCTAGAATCACTGAATATCCTTAAGGTACTAAAAGCCAGTAGAAATATGATAAATGTCTCAACAATAAATGCATAATGAGATTTGTGTGAAGTTTTACTATTAAAAAAAAGGAGTAAACCCTCTACTTGATCTTCCAAAGATTAGAATGTCACCACATTGTTTATCCAAAAGATTTTTGTCATTAAATTAGTCCTTCAAATATACAAAACAATTACCAAATTCTTTTTCTGTGCCTAATTTATTCCTCTACAAGGAAAACTATTATAACATTTTAGATCCGAGACTAATTTGGTAACAAAATCTTTGGACGGCGTGTGTAGTGACATGCTAGTTTTTTAAGGACTAATTTGGTAACAAATATTTTTGGAAGACCAAGTAGAGGGTTCACCCTAAAATAATTCTTCCAACAAAAGCAATACAACTTCTACTGTCCTGGTAGAAGGATGCACGACTCCAACTTATATAATGACATAATACAAGACAGCATAACGCTACTTGAGGACAATAATTTAAGTACTCTGCAATTGTTGTAGTCATCAAACTACGGAAGCTTCAATTGTCCATAGTGACCACATCATGAATTATTCTGCCCCCTCCAACATTTGACCTAATGTTTAACCATTTTCTAATGCTCTTAAATGAAACATCCTGAGTGATCTACAAGTAACATGATGTGTCAAATGGCATGACAAAGTTCAGGTTAAATTATTGAAAAAACAACAACCCAGAATAGATACAACAACAGTTCAATATAAATATAGAAAAACACTGGGTGAAACCAATGGAAAGTAAAACCATGCATTTTATTCAGCCTAGTGCCTGGAAAACATCACTAAATGCATTCAAATATAATTTCATTGAGAACGAATATCATAGTATCATCACAAAGGATGTAAAGTTCACCACCACCAACAGCAAAACCATTACACCTACCGAACTCAATAGTTTTAGCAATCACTATAAGCCATGTTTTTCTCTTGGACCTTCATCTTGAGATGCACCCTATACCTGGCTAATTCTCTAGAACAGGTGCCCCCTTTTTTCTTTTTCGTTGGGGAAATGAAGATTATTTCTAGAATTCTTTAATCATGCACATTTAAGATTCAGTAACTTTATCGGGGTGCTGTTATTTTCTAATGTCATTCATGACTTATTAATAAAATATTTTGCATGTCCATTAAACTATAGAAGAATAGAATCAAGAACTCTAATTGGTGAAGTCATCAATTGATGCCAATGGTCGTAGTCCACAGACAGTAAAACATAGCAACCATAATAGCCATAGCTTCAACTGGAGGAGAGTGAATGGGAGAAAGAGAAGACGTTAAAATAATAAATGTACAGAAGACACTGAGAGAATGAAAAATAAGTCTACCCCATGTCAAGCGGCATTATAGCAGTAGAAACTGGTTTCACCAAACCCAAGCACAGAAGAGCACTTTGGAGTGCTAATCTTATATCTGCTAGGTCTGAGAACAGGAACTTTCGTTCAAAGTTGAGGCTCTTCCCTCTTATTAGCTGGGATTTTAGGATTGGGTTCTTCTCTACAACAAAGCATAAGAGTGGGAGCTCCCAAAACAGAAGAAACGAGAAAAATTCAAAGACTTCGAAAATAATTATGGCCACAGAAATGTTGACCAAGTTATTGGAAGACAAGATGAGAGCAGAAATTATGAGATAAGAGTGGGAAGGTTGGCACAATTGAGCCAAGGCATTGAAAATATGGCATGAGATCACTGAATGAAAAGTAGCAATTCAGCTTAGGAAGAACATGAGTAGCAAAGTAACAGATGCATGTGCACAGACATGCATCATGCTGAAGCTCAAAGGCATAGTGTTGTTAACAAAGTTTTGAGGGACAAATTACCCAATCCATAGATTCTGGATATTCAAACAAACAAGTGTAGCAGTGCAGATGAACATATATCACTACCAGAACCAAAATCCCAAATGAAACAATAAAGATCATCATTTTGGAAAGTTGGAAAATTTAAATATACTTAATCAATTGTAGCCTCATTTACTTAAGCAAGCCATTACCAACTTTTCACCAAACATTCAGTCTAATTGTCCATTCTCTAATACTTGAGATGTGGTTAGAATTATCTGGGAATACAACTTGCAGAACACCAACATACATACCAACAGATACTCGGAACATCAATTATCTATGCAATTGGCACATATAAATTATGATAAGGGGAGA
Source organism: Gastrolobium bilobum (assembly GCF_033153095.1). NCBI lineage: Eukaryota > Viridiplantae > Streptophyta > Magnoliopsida > Fabales > Fabaceae > Gastrolobium > Gastrolobium bilobum. Next base: position 49,388 of record NW_026899161.1, on the reverse strand, counting down.
TGAGCAATGAATCCAAAGAATTAATAAACCAGAAAAGTTTTGGAACAAGGGCTAGGACAATTCAAAATGCATTACAAACTTTTCAAAGAAGTTATGAACTGAAACCAACATGCATGATTAATTCCTAATAAGCCATCTACAATAACAATTATAAAGGAAAGCTACTGTATGGCTATAACCACAAAAATAAGAATAACAAAATATAACATGCCATTATAACAAGTCACAAAGAAATAAGCAACTCATAAACATTTTCATAACTCAAAAAACAGTCATCCAACATGTATAACATTAATAAAACGAAATAGAGGATGAAGCTAAGTTAGTACAATTACATTCTAAGCTTGATCATCAATCTGCTTATCTTCCACGTCATTCGTGGTAGCAGCTGCGTCTACACCATCCGCTCCCTCTGCTGGAGGTTGAACTTGTTCATCTTCAGGAAGAGGCTCCTCAACATAGTCGTTTTCAAATGCATCTGCAGGAACCTCGTAAATCCTAACCTGGGGCTTAGATGGATCCTTCACAAGAACATATTTGCCCTCATTCAATTTCATGCACAAGTCCACAATAGACTTCACAATTCCCCACATATTCGATGTGTTCAGATTAATCTGGGCCGCAAAGTCCCTGGGTTTATATCCAACCACAGCCAAAATCACATGATTAAAATGGTCACGAGGATGAATCCTAGACACATATCCCAACTTCATCATATCTGCACTTGCCAACAGAGCTTGAGCAGTCCATTTAGCCAACTTATTTGCATTGTTCTTGAGCTCAGTGGCCAACACAGCACCCCTTTGCGTCTCCAACTTCTGCCTCCAATCAACACCCGAATACTTGGGATCGAACTCATTCAATGCATTCAAAGTAAGGAAAGACCTCTGCTTGTTCAATTCAACAACACTCTGCACTTCACATCTCGCAACAAGATACATATCATCATCAAGCTTCCACCTCCTATACCTATAAGCCACAGAAGCAACCTCTTCACCCTCATTAGCAAAAGGGTTAGGCTCATCAAAAGTCACCTTGTTCCCATCCCTGATCAAAACTTGCTGGGAGAAATTCTGATTGATATAAGCTGCCTCAACGCTCAAAGAATGAGCCGAGTTGATATCATCCTTAGCCTCAGGCAAAGGCTCCTGAGAGGTCTCATGAACAGAAAGCAAGTCCAACTGCGACCCATCTCTCTTATCGAAGAACAACTTGTTCCCAACACGCTGAACCACGATATCCCACGAGTAAACAGACCTAGGGGCACACATCAGAGTCGACAGAATAGTGTCGGTTGCAAAAACGGTAGCTTTATCCTCGTTAGCGAGCCTACGAATCACAGGGTCATCAGTGGTAGTAATTTTGAAGAAGTTCCGGTTCTTGAACCTCTCAAGTCGCCGTTCGTTCTTCGGGGTGATTCGGTCGTAGGAACGGTCATAATACTCGAGAGCACCACAGAGAAGAAGGTCTTCCGGTTCGGGAACGCTGAATGAGAGCTTCGAGAAGGTGGAGAACGGGATCTGGTCGTGCATGTTCCATTCCGGTTGGATATCCACCGACGATTTGAACACAGCCGCTTCACGCCGTTGCGCGTTAGGGTTCGACCGGTTCATGTGGTAGAGCCGGTCACGCCGGGCCCTCTCCTTCTCCGCCTCGCGCTTCTTTGCCTCAACCTCCTCGTCGCGCCGCTGCGGAAGCTGACGCTGTTGCTGGAACCGCCATTTGGGCCCGAATTTGGGCCGCGGCGGTGGCTTACCGTCCACCAGGCGGAACGACGCATCGTCGTCGGCATTTGCCGGGAACGACTCGTCGTTTGTGAAATCGAAGGCCGAATCGGCGGGGTTCTTGGGGCGAGTCGGATTGTTAAAATTGCGGGTCCAATCGGCAATCCGACCCAGCTTGTCGGAGCGGGAGAAAGGGGCGAAGGGGACGTTGACAGGAAGGTTGTTGTTATTGTTGTTTCCGGCGGCTGCGGCGTCCGGTGGTCCCCATCCGTCGGGGTTGAAAGGAACGGCGCCGACGTCGAAGGCTCCTACCATTAGGGTTCAAGCTGTTGAATCAGTGAAACGCAGTGATTTCTGTTAAACTCTTGAGCTATCAGAGTAACCGATGAGTGAGGGAGAAAACCCTAAATCGCCAATATGTTTTTTATACTGTCGTGTTTTTTTATAAGTTATCCCCTGCGAAATCATTTAATTACGAATTTGTCATTGCTTTTTTAATGTTTTTTGGGCTTCATGTTGGCTCTGATCTCTTGGGCTTTATTTGGTCTTTGTGTCAAGGGTTTTGGGCTCTTCAATACCAAAAATTGAGTTAGTAAAAGCCTCGCAAAGGAATTTTAATAACGGGATTGAAGTTATTTTATAATGATGTTATTTTACGGATTTGAAAAAAAAATTGGACATTCTATAAAATTACGTAATTTAAAAAAATAAAAGTATTAAAATACTTTATATTTTTTTTTCTAAATACCAAAACAACCTAATTTTAGAACGGCTAGAAATAACTTATCTCATATTAGATATATTGTTTTCCTAATATAATACCAATTATATTATATTTTACATATTTTTAACAATTCTTAGCATCAAGAATGTATATATATTTTTTTATTTAATATAATTTTATGAATAATTTTACAATTATTTTATTAATTTTATTCAATTTCTATTTTTTTGTAAAATAATATGATATTTTTGTAAAATATTTCTTTCATGAAGTTTTGAAAACAACGAACATAATAAAAATAACATGATATTTCAAGGTCAAATTTTTATTTTTTTTACAATTTTCTGATAGAGTTTAAAAAAATAATTATTTTCTATTAAAAAAATGAACCAAATATGTGCTTAGTTTAAAAAAATGAACCTATTTTACACTGACCCGCCTCGGCCCGCCTGTCCGCCATCAACCCGCCAAAAAATGAGTCCACCCCCCCCCCACCCCGCTTTTGAGATGGGTTGAAAAAACTCAGCCCGCCCCACTCCGTCTGGCGGGTTGACCCGCCGAGCCGAGTCTGTTTTGACGGCTCTAGTTTGAGTCCCACCAAGATTCCTTGTTTTAAAAAAAACAAAAGTTTAATTAATATAATACAGAGTACATAATCTGCGCGGAGAAGTTTTTATACAACTGTTACTTTTCATTTTCCTAAAGTATTCTGCTTCAAATTCAATATTTATCCAATGACATAACTTTTCAAAAATCTTATATTAGAATATTAGGCAAAAAAATTTCTTGATTATTCGTTGCTTTCCTTTTTTGTTCCAAACAGACTATTTAATTAACCATATCCGAAACCGGAGCACGCGTAACCCTAATTGACCAATTCTATAATAAATTAAAGACCTTTTCCATCAGATCTTGTAACTTCAGTATACAACTTAAAGCAAGAAAAAGAAGAATCTTTTTTTTTTTGAAATACAGAAAAAGAAGAATCTAAACAGCCATTTAGGGAAAAATATTATACATGCACACGTTTGTATGTGTGTTAAAGTAACCACTAACAAAAATCAAAGCCAATGACATTTAATCTTCGCAAACAAAGAATCAGTAGTAATAGTAACACAACACAATGTCGCAGATTCACACTTGGCATAGTTCTTGGTTTTCCCTTGGCAGAGTGGCAAATTCCCTCTTATATCAAGTTGGTGGTTGCTATCACACCTATCAAAGGTCCCACATGTATCCCAAGCTTACTCTGATCATGAACCAAGAAATGTCACTAACCATGACAGAAACGGAATTAGTTAGTTTTTTATTTTATGGTTTGTTTAAGTTAGTTAGACGTTAACTAACGATTAGTTAACGTAGTTCCTTCTGTAACACGCTTCATATAAATTCATACTTAACTCTTGTAATGTCTCTGGTTTTTGATTATTCAATACAATGAGTTTTATCAGATTTGTCATGGTATCAGAGCTCTAACCAAGAGCTCTGGTATTTCGCCTTCCGCAAAAAATTTCTAGAAAGTTCTAAAGTAGAGATCCCCATTCATCAATGGAGGATCAGATAGTGACTCCATCTCAAGGTTCTATACAACCTGACAATCGTTCAAATCTCTCAGATCCATTTTTCTTGCACTCAAATGAAAGTCCTGCATTAGTTCTTGTTGCTCCACCACTGATAGGTGTCAATTATCACACATGGGCGCGAGGAATGCAAGTAGCGTTGATTTCCAAGAATAAGCTTGGATTTGTAGATGGAAGCATCAAAGCACCGGCAAAGAGTGATCCAAATTACTCCTCATGGCAGCGTTGCAATACAATGGTAATGGCTTGGATTCATCGTTCTATTTCTGATTCTATTACAAAATCCATAATCTGGATCGAAAATGCACGAGACGTTTGGCTAGATTTACAGGAACGTTTCTCCCAATCTGATGTATTTAGAATATCAGATTTACAAGAAGAATTTTATAAACTTCATCAAGGTTCTAATTCGATAACTGAGTTTTTCACTCAATTGAAGACTCTCTGGGACGAATTGGAGAGTCTCAAACCGCTTCCTGTGTGCACATGCACCACTCCTTGCACCTGTGGAGCTCTTCGCAAGATGCGAACCTATCGAGAACAAGATCATGTGATCAGATTCTTGAAAGGACTGAATGAGCAATATGCTCAAGTCTGTTCCCAAATAATGTTGTTGGATCCTTTGCCAAATGTAAACAAGGCATTTTCCATGGTAATACAACAAGAGCGACAGTTCAAGCAGGAAATTCATGTTAATGATTCTGCAAATGCACAAGCATTCAATACTGTTCGTGACAACAATTCTGTTTGTGATAACAATTCTGTTCGTGACAACAATTCTGTTGTAATGAATCGTGGTGGATTCAATAGTGGTGGAAGGACCTTTAGAGGTCTTGGCAGAGCCCAAGGATATGGAGGAAGAAATTCAAGTTCTAACAGATTGTGTACTCATTGTGGTAGGTTCAACCATACAGTTGATACTTGCTTTCATGTTCATGGTTTTCCTCCAGGTTTTCGCACAAGAGGAAATGGTCAGCATGCAGCCAATTCAACAGTTCAACAAAATACAGGTTAATTTGAATCTGAGAACAATACTTCTCAATCAAATGTGACACTCACTCAGAATCAATACCAGCAGATGATGAATCTTCTGCAAAACAATAATTCAAGTCAGCCAGCACATGCAACACATATGGTGAATTCAGCTAGAGTGTCCAATGTCAATACACCTTCTCATGATGATGTCTCAGGTGTGCAATGGGTGGTTGATACAGGTGCAACCGATCATATGTCTTATGTTAAGTCTCAATTTCTGTTCCTAAATGACATTCAACCTGTTTCCATCACATTGCCAAATGGTTCACAAATCACTGCTCACCAATCTGGGACAGTAACCATGTCACCCAATTTAACACTTTCTAATGTTCTATATACACCTGAGCTTCATGTTAACCTCATCTCAGTAACTAAACTTTGTGCTTCCCTTAACTGTACTTTGACATTCCTTAGTGAATCTTGTATCATTAAACAGATGCATTCTCAAGTGATGATTGGTACTGCTGAGCTAAGAGATGGCTTATATGTGATTGTCAACAAAGTAGTGAATGCCAGAAACAAAGAAGATACCAGAAAAACAAGATGACATGTCTCAGCAAATAAAAGTGATGCACTACTGTGGCATCAAAGATTGGGTCATGCCTCAGAAGAAGTTTTACGTCTCATGTCTTTGCAATTTCCTTTTATATCTTCTGTTCCTGTAAACCCTTGTGATGCTTGCCATTTGGCTAAGCAAAGACAATTACCATATTATCCCAGTGTTAATAAAAGTAACAGAATTTTTGAGCTTCTTCATGCTGACATTTGGGGTCCTTATTCAGTAGCATCTATTCATGGCCATAAGTACTTTCTTACATTGGTAGATGATTTTTCTCGTTTCACATGGATTATTTTGATGAAGAACAAATCAGAAACAAGAACACATTTGCAACATTTCATTGCTTTCATTGAAAATCAGTTTCAAACCACTTTAAAGGTGTTGCGTAGTGATAATGGCCAAGAGTTTCTTATGAATGATTTCTATCTCAAAAAGGGAATTGTTCATCAAAGGAGCTGTGTTGAATGTCCCCAACAAAATGGAGTGGTTGAGCGCAAGCATCAACACATCCTAAACACTGCCAGAGCCCTTTTCTTCCAAGCAAATTTACCAAGTAACCTCTGGACCTATGCTGTCACACATGCCATCCATGTTATAAACAGAACCTGCAGCCCAAACCTTGATAACAAGTCACCACATGAACACCTATATGGCAGTCCTCCAATTTTAATTCATTTAAAGGTGTTTGGATGTTTATGTTATGCATCCACCTTACATACAGGTCAAACAAAATTTTCACCCAGAGCCAGAAAACAATATTCCTTGGATACAAACATGGTACTAAAGGATATCTCCTATATGACCTACATTCTCATGCTCTATTTGTATCCAGAAATGTAGTGTTTTATGAGCACACTTTTCCTTTTCACAACACCCAACCTTTACACACAACCACTCAACCATAATTTTCCCAGGTCCCACCAATATATGAATCTACTGAAATTTCTTCCACCCCCACAAATAACGCATCACAAATATCATTTCCTATTCCTGAACCTCCTTTCACACCTGCCACTACAAATTCCTCTGTTCCATCAACTGATACTAATGAAGTCACATCAGTTACTACATTCAATTACAGTAATGAAGTCACAGTCGCTCCTCCAGCACTTAGAAGATCTTCTAGGCAAAGGGCCTTACCACACTACTTATTTGACTATCATCATAGCCTCTCTACAGCTCAATGCACCACATCACACTCAGGTATGTCATCTACAAGTCCCTATCCTCTTTCTGATGTCTTATCGTATGCATCTTGTTCACCATCATACAAATCCTTTCGTCTTAATTCCTGCATTCATACTGAGCCTCACACTTATAACCAAGCCACAAAATCTGATCATTGGATACAAGCCATGAATTCTGAATTACAAGCACTTGCCCAAAATCATACATGGAGTCTAGTTGATCTTCCACATGGCAAAAGACCTATCGGTTGCAAGTGGGTTTATCGAATTAAGTACAAATCAGACGGATCTATTGAGCGTTATAAGGCTCGTCTTGTTGCAAAAGGCTTTACTCAATTGGAAGGAGTAGATTATCTAGATACCTTCTCTCCAGTAGCTAAATTGACATCCATTCGCGCATTACTGGCTATTGCTGCAGTCAAGGGTTGGCACTTAGAACAATTAGATGTGAACAATGCCTTTTTGCATGGTGACCTCCATGAAGATGTTTACATGGAGTTACCTCAAGGTATTTCCTGTGATCGTCCACATCAAGTTTGTAAGCTTCACAAATCCATCTATGGCTTGAAGCAAGCAAGCCGTCAATGGCATTCTAAGCTTACATCAGCACTCCACTCCATTGGGTATACACAAACTCATGCTGATCATGCCATGTTTACTCTTCAAAATGCTACTTCATTCACAGTGCTACTAATCTATGTAGATGACATAGTACTTTCTGGAAACAGCATGGACGAAATTCAACGAGTTAAAAGTTTCCTTGATAGTAAATTCAAAATCAAAGATCTTGGCAATCTTAGATTCTTTCTAGGACTCGAGGTTGCTCGTTCTAGCACTGGAATTCATTTGAATCAACGCAAATATGCGTTAGATATATTATCTGATGAAGGTATGCTTGCTGCAAAACCTCTTAATACACCAATGGAATCTACTGCGAGACTTAGTCGTGAATCAGGTGTCCCATTATCTGATGCTTCATCCTACAGAAGACTAGTTGGCAGATTGCTTTATCTAACTACAACTCGTCCTGATCTTAGCTTTGCTGTTCAACAACTTAGCCAATTTGTCTCCAATCCCTTGGATTCTCATCTTGCTGCTGCCAAACGAGTGTTGCGATATCTCAAAGGGGCACCATCTACAGGCCTCTTCTTTTCTTCAAAATCTGACTTATCAGTATCTGGTTTTGTTGACTCAGACTGGGCAAGTTGTCAGGATACCCGTAAATCTATTACTGGATTTTGTATTCTAATTGGTGATTCTCTTGTATCATGGAAATCTAAGAAACAATCCACCATTTCAAGATCTTCTTCAGAGGCGGAATACAGAGCTCTTGCAAGTATTTCCTGTGAGCTACAATGGCTTCAATTTCTTGTTCAAGATCTTAAGATCCCATGGACACGCCCAGCCTCAGTATTTTGTGATAACAGATCAGCAATATATTTGGCCAAAAATCCCACGTTCCATGAGCGATCAAAACATATTGACATTGATTGTCATGTCACTAGAGAGAAAATACAATCGGGCCTTCTCCATTTGCTTCCCATCTCCACATGTCATCAACTAGCAGATGTATTCACCAAACCACTTTCCTTTGCTTCATTTTCTACTATTCTGCTCAAGCTGGGGTTGCTCAACATCCACCGTCCAGCTTGTGGGGGGGGGGGGGGGTATCACACCTATCAAAGGTCCCACATGTATCCCAAGCTTACTCTGATCATGAACCAAGAAATGTCACTAACCATGACAGAAACGGAATTAGTTAGTTTTCTGTTTTATGGTTTGTTTAAGTTAGTTAGACGTTAACTAACGATTAGTTAACGTAGTTCCTTCTGTAACACGCTTCATATAAATCCATACTTAACTCTTGTAATGTCTCTGGTTCTTGATTATTCAATACAATGAGTTTTATCAGATTTGTCAGTTGCCGTCGCAGAGTATCCGTAGCAGAGTCACAAATTTGAACCAACTTGAATGTTGTGATTTAATTTTCTAATTTCATTATGTTGGTAAAAATCAACATACACTTTTATCTTTATAGATTGATAAGCTTCCACTTGACAATTCTCGTTGCATATTTGTAAGTTGTTGTCATATATGGCTTAAACGGGTTATCTTTTGGTTCACTTAATTTACAAGCCTATCTGTAGGAATCAAATATGTTGTTCTAGTCTATTTAATTAAATAATGACAATTCAATAAATAAAAAATTGACAGTTAAAGAGAGAAAATATTTCCATTTGATAGAGACATTTTTAACCTAAGAGGATTACCTAGTTAGATTCAAGATTTGACGTGACCATAAGGAGCGAAGTTACTGTGGTCCGGGAGCAAAAAAAAATTGGATGAGACTGAAGTGAGAAAATGAAAGAAAAGACTGAGGAGAGAGAAAAAATTAATACATATGTCAATTTTTGAGTGAAATAAACACGATCATGAAGCATATTAAAAAATTCCGACCAAGACATAGTGAAATTGATTTAAGAGAGTTATAATTAGTGGAAAAGATAACCCAGATACAAATCAGAAACAGGATTAGTCAGACCAATGACATCTTCCGACACCAATTGGTATATTATACCGACAAGAGACATTTCTATTTTCCTAAATTGTCATTATTCAATTAGAGATACGGGGAAAAGAAACCGGAAAAAATAGTAAATTTGAATCCTTATATATATGGATTTAGTCTGTGTAATTCAAAAGGATACAAGTTGTGTTCTTTTAGTGACTTACACAGAGTATGACCGATCATTCGGTCATACTCTCTGTAATTCTGAAAAGTTATTTTTTTTCTTTTTCACTTTTACACGTCAGCGATGTGACTGAAGAGAAATTTTTTTTTTCAAATTTACACAGAGTATAACCGGTCATACTTTGTTATGACCGGTCATACTTTATGTAAATCATCTAAAAAGATTTTTTAAATAATACTTCTTTTTTCCCTGTATATATACTGCGCATCAAAAGAAGAATAGTAAAATCAGACCATTTTCAATGAAGCCAAGAGTCAAGAAACAAACAGAGAATATGAATTTTCTTACTAGCTGAAACGATACTATGCTCTTGAAATTACTTATATTTTGACTATTATACTTTTAAGAGGCATTATAGGTAGAATCACACATAAACTTCTTTAGCCTCTCAGATATCTTCGCAGCTCCATAGGCAGAGTCCCCTACCTGAACAATGCAACCAGAGTCACATAAACACAAAGGAAAGATCAATTAAGTGGCCAAATTTATAGCTCACCTTAGAATGAATTGAATGGAAAACTACATCTTCAACGACTTTATAACTGGCATGAACAATATCTACTCCTTCTTCATGAAGAACACGAATGGTCTCATTGAACATGAACTTACAATCCAACCCAGTTATTAGAACAACCTCCAAGGCTAAGCCCATTTGTTGGATCTCAATTTGTGGACATTTTAACCCCATGTTCTTTCCTCGATTCATGCTCTCATTTGGCCTTTCAATTCCTAGTAGCATGTTCTTCTTGTCCTTCATTTTCTCCAGGTTCATCTGTAACTTCTTTATGTAGTTTGTTGCTTCCTCTAGCTGATCCGTCACTGAAATTTCCTCCTGCAGCAAATTCAACCAAAAGTGTGATCATCTATCAAATTATTATTTACTAGATAATATAGCTTTGCTTATATATATATATATATATATAAAGGGCAGAGAGAAAGAGGGGAATTAAAACCCTCGAGCTTTGATGAGGCACAAGTGAGTTGAGCTTGCGGTAGAGAGCTTTCATTTGATTTCTTCTATTTCTCTCGATGAATTTTCTATCAATTCTGGATGAACTTGGATTGTTCTCCATTAATATTATTCCAGCTAGAAAACACACATTACATTGAAAAGAGAACGCTTCTCATAAAAATAGTGGTCGGTTATTTGGAGTAGTTGCCTAGTTGGTGTCTTTTACAAAAGCAAATTAATATCATTAGATGCTACTGATCAAAGTAGGTGGGGGGACCCTGTGTCGTGGCTCTAGCTCTGGCCGGGTCTTTATTCGACAATTATTCTCTTTGGGTGTGCTGGTACAAGAGAAATTTTTTGGTGACCGGAAATCATGATTAATGAAAATTTAGTAGAAATTGAGTTTACTTGGAATCTTACGAAAGAGGTGTTTGGTTCGCCAAAATATTACCGAGAATATTGGGTAAAAATTACTGATTCCATATTTGGTTTAGAACGAAATATGACTTGGAATATGAGGTTATTTTACAAAAATAACTCCAAACTATTTTTACTTTTGTAATTGATAGATTGGGTCTAGATTTTTATGTGTATTGAGGTATTTTTGTCTCAAAATTTATTGTTGTGCTTTCCCTTTTGCTTGGTATTCTGATTAGTATTCCGAATTACCATATTATTTTTGGTAATCTGAATAGTGACTTTTCTGTATAAATCAAATTACCGATAATCCTTGGATATCCGAGAATCGTAATTTATTCATTCTACCAAACATGGTAATTACATTTACCAAAAAAGGATTACCGGTAATCCTCCTCAAAAACTTGAAACAAACCCCCCCTTAGTATTTTAGACTAAAATTATCACATTCATCCTCCAAATATTTAATAATAATTTGATCCTCTAAATTTTATTACATTAGATTAGTTTTCTAAGTATTTAATGTAATCTCAAAATGGTTTTTTTGGTTAAGTTTTTTGTGACATCAATTTCGATGAACACATTTTGATGTCACTTTTGGTCATTAAAATTTAATTTATTATCGCAAATCTTAAAAAAAAAAATACATTAATGTTAAGCATGTTTGGAGAATCAAAACAATAATTTAGTTTTTATTTTATTAGCGTAAATGGTCTCCTCCATGATCCTTCTGTCGTTCAGGCACTGCAACTAACATCTAATATATTATATAAGAGGATTAATTTTATTAAGCTACACATAAAATACATGAGTATGATTCACACAAAAAAAATAAAAAAATAAAAAAATGAAGATGGAACCTACTTTTTAATTGTGTGTGTAACACGAGAAAATTATTTTCCATTATATAAATTTTTTGCAAGTAGCTTTATCTTTATCAATTATCACTCTAATCATTGTTTCAACCAAAAATAAGATTATATAAGTTATTTTTTTAATATTTTTTCGTATTTGACCTTAAAAATCAACTCAACTCAAAACAATTAATTGAATATTTATTATAAATATTTTCAATTCAGTAAATAAATAAAAAAACTAATCAATCAATTAAAAGAAACTTCTTTTAAATGAATTAGTATAACAGTAATTACAATTGTTTTTAATTCGATAGGTGAATAATAATTAATCAGCTAAATGAATTTAACGAATCAATTATAATGAATTATTCTCAATTCGATCGATTAAATGAATTCATTAAATACAGTTATCAATATTTAAAAAGAGGTTTTTACCAAAAAGAAGAAGAGGAAAGTTAAAAGTTAGCAAATTTTTTATGTATACAATATCTTATTAACACAATAATGTTGATGTTTAAAAAAAAACTAAAAAAAAAAAAGATAAATATTAATTTCATACTCACAAAAATATCTCTCCTGTTCACGTATATTGTTTGTTGTATCTTGATAATTATCTGAATATATAATTCAACATACTAAATAAAAAATAAAATCGTTTAAAATATAGCAATATAAAAAAATGTTTTTTTATTTATCCAATATTATAAAATTATTATAATAAATATTTCATAGAATTTATTTTTTTCATTTTACTTTCTGTTTAACTAGAGAGTTAAAATATACATGTATAAAAAAAGAGAGTTAAAATATACTATTATTCTTAATTTGATAAAACATTTTGTCAGGTTGTTCCTGATGATTTCAAATATGTTTGAAGTTGAATTAATATATTGTTTTGACATAAAGTAAACTTATATCAATATTTTAATATACTATTATTTATTAACCAGTATAAACATAATAAATAATAATATACTAAAATACGACAACTTTAATTTCTTAAATATTTTATTTCTATTAGTCATTTCAACTTTTGTGATAAATTAAACCTGACGTCATTCAGCTTACATCAGCGTTATACCTCATTTGGTAGTTGACGCTCCATCAATCAAATTGATGCATTTGAAAATAGATTGGAAACCGTACATTACACATGCGAATAACGAGGAAAATTGCCATTTGTTTATTTTTAGACTGAGAAAAAAGATAGGCTTTTTAACAATAAAATTAGGGTTTAAACTTCTACAGTGACAGCAGAAGTTTACGAAGTTTACTTTTTGCCGCAGACACAAGATTTCAATGTGATTCACCGTTACAAAAAGTAAAAATAAATAAATTAAGTTAGCTTAATTTTTACGAGTCTATGTAGGAGGAGTAAATTTTTGCTTTGACAGCAGAAGTTTTAAACCCATAAAATTATGTGTTTGAGGAAAAGAATACAATAAAAAATACCAAATTAGAAAAAAAAAAATTATTTTATTCTGTAAAAATAATTTATTTATTAAAAAAATGACACTCCTAATTTTATTATCAGAGATATTAATTTATGATATCTTTTAATATTTAGTCTTTTATTTATATATCCAATTTATTTGAATTTTTTAATGAATTTCAAAAGTATTTTCTAGCTCTTGTTTTTTGAATATTCTCAAGGGACATTCAGATTATCTATAGTTATTTTTTTAAAAAAATAAACAACGTCAACAAATATTATTCTAAAAAAACATATGAACAAATTGCTAAATAAGACTTTAAAACCAACAAACAATGTACTGGCCCGCAAGGCCTTTTTGATAACGGTGAGTCGGTCCGAGTTATTTCTAAACAAAGTTATAGTTGACATATACGAGTATTTGTTACTTATTAATTTTCTTAAGTTATATACTTATAATATTAATATTATCTCTAATAACTATTCAGGAATTTTTTTTTGGTGAAAACTATGCACAAAATTTTGATTTTATTTATAATTAGAGATGTTATTTAGTGAACCTGAAATATCAATATCACAAGCTTTATATGTTTGTTTTATCTTTTATTGGATAATAATTTATTATTTTTATATTAAAATATTTAAAATTTATATTATTTTTTACAGCTATTTGAGTATATTTATAATTTTTTTAATATAAATTATAAATTTACATATAATCATCGAATTATATGATTCAACCATAACTCACTAATTAAATCAATAATTTAGTGATCCGATAACTCCATCGAATCATTAAACGGATCAGTTTTAATGTCATTGCCTTTTTCTTTAAGGTAGTGTTTCGTTCGGGAGAAATTTTTTTTTACTAGGGAAATGTAATTGATAGGAAAATGGTTGGAAAGTGAGTTTGATAGGAAAATGTAAAAAAAGTTATTTGGTTGACCCAAATATTATAAAGAAGTAACACACGTATTGAACAATTGTAAAATGTTCTGTCATTAATGAAGGCTTAAAGCCATTTAAATAATACAAGATACGTTTGTTACTCTTACAAACAGCAAGAGAAAGCTACGCTATTGTTGTTACAAGAACAGCTGTTGCTGTTGTTACAAAAATAACTGCAGAATAATAACAACACTATTGGCCTAGTAACAAGCTATAGTTTAGGAAACAAAAATGTTGTTACGAACAGAAAGATAAGATCAGGGTGATCTTATCTTAACACACCCCCTCAAGTTGGAGCATGGAGAGACGAAATACCCAACTTGCTTCGAAGAAAACAAAATCGCTTCATACCAAGGGGTTTGGTAAAAATGTCTGCTAACTGCTGATCTGAACAAACATAGGAAGTGATGATAGTATTGCGTAAAACATGATCTCTCACAAAATGACAATCAATCTCTATGTGTTTGGTGCGTTCGTGAAAAACTGGATTAGCAGCTATTTGCATGGCAGATTGATTATCACAATGTAAACGCATGGGCTGTGAGTATGGAACGTCAAGAGATTGTAAAAATGACTTGAGCCATAATAATTCAGCTGTAGCTACTGCCATTGCACGATATTCAGCCTCTGCTGAGGAACGAGACACAGTAGGTTGTTTCTTGGTCTTCCAAGAAATAGGAGAGTTTCCCAACATGATAAAATAGCCAGTGACTGAACGGCGGGTGAGAGGACAACTGGCCCAGTCTGAATCAGAATATCCACGAAGAACGAGATCATTGTCTGACTGAAGTAATAAACCTTGACCCGGGTTAGCTTTTAAATATTGCAAAATGTGAAGGACATCTTCATATTGAGCAGTAGTAGGATTTTGCATGAACTGAGCAAGGACATGAACGGAATAGCTTAATTCGGGTCTTGTGATAGTTAAATACACTAGACGTCCGATGAGCCTTCGGTACCGTGCTGGATCCGAGAAAGGAGGACTTTCTGTAATGGCAAGTTTATGGTTTCTTTCAAGAGGAAAGTCACATGGTTTGCATGCAAGGTGGCCAGCATCTTTTAATATATCCAAAGCATACTTTCGTTGGCTAAGAAAAATTCCAGAAGAACTATGAGCTATTTCTATGCCAAGGAAGTATTTGAGAATTCCCAAATCTTTAATATGAAAGCATGATTGCAGAAATTTTTTAACAGCATTGCATATGACCTCATTGTCACCGGTTAGAATGATATCATCTACGTAGATAAGTAGAGCAACAAAGTGGCCATCCTTGTGAAGAGTAAATAACGTATAATCTGCTTTGGATTGAGTGAAACCATAGGATTCAATTGATGACTTTAACTTATCAAACCAGTTTCGAGGGGACTGCCGCAAACCATAAAGAGATTTTTGTAACCGGCATACCTGATATGGCTTGTGATGATGGAAACCTTGTGGAACTCTCATGTATACCTCCTCTGTAAGATCTCCGTGGAGAAAAACATTTGTAACATCTAATTGGTATAACTTCCATCTCTTGGCAGCTGCTACAGCAATAAGAGTCCTTACACTAGCCATTTTTGCAACCGGAGCATAGGTATCGAAGTAATCTTCACCAGCTACTTGATTGTTTCCAGCAATGACCAGCCTTGCTTTGAATCTTTCTACACTGCCGTCTGATTTATATTTAATACGGTAAACCCACTTGCATGGAATTGCTCGTTTTCCAGGCGGCAAGGAAGTGAGCTCCCAAGTCTGATTATGTTCAAGTGCATCAATCTCTTGTCTCATAGCTAGACGCCATCGTTCATCGGTGATTGCTTCCTTGAAAGATTTAGGTTCGACACCAAAAGAAATTGCAGCAAGAAACTGTTGATGTTGGGTAGAAAATTTAGAGCAAGAGACATAGTTAGCAATAGGATAAATAATACCTGAGGATGAACTAGAGTGGGTAGACGAAGCTGCTGGTGTATGTGCTATGACATTGGTGCATGAAAAATCTTGTAAATATTTTGGAGGACGACGAGAACGATGACCACGACCCAAATTCGCTGTTGTATCCGATTGCTCTATTGTATCCGATTGCTGTTCCAAATGTTCATCTGTATCAGAATGCTGCAATAAAGGCTGTTCAGGTTGTGTAAGGGTTGTATCTAATGGATGAGAAGGTAAAATGGATGGTTCGTTGTTAGGTAATAAAGGTATGGCAGTTGGTGTATTGGACATATCAGAAACAGCTTGTACAAGTTCATGTATGGCAGATGGTGCATTAGATATATCAGAAACAACTTGTACAGGTTCGAGTATAATGTTTGGGCCAGGTTGAGTCTGAGATAGGTTAGGAAGTGTATTATTGGTAGGATTTTCTGTTTGTGCTGCAAATGGGAAGATGTTTTCCTCAAATATTACATCTTTGGAAACAAAAATGGTTTGTGTTTCCAGGTTATAGAGCCTCCATCCTTTTTTGCCAAAGGGATAACCTAAAAATAAACAGCTTACAGATCTAGCAGCAAACTTATCTGAGGGCTTGGGGCGTGGATGAGCATGACAAAGGCACCCAAAAATTCGAATATGATCATAGGAAGGTGCTCGTTTGAATAAACATTCATATGGAGTTTTGCCTTGGAGAATGGGTGTAGGAGTCCTGTTGATTAAATGAACAGCTGTGAGAACACACTCCCCCCAGAATTTGATGGGAAGATTGGCCTGAAATCGTAATGCTCGTGCCACATTCAAAATGTGTCTGTGCTTCCGTTCAACACGTCCGTTTTGCTGTGGTGTATCCACACATGAAGTTTGATGTATAATCCCCATATCTGAATAAACCTTGCGGATATTATGAGCACAAAATTCTGATCCATTGTCGGATCGTATTATTTTAACAGTCGTGTTAAACTGAGTACAAATCATGAGAAGGAACTGAGTTAAATAGTGAAATGTTTCAGACTTGGTTTGCATTAAATAAACCCAGACATTCCTGCTAAAATCGTCCACAATTGTTAAAAAATATCTTGCACCAGTTAAAGAAGTAGTTTGATAGGGCCCCCAAATATCACAGTGAATGAGATCAAAGCATGAAGTAGTTTTATTATTGCTAATAGGGAATACAGTGCGTGTTTGTTGTGCTCGTAGGCAAATGTCACATACTGGAGAAGAGGTTTCCCTATTTTTATTCACTGCAACAAAAGGAAGAAATTGCAAAAACTGAAATGAAGGGTGACCCAATCGACGATGCCAAATTGCTGCTGATTGTTGAGTTTGAGCAGTGCATGCAGAAGAGATGGAGCTGGTAGGGATAGTTTCATGCACATAAACACCAGCTTGTAGTCTACCCAGTCCAGTCTTGATCCTCGTTGTGGGGTCCTGCAGAACACAACTATTGTGAGTGAAAGAGATGGTGCAATTTGTGTCAGCAAGTATTTGAGCAACTGAAATTAAATTGCATTGCAATTTCGGAACATAAAGCACATTCTGAAGAATGATATGAGATGTCAACTGGATACTGCCACGTTGATGGGAAATAAGTCGATCACCATCAGGTAAGCCTATGGATGTAGGTGGAGTATATTCAACATGGGAAAGTAAATGGAAATTGCCAGTCATGTGTTGAGAAGCTCCATTATCCACTAGCCATGTGTAAGTTGGAGTTTGCTTACCAGAAAGAGATGTAGTGTTGGCAGAAGGTGTAGTATAAGAGACAACCATGTTAGCAATTTGCTGAAGAGTCTCAGAACTCAAATTAGGAGTAGTAGGCTGATTGGACACCATAGGAGTTGCAGCTGCGGTTTGTGGTGCAGGAGGAGTGGTTGTGTTTTGTCTTCTATCATACTGTTTGCCTCTTCCTCTGCCACGACCATAGGGAGGTCGTCCATGAAGTTGATAGCATTTAGAAGCATCATGATATAGTTTACCACAATGGCTACAACGAACAAGATCAGTGTTGGAAATTTGGAATTGTTGGTTTTCTCGTGTAGCATAGCTAAGTGCATCACTGCGAACATCACGAGACTGAGCCATATGAATCTGAGTTTCTTCTTGGACAAGTGTGGCATATGCTTTGTTGAGAGAAGGAAGTTCAGGTTGGTTGAGGAGTTGTGTTCGAATGGTACCAAACATATTATTGTCCAAGCCTAAAAGAAATTGGTGAACCCTGTCATCTGCCATCTCTTTTGTAATATGTTGTGTGACTGGGCAAGTTGCACCATGAGGGCAGTCAGGTAGGGCACGTGCAGCATCGAGTTCATCCCAAGCACCCCTTAGTTTGGTGTAGTAAGCACTCACAGAAATGCCTTGTTGTCGCAGCTGGAAGAGGTTTGATTTCAGCTGATGTATTTTTGGAGCATTTTGTATGGAATATCGTTCACGTAGATCATCCCAGAGTGCTTTGGCAGTTGGAAAATAATGAATATAAGGTTTGAGAAGAGGATCGATAGTATTATGGATCCAGCTATTTATCATTGAATTGCAAAGAATCCAAGCATGAGCTTCATCTGATGCAGTATTGGCAGGTTTGGAAATGGAGCCATCAATAAAGCCAAGCTTATTTTTAGCAAGGAGTGCATTTTTGAATGATTTGGCCCAAACATCATAGTTAGGTTCTCCTTTCAACACAACATTTGTGAGAAATAATCCAGGACTATCAGATGTGGGCATAAAAAAAGGAGAACAACTATCAGAAGGTTTGAGAGGAGGAACTGTATTGGTTTCTGGATTGGTTTGATTAGCGGAAGAAAAGTTAGAATCGGTCATGATGTAAGGAATGTGGATCGTAACTCTTAATCTGATACCATATAAAGAAGTAACACACGTATTGAACAATTGTAAAATGTTCTGTCATTAATGAAGGCTTAAAGCCATTTAAATAATACAAGATACGTTTGTTACTGGTACAAACAACAAGAGAAAGCTACGCTATTGTTGTTACAAGAACAGTTGTTGCTGTTGTTACAAAAATAACTGCAGAATAATAACAACACTATTGGCCTAGTAACAAGCTATAGTTTAGGAAACAAAAATGTTGTTACGAACGGAAAGATAAGATCAGGGTGATCTTATCTTAACAAATATTACCAGGGAAATTTATTTAAATATGCAAAATCCATGTTCGGGAGAAACTTTGTACCTGTTTTTTCACTTCCCCAGTCATCTCACAATACCACATCTCAAGTGGTATTCTGTAACAATGAATTTCATCCAAAAATCAACACAAAAGTCATTTTCCCATCTATCCTATTTGTCTGGTATTTCTTGAAAAAACCTGAACCAAACGTGGTATTTTTCAATATCCACCTACACTTTCCCATCAATCCTAAAATAAACCTTCAACCAAACACTACCTAAGTCTTGTCTTACATTCATAGCAGCCACATTATTTGGTACATAGATATTAATGCATCTTTTTGGAATGAAATTTCTTTTTATTGTAAGAGAATCTCAACAACTCCTTTTTATTTTTATTTTTTTGTAATAATCTCAACAACTATTTATAAAGATGATAAGATAGAAAGATAAACGAATGCAAGAAAAATCAACAATGAAGGGTCTGTTTGATTGTTTTTTAAATTGTTTTGTAGAATAGTAAGGAAATAATTGTTTTCTGTGTTTTTTTATTTTAAAAGTTAAAAATCAAAATAGAAAAAAAAAACTCAAACATATTGTCTAAATTTAATTATAAAAACAAAAAAATAGTTACCAATTTTAATTTTTTTCTATAAAACTGTTAAACAAATTTTTTTGTTTTGAAAACTAATAAAATTATTTTTAAAAACAATAATAAAACAGAGCTGGAAATTTCGTCTGAAGTAAGAAAATCTTCTTAAAATTTTTCCCGTATTACTGATTGATGAAAGACTAGAAATTTTTTTGTTAAAAAAATTTAGTCTTAATTAAAAAAAATTATGTTGAGAATATAGATAAGTTAAATATTTTTTCTCGGCATTTGCCGAAAATAATGCACTAGTAAAATGAGTTTAACAAAATTTTAGTGCTTTTTCAGCATAACATATTTATTTATTTTTTGACATACATATTTGATCATTTTTAACTCAAAGATACGATAACCTTGCATTCTTACACCAGCTTGTATTGTGTAGGGATATGAAAAAACAAAAACAAATGAACTTAACTAAATTGTGAATTGATCCAAATTGTATCAAAGAAATTACATTTTTTGAATTAGTTCAGGAAGTAAATATCATGTAATTCAAATCTGAATTATTTTTTCAAATAAGTTCAGTTCAGAAATAAAATTAGTTTACTAATTTGGTATGGTTCAGGTTAAAAATCAAATCGAATAGAATTATATTTATTTTTGGAAGTGTAAAATAACCAAATGAATTGAATTGAACTGTGAACCAAATTGAACTGCACCACATTTTTTCAAACATTTTATCCAAATCGATTCTTTTTAAATCAAACCCAAGCAAATCACTTTTATTGTTCGTATAAAAAAATTGAAAATCGAATTGAACCAAAATTTTAGAATATTGTTAGATGTGTATCTGTAAACTTAATTTTAAATTATTAAGGTGCTGTAAAGTTCATTTTAATTAAAACAATAAACCCTTCGTAAATACCCATCAATTCAGCACTCTAAATGCAAAAATTGTGAATTTATTTTATTGCGTTCTTATTTTATTTTTTTGTTATTCAAATTATTTTATAGAATAATTAATGAAATATTATGTTTGATTATATTCTGATTTTTTGTTTTTAAAACTATTTTATAAAATAGTTATGCAAATATATATTTTATATTTTTTTTATTTTGAAAGTTAAAAATAAAAGGGGAAAATACTTCTATTGTTACTGCAGAAGTATTTTCTTCCTGCCGCAGTTTCAACAAATTTTTTATTTTATTTTATTTTAAAACACATATCGTAGACCCCACTGTGTTTCTCTCTCTGCGGAAACTTTTATCTTCTTCTGATAAAGCAGAAGTCGAAACCCTAAAATAAAAATATAAAACAAAAATAATTCAGACGCATTCTTTAAATTTGATTCTAAAAAAAGTCACAGTTACAATTTTTAAAACTTTTTTACAAAATAAGGCTTATCAAACTTTTTTTTTTGTTCTGAAACCAAAAATCTGTTTTTAGAAACAATATTCAATATTCAAACATGGCATGTTTTCTATTTTTTGATTTTGGAAGATAAAAGTCAAAACACAAAATAAAAATAACTCAGATATTTTTATTATTTTTACGAAACAGATCTTATCAAATAATTTTTATTTTAAAAATCAAATTAGTTTTTTTCAAAATAGATTTCAAGCATGTGTATATATTTTTTTTGAGTCTTCTCAGTCGATTCATCTTTTGAATTAATCCGGTTTAAGCACTGTCTAATCCTAGAAAGGGGTGACTCTTCCAAAACTATTTTTTTATTCTTAGTATTAAAATTTGAGACCTCTAATTAAAAGACATAAAAGTTCCTTATCACTTGTGGTAAAATTACTTACTTCTTGATATGAATCTCCTCGCTGAGCCTGCACACAAAACTTTGTCATCCCCGAGTAATCTCTAACTCATTTTCTCTCTCTCAATTATCCCTCTATACTTACACGTCTGCCATGGGTAACCAAAACCGACTCAAAAAGCGCATTTTGTGCCCCTCATCAAAATCTACTAGTAAACATAGGGAACAAAAAAAAAAAGCCTTTTTAAAAAAAAAAAGCAAGGCTGGAGAAAAGTTCCCCTGAACTCTTCATGTTAAAGATACCAACCTTGGTGGTTATTGACGTCATCCCGCCACTAATCTACAGAATTATATCAAAAAAATTTAGTTAAAAGTGTTTGCGTAAGAGTATTATTAGGGTGGAAGATTCATCTAAAACACTAAAAAAAATAAAACTAATAAAATTCAATAACTTGTACAGAGTCTATTGAAAATTAACATCAATATTAAGTCGGTATTATCATCGTTTTATATTGAAAACAGTAGTTAAAGGAGATAACAGTTGTGAAGAATAGCATTGTGGCTATTGTAATTGAGCTGCTAATGGTGATGAAATAAGCAACAACCACAATAGATGTTATGGTGGGTTGGATTTAAAAATTGATTATTTATAGTTTTTTTAGTGAGTTGGTTTTTGGCTTTAGATTTAACTACTTGTATAATAAAATAATACAATACTGCAAGTATCCATCCTAATTTCCCTGTTATCATTTCTTCATTTATTTATTAATCATAATAAGCTGATTTTGTTTTCACAGTTTTTTTTTTAACTTGGTTTTTCGATTGTATAATGAAATTTTTTTTGGAGAAACGAGAACACATGACATAACCAATAACTCCAGCCCTTTATGAAAGGTTTTTTCATCCTTTTGTCTCTTATTAATTAATTAATAATTATTTTGTCCCTGATTCGAAATTATCTACCAATCTGCCATTCTTTAATCGACTACCTTGCATTTTTAATCGATTAAATGGTCAAAACAGGCAAAAATAGCTGTTGGGAGATTTAATCGACTAAATCTCTCTATTTAATCGACTAAATCTCCCAACAGACAACAAAGGAAAACAAGTCAGTATGATTTTTTAATCGATTAAGTAGGGAGATTTAGTCGATTAAATCTCCCAAAAACCATTTAGTTGATTAAAAATTCAAGTTAGTCAATTAAAGAGGGACAAATTGGTAGATAGTTTCAAAACAGGAACAAAATAATTATTAATTAATTAATGAGAGACAAAATAATCAAATAGTCCTTTATGAAAGCTATATTCCAGAAATAGTAGCATTTTCACACACTTATCTTTCCCTTTTTCTACTCGGTCTTTTATACGAGTCTTATCCTAACCTCTCTCTTTTTTTTTTTTCATAAAGCTGAAACTTCATTAAGACTTTGTCAGAGGGATCCTTCATGCGCTTTTCATAATCCATCTCCATATACCGAAACAAGATTATTTAAATTTTAAAGATCCTGTGAGTCAGCTAACATCAGCTATTAAGTAATAACTTAATTTTCTTAACCTGTGAGTCAGCATGATTACAAATAGGAGAGTACAGAGGAAAATTAACATAAGTTTTACAAGTGAACTATTTTGATGCTTACTAGTTAAGTATTTTCAGAGTGACAATAGGTTTAGATATAATCTCACTAATTTATATATAGTTGGGTTTTTTGTGTCTAATTTATATGAAAATGACTTTTTCTAATGGCACATACTCAAGGGGGATAGATATATAAGTGTGTAATTGAACTAGAATTTAATTTAATAAAAGTTGATTTAGAGTAAAGTATTTTATATTTAAAAACCTTCCCTTAAAAGGTAATAAGTCAAAGTGAATATTGTTTCAAGAGGAGGATTATATTGACAATTTTTTTTATACAAATTTACAAACTACATAATATTTTATCGATAAGACTTCACTTAAAAGTGTCTTATCGGTAAAATATAATATAGTCTGTAAGAGTTTATAAACAAAAAATTTATAAATATAATCTTCTTCTTGTTTGAATAATATTAATGAAAATTACTTTTGGATATATAATTATTTATATTATTTTATTTTTTATTGATGAAGTATACTTTAAATAATAATGTTATATACATTAGTGTAATTATAAATTTTCAAAAAAATATTTTAACGTTCTCAAATAATGGTCCCACTATCGAGTTTATAAATAAAAATTTTGTCAGGGTTAATTTAAAAATAACATTTGAAATAATTAGGAAATATGACAGGACATTAAGATAAAGCATTATTAAATGTTTAAAACACGATTGACTTTAAAACATGAATGTATCGAAATGGGAAAGAAACAGGGGCAAACTATGAATTGTAATATATATTCAAGTTTGGACGCAAATCATAAATGAAAAAGCAAAGTAAAGTTGCAAGTTGCTAAATGAAAAATCAAACATAAACTATAAGCCATAAAGATTATAGATTAAAAATTGATGAATCTTTAAAAATATAGATTAAAAATTATAAAACTAAAAAAAAGCATATGCATAATTTTTTTAATAGACTGGATAAGAAAAAACAGAAGAATAGAAAACCTAAGGCCTTAAAAATTGAAGCTCAGGCATAAACTCCTGAGCCTACCAAAGACTACCGCTGGAGACAGTGATGGTTATTAGCTAATGCCAATAGAGGTTAAAGCCCAAATATACCCAACATGGCCTTGGGCTTCAACAATGGCAATTGGAATGAAAGCTACCTACTTTTAAAACTTTTTAGTCAGGTGTATAATATTTATGGGTTTGATTTTTCTAATATTACATGAGATAATTTGTCTCATACAATACACAAAAAAGTAAAGAAAAATTTCAAAAACCCCCTTATAACTTTTTTCATAATCATTTACCCCCTCTTCAAAATTTTGAATCATTTATCCCATGACTTAAAGTTTTTTAATCATTTATCCCCCTAAGTGAGGGGGTAAATGATAAAGAAACTTTAAATCAGGGGGTAAGTGATAAAAAAATTTAAATAGGGGTGTAAATGATTCAAAAATTTTGTGAGGGGGTAAGTGATAATTGAGAAAACTCATAGGGGAATTTTTGAAGTTTTCCCAAAAAGTAAATAAGACCCATTTTGAAGAAGGGAGAGAAAGAAAAAAGGTGAGTCTCATCCACTTTTTTGTATGTTACATGAGACAAATTGTCTCATGTAACATAAGAAATACATTTCCCAATATTTATTTACATTCTTGAAATGTTATGGCCATCATATCTTTTCCTACAATTTTCGCTAATGTCATTTTTGTTCTCCTTTTCATCCTATTTGTAAAGAATCTTGGAATACACCACTCCAAAAGCTAGCTCAAAGGGTGGGAGTGTCCAAGGCCTTATAAACTCCACATTAGTTGGCACATATAAACAATGTGAGACTATATATCTCAACATGTCCCCTCACATGAGAGCCCATTGGGCTAAAAACGTAGATATTGGGACTATATATCTCAACACACTCCCTCACATGAGAGTCCATTGAGCTAGAAGCGTGGATATTGTACAAGCCCAATTTTTGATTTACCTTTTTGTGCTTTTATTTTAATTCCACTTTAAAGTGAGGGCGGTAAGGATCGAACTTGTGACATTATAGTCACTCAAACTCTGATACCATGTAAAGAACCTTGAGATACACCACCCCAAAAGCTAGCTCAAAGGATGAGAGTGTCCAAGGCCTTATAAACTTCACATTAGTTGACACATACAAACAATGTGAGACTATATATCGCAACACTCTATTCAAAGTGCATCTGAATCTTACTACCTTTGCATAGCAGTGCCATTCGCGTCATAGTAATATAGGAGATTCACCTTTTAAGTGTTAACCTTCTTCCTTTGCTACCACGGAAGGAAAAGAAAAGAAAAGAAGAGTACCATTAAGAAAAAAGAAAGGAAAGGAAAAGAAAACTAGAAAAACTATAATTTATCTTGTTTAGTATTATCTAATAAAAAGGAATGAATGTTTGGCTTCCTTTATTTGATTTTATTAAAAAAAATATATAAATCCATATAAACGAATGCAAAATGAACGTAAGTACATGATAATAAGACCTACAAAAATTACTTCTCTTACATTTCTCTGTCCAAGCGGAAATGGATGAAAACATAATTGGACCCGCAAAAATGTATTGCCAAAATATTTCCTTTCCATCTACAAATATATACCAAGGAGATATAAGTTTTGTTCTTCCACCGTATTCCATTCCTTGTCCTTCTCTAAACTCATACAAAACAAAAGACTTCTGAAGATAGTAACTTCAATTTTATGAATTATGATGCACAGGTGTAAAACAAAGTACTATAAAGAAAGCAAAGCATGCAGAGTTAACGAACTCATTCTCTCATTGGTTCCGTATGCATCATTCAGGACATCAGTCGAAAAAACAAATGACACATTAAATGCAGAATTACAATTCTGACATTAGAAAAACTAAAACTACGAGTACCTCATGTAACCAAAACAAAAAAAATAAAATAAAATCTGAGGAAAAAAAAATCTATTGTTTTTTCACCTCTTTGAAGAAGCAGCCAACAAGAATTATAAACTCTCCTTTGGAAGGAGGGAGGAAGGGGGATATTTTTTGGTATGAAGTATCAACTACAACTACAACAAGAAGCCAAGAGTGCCATAAGTTGATTATAATTGATGAGTGCATACACAGCGCAAATAAAAGATGCTTTCACCTTAATGTGCATGCCTAAAAACAATTTACAATCACAAGAACGTTGTAAAGTGGACCACAACCAGAGAACCTAAAAAACAAAACTTTCACTTTTAATTACAACGGACCTGGTGTATTACAAAAAGCCAGGACACTTCAGAGATTCAAGTGAATTTGGGCTTAGGCATAGGGCCACTATTTTGATGCACGGGACCAAGCTTTTGAATCCAATGACGAAGCCCTTTCTTATGATCTTGGCAACTAGGGCTTTGCACCAGAGTCAGGTTTCCATCACGGGCAAGTGAAGATTCAAATTGCTCTAATACCTTAACAATCTGCCAGAACTCAGGCCTCTTATCTGGTTGCAAGGACCAGCATTGCTCAATTAAAGCTCGCATAGCAGATGGGCAGTCTGAAGGAATAACTGGCCTTGAATTCTGAAGAAATACAATACCACGTAACAGAAATATAAGAATAGCATAGGTAAACTCTGTAATTTGAGTTTCAAAATAAGAGAAAAGAAATAATATATAAAAGATGGTTGACCAACTACACTTTTATTCAAATTCAGATAAATCAACTACCAAAGAGAAATGAAACTGTTTGCTATAAAAAAATTTCCCACAATTACCCAAGTATTAGTTGTTAACAAGGGCTTTCAGCTATATCTCACAAATATACTTGTTTTGCTATAAGATGTAGTGTACTTTATGGGATGGGAAAAGCTTGTTTGGATTTTATTCAGTTCAATGTTTGATTTCCTTAGAAGGTGAACAGCTAGTTTAACTTTTAAGAAACCAGTTGCATAAATATATACTTTTAAGAAACCAGTTGCATAAATATATACTCCACTATTGTTTTCTATGCAAAGGAGGAACTTAACAAGGGCTTTCAGCTATATCTCACAAATATACTTGTTTTGCTATAAGATGTAGTGTACTTTATGGGATGGGAAAAGCTTGTTTGGATTTTATTCAGTTCAATGTTTGATTTCCTTAGAAGGTGAACAGCCTGGAGAATCATTAATGGAGCATGCATTGTCTAGCTGCAAGCCAAGTGAGACAATAATTGTACAAAATTCCGGTTTGCATTACTCTTACATGATGCCCATTTGAAAAGGTCCAAAACAACCTCAAACTCCAGAAGACATGAAGAATCATAGAAGAAAAGGGGACTTTTGAGGTGGAAAAAGAGGCTGTGAACCTTTTCCATCCATTTGAGAAAATTTCAAGGCAGAGTGCACAAAGAACAATTCATTAAAGGCCAGGATAATACAGGACCCTTACAAAGAGTACCGGCAATGAATAATGAAGTTATAAATATTAAAGAGCGTGATATTCACATTATAAACCTAGATGGTTTAATTACAAAGGAACATACCTTATTTACAACAGCAAAAGCAGCCTGGATTGGATTCATATCCTCATATGGTATTGTTCCGGTCAACATTTCCCACAAGATAAGACCAAAACTGTAGACATCAACCTTTCTCCCATAGGATTTACGTTTGATCATCTCAGGTGCCATCCAACGGTAGGTGCCAGGGTCATCAGCTAATAAGTCACAGAATGCCTCCTCACAAGCAATACCAAAATCAGCAATTTTAAGATGAGAGTCTATATCAATAAGGACATTCTCAGGTTTAAGGTCTCGATGAATGACACCTTGAGAGTGTATATATTCCATTCCTCGGGCAATATCAAGAGCAAAAGCTATTAGCTTTTGTAAAGAAATAGTTTTGTGCTCCAACTTATGCAAATATGCCCTCAAGGAACCTTCCGATAGAAATTCTGTGATAATACAATAAACCGGTGGATTTCTGCATGCTGCTGAGAACTGCAATCAGATCAAAATATATGAGGAAATACATACAAATTAGCAGACTCATCATTGCAGGAAAACATCTCAACATGATTTGAACTTCACAATCACACCAAAATAAACGAGAAAGGATGCATAAAGTCGCATGCTCACTTTCAAAATTTGTTATTCCAACACAATTATAGGGTCAAATCCAGTAATTAGTACAAACAACAGATAGCTAACCGTATTCAATAAGACATAAAAGAAGTATCTGTAATAAACATATATACTTTGCAAACAACATATACAAAAGAAGAGAAAAGATGGTATCACCTTTACAATATTTTGATGGTGGAGGCGAGATAAAAGGGTGACTTCTCTAATGAATTGTTTTTCTAATCGAGCAGCCAAGGTTTCATTTTCGTCATCATCAGGTACTCTAATTATTTTAACAGCAACAGGCTCTTCCTTATATACACCATGGTAAAGCCGACTATGAGCTCCATGAGCAAACCTATGGCCAAGAAACAGCTTAGACAGGTCAACAGTCCATTCTTCAGCGGTTTCCACAGCAGTAACCCTTCCTCCACCATTTTCCAAATACTTAGTCCATGCCGAATCCTTGGGGTGCTTCGACTTCATTTGCCTGTTTGGACTATTGGAAGGCGATTTTGAACTTGATACCTTAATTTCCTGAGGATCCTTGTTCAATAACTTGCCCATAATTCTCTTATTCCTCCTAGGACCTGGTGTTGAGAACCTCTTCTGCTCGTGTCTAGCTTCTCTGAAGGCCTCAGAAAGAAAAGTTTGAGGCAATGGTGACAAAGATCTATGCTTGTTTAATTTGAGATTTCTCTGAACCTGTGAAGAAGGCTTTGAGTTGTGCTCTGACTGAATGCTGAAAGGAATAGACCCCAATCTAGAAGGATCCAATCTATGGCACACTGTGTGAGAGAATTTCGTCCTCCTTAGCCAAGAATTAGTATCTTCTTCCATCTTTATTTCCAACTATTCCTTCCTACAAAACCTTATTAAGATCTTCTACTTACAAGTTACAAAAACTCCTCCAGCTCTAGCCGGAAGAAATTGGTCTCAAAACTAGATTGATTTCTTCAAACCCATCAACAACAATTAGCGTAGGAAACACAAAAAATCTGATTTTTCTATTGGGAAACGAAAAAGGGACAACGGGTTCAATTAACTGCTAATAGAAACACCCCTTCCAGTAAAATACCACCTTCCGTGAAAGCCTGGAAAATCCCACGCAGATAACTCAGTAAATTAATCTATTCAACAATAAATAAAATTAAAACTAAATAAATGAACAGAAACCAAAAAAATAAAAAAGAATTGAAATATTTCTGCTGATGGTGAAGAAACATCCATGATTTCATCCCTAATAGCAACAGAACAAGAAAAAGCAAAAAAAAAAAAACAAAAAATTAATAATTGCATTAAGAGAATGACAAACACATTAAATTATTGGCACATGAAGATGATCCAGATTTCCCAGACAAAAAGGATGAAATAAATTTATAGAAAGAAAAATGTAAAGCAAAATGATGTTTTGTAAAATAGTAGTAATCAAGCATTACCTCAAGGGTTTCAAGGCTTTCACCAAGGTGGAGAAATCAAATGACTATGCCAGAAAGGGTGTTTCTGTTCGCCTATACGAGCTTGGAGCTTTTACGTTACCAAGGCCAGAAAAATGCGGCACCTAATTCCATATTTTTTCCCCAAAGAAAGAGAAAGAAAGACAGATGGAGAGTATCTCGTTTTTTTTTTATTAAGAATATTTAATTTTTAATTTTTAATAATGTAAATTTAGTAGGGTCAGGTCAATACAAAGATATCATAGATGGGGAGGAAAATAGTGACCGTAAAAATTTCAATTCAAGGAGCTGAGATGTTGTATTTGTTTTGCATGATGATGGATATGCACCTTTCATTTAGATGTTGTGTAAAATGAATAATCCATGTGCAAAGGGACATGGTTATGATGGGTTAGGTTAGGGAGTGTGGTTGTGCGAAATGGGAATGTGGGGACCTTAGGCAGAAAGTCAGAGAAAACGGAATAGACATGTAATTGTTTTGTTTTCGGAATTTGAGATGGAGAGAGAGAGAGAGAGAGAGAAAAAGCATTGAAAGTGGTCAGTGTTGGAATCCAAGTGTCGCTATTTAGAGAGAATGAGGTACGGATGGCCTTTGTTATTATGCTTTTTATTAACCCAAAGGTTTGTATTTTATTATTTATAGGAATAATTATATGCGATGGAGGGTACGGTTCGCACGTACCCCTGTACTAGGTTTTGTCGGTGCAAATGTATGCAACATACCTATAAATCGGCTGATTCAACATCCTTTTTCCCTTTTAACAAAATTTATACCAAACATCACTGTTACAAATAACAAGAAATTTGTGTTCATTAATCAAAGATTTCGTAATAGTTTTGAAATAGCGGTTGCCTTTATAAAATCCAACAATATTCGAATCGGATTAGTCCAAAAAATAAATCAGTTGAAGAGACTTAAAAAAATTTATCACCTTATTCTCTTTTTAAACTATATTTAACCAACGTTTAATCATGTAATTGAGTAGATTGGTCAAACATTGACATATTAATATATAATTTAAGAAAAAATAAATTAATATATTATTTATTAATAAGCAAAATGATACATTAATTTTAAAATAGGCAAAATAATAAATTAGTTTTAAAAGGGTAGAGTAGAGTGATCAATCAACCCTATAAACCAAGTTGTTTATACATGGGCCAATCTTACTAAAACCCACATCAAATGGGGGCTTTTACACTGCTTTATCCTTTGAGCCCAAATGGAGTTAAGAGGAGACAAGCAGGGTTCATTTGGGCTGAGTTTATGAAAAAATGATAGTTGTCCAAGCTCTCAGTCTCAGGGCATTTATCACTTGAGCTAAAAGAGAAAGAACCCCAAACACTACATGGGATTCACTCAACTCAAATGCTTGTGTCCTGTTATCCCAAATAGTACACTGCTTTCTTCACTGTGCCCATCAAGTGGTCAAACAATCTTCACTATGGTTTAGAAAGCATGGAGTTAATCTTCATGAATGAGATACGGAAGATTAAAAATTTTATTTTCTTTATAGCAAAAAGAAAATATTTTGGTTATATATAAGTAATCTGAATTGCAAAACGCGAGTTTATATTATTACACTTATTTCAAAGTCTAAGGAGCTAGGATACAATAATTAACTTTTATATAAATTTACATTTGTTCATTTGCTTTGCAAATAGAGAATATATATCTTATAAGACAATATCAAGTTGATTGGCTTTCAAAAGGATAAAAATTAATTAGCTTATGTCAAAGTCAAATATTACATGTCATTCATATATGAGTTTTTTTTTTCTTTCCAAATTCACACTCTTTGATATAACCTCATTTTTTAGGTATTCCAATTTTAAAAAGCTTAAGCTTAAGTCAAATTTACTCATAAGTCATTACTAAGTTTGATTTAAGTGAAACTTTCTTACCATTTCAAATAATAATATTTTAATTATTGGAACTTTTTGAATTTGAGTTATTTAAATACCAATTATATACTTAATTATTTATCGATCATAGTTAGTGGGAATGAACAATATCACACTTTATTGAAATTGGCAATTTTTTAAAAATTGATTTTAAATATAAATTATACTGATTCAGTTTTTTATACAGTGTTGGCATCGACATTTGAATTTATAACATGATGCAAACGAAACTACCCAACAAAATAGCACCAAAAAGTTAAGAGTGTGTTCTGAAAAGAAACAATTCTTTTATATTTTTGTTCATTGGAACAATTTCTGAGAAAAAAATGTGTTTGATAACATGTATTATTTTTATTCCGAGAATGAGAATTGTGTTTGATAACACAACATATAATAAAATAAAACATCATTTCTATTAAGCATAATTTTTTTTCAGATCATCACTTCCCTTTTTATATGGTGTAGTGGCGGCAGCAGTAGTTGTAGCAGTGGCATTATGGTGATGGTGGTGGTAGCGGTAGCGTCATGGGGGTGGTGGTGGAGGTGATGGCATGGTGGTGGTAATGGTGGCGGGCGACGGCGATAATGGTGGTGGTAGTGGTGTGGTGGCGGTGATGATAGTGATAATGGTGGTGACGGTGATGGTGGTGATAGTGGCGGTGACGTAGAGGTGGTGGTGGTGACAATAGTGGCCGCAGCGATGGTGGTGATAATGGTGGTGATGGTGGTGGCAGTAGTGGTGGTGATGGTGACGACATAGTGGTGATGGTGGCGGCAGAGGCAATAACGTGATAATGGTAGTGGTGGCAGCGACAGTGGTGGTAATGGTAGCATAGTGGCAGCAGCGGCGATAGTGGTGATGGTGGTGACAACAGTATCTGCGACGATGGTGATGATGATGATATGGCGGTGGCGGTGGCATGATAATAGTAGTGGTGATGGTGGTGGTGACAGCAGTGTCTACGATGATGATGATGGTGATGGAACATGCCGGTGGTGGTGGCAGCAACGATGGCGGTAGTAGTCGTTGCGTGGTGGTGATGGCAGTGACTACGATGATGGTGGTGCTGGTGATTGGTGACGGTGGTAGTGATAATGGTGGTGACGGTGATGGTAGTAGTGGTGGTGGTGACGTGGAGGTGGTGGTGATGGTATGACGATGGTAGTGGTGGTCGTGTCAGGATGGTGGTGGTGGTGGTGATGATGGTAGTGGTAGAGAGTAATTGAGAGAGAAAAATGTTTCTCATTTTGTGCCTAGGAACAAAAAAACAGAAATTTTTTTATTCTTTTTTCTTTTTCCCAGCACAAAAATTAAACTGGTTCTTTCCGAGAACAAAAAAATAAACCGATTTTGCCAAACGAGTTTTTTTATCCATTTCTGTTGTGAGGAACATAAATTAAAAAGAAAAAAATTGATTTCGAGAAGATTGTCATGCATAGGGGTGGCAAAAACGAGCCAACTCGTCGGGTTGGCTCGTAACCCGTAAAAAATGAGTCGGGTTGGGTTGGCAAAATGAGCTGCCAACCCAGCCCGAACCACCCCGACCCGAGCCAGCTCGAAAAAAAATAAGCCAACCTGCGGGTCAAACAAGCTAGCTCGAGTGTTGAGTTTTTTTTTTATATAAAAAATACAAAATATAAAATACAAAAATGGACAAAACCCACGCATGCTGTCATTGTCTTTCTTCCTTTTCTAAACCTAAGTCTGTAATCTTCTCACATCCCTGCCATTTTTATATTGTTAGGCTGTACTGGCTCTGTTTGGTTCAAATATCTTATCCACTTGGTAGCAAGTGGTTCAGATTGTTTCTTGATATTGATGCAAATTTATTGTGAAGAAAATTCGAAACTGAAATATTTTGCTTTTATTTCTCATTTTGTAACTCTTTGTTTAAGCTGATGGAAGCCACATAGCTTGTGCATTAATACTAAATGTTTATTTAAATAGGCTGAAAACGAGTCAACCTGTGAGAAATTTTCGAGCCAACCCGCGAGCCAATTTTCGAGCCAACTCACAAGCTATTTTTTCAAGCTAACTCACGAGCCATATTTTTGAGCCAACCCGCGAGCCAACCCTAACCCGACTCGGGTTGAGTTGAGTTGAGTTTTCTGACTCGTTTTTTTTCGAGCCAACCATAACTCGACTCGTTTTTTTTCGGATTGAATGTGGGTTGGGCCAAGTCGAGCCGGGTTGGCCCGTTTTGCCAACCCTAGTCATGCACATCCTAAATGTTTCATTATAATATTTTTGATAACATTAGAAATCTAGAATGCTATGATCAAAGATTTTAGTCATAATTGATTTATTTGTATATATATAGGGTTTTATTAATATCATGTTAAAGGAGATAAGTTATCTCATGCCATAGAGACAAACTTGTAGACTCTACCACCTGAAAAATAAAAAGAAAAGAAAAGAAAAAAGTGGCATAGTTACCGAAGGGTGTGTCCTGAAAAATAAAATAAAAGAAAAAGGTGACACAGTTACCGAAAGAGTGTGTAGGAGAGAAACTTATCACATGTAGCATAAGAGAAGTTTTTTCCATATATATATATATATATATATATATAATAAAATGTCTTAAATTTTTTTTTGCGAGAGTGGTTAGCAAGATTTATGTTTTTAATATTTTTATTATTAAATGAAATTTTATATTAGTCTTGTCTCGTTTTTATTAGTAAGATCAAGATAAAAAAAATTGTTGAAAAAACCATTTGTCTAACATGTAAAGCAATATATAGTAGGATCAATGAAGAAAAGTTTATATATGTTAAAAGGGCGATGTATGAACGTTAAGAGCAGCTTTGAACTGCGCATCCATTTCTATAAATTATTTTTACATTGACAGGTTTGTGACATTTTGATAAATGGTATCAATTGATAGTATTTCCATTGATTTAAAACTGTACATCAATGTATCTTAAATAGAATAGGCTGTTACGGCTGTTACCAAACAGTCTGTTACCAAATAGTAAAACAACTTCCTAAAGATAAGTAACTACACCTAATTACAATAAGACTCAGTTATACATATCCTAACAAACTACAGGTTACAACATATCACAGCAAATCATAACAACATATAGAATCTTCTATTCCAACACTCCCCCTCAAGTTGGAGCATGAAGACATGAAATGCCTAACTTGGAAAGAACGGCAAGAAATGGAACACGACCAAGTGCTTTGGTGAAAATGTCTGCGAGTTGCAAATGAGAACGAACAAAAGTAGTTCGAATCGTCTTAGAAACCAACCTTTCACGGACAAAATGGCAATCAATTTCAATGTGTTTAGTTCGCTCATGGAACACAGGATTTGCCGCGATATGTATAGCGGCTTGATTATCACAACATAATTCCATAGGATCATCATGGATAACATCAAGTGAAGCAAGAAAAGACTTCAACCATATCAATTATGCTGTCGCGGCAGCCATGGAGCGGTACTCAGCCTCTGCTGAGGAGCGTGAGACAGTGAGTTGCTTCTTTGTTTTCCAAGAAACAGGTGAGGTTCCAAGCATAATGAAGAACCCAGAAACTGACCGGCGAGTTAAAGGGCAGCTGGCCCAATCTGAATCACAGAAAGCATGAATTTTGAGATCACTTTTGGAAGAAATGAGGATACCTTGGCCAGGATTCATTTTGATGTATCTTAGTACCCGAATGAGCCTCATAATGTGCTTCCTTTGGAGCTTGCATGAACTGTGAAAGAGTGTGCACTACATAACTCAAATCAGGACGAGTGATCGTAAGGTACACTAGCTTGCCGACAATTCTTCTATAGCGACCTGGATCATCATAGTCAGGTCCATCTGCCAGAGCTAAGCGATGATTCTGTTCAATTGGAAACTGAACCGGTTTACAATCCAACAAACCTGTTTCTTTGAGGATATCTAATGCATATTTTCGTTGGCACAAGAAGATACCCTCATTGCTACGGGCAACCTCGATGCCCAAAAAATATTTCAAGTGACCCAAATCTTTAATTTTAAAACACTTGTTAAGATAAATCTTAACCTCTTGACATGCTTGGGAATCATTGCCTGCCAACACCAAATCATCAACATAGACTAGTATGGTCAAGAAGGTAGAACCACGCTTCAAAGTGAACAAAGTGTGATCTGCTTCGGATTGAACAAAACCATATTTAATAAGTGAGGAACTCAACTTTGCAAACCAATTCCTGGGAGATTGTCGTAAGCCATATAACGACCTTTGCAAACGACACACTTTTCTTCCTTGTCCTTGATTAAAGCCTGCCGGTATGCGCATATACACTTCTTCGTCCAGTTCTCCATTAAGAAACGCATTATGAACATCCATTTGGTGCAAGTACCAACCTTTTGCAGCTGCAACCGAGAGTAGAGTTCTAACACTCACCATTTTCGCTACAGGAGCGTAAGTTTCATGGAAATCTTCTCCTGGAACTTGATGATTACCTGCAATTACCAACCTTGCTTTGTAGCGCTTGATGCTACCATTGGAATGATATTTAATTTTATATACCCATTTACATGGAAGGGCATGTTTGCCTACAGGTAAATCAGTGATAGTCCACGTATTATTTTCTTCTAGTGCATGTATCTCCTGAGCCATAGCTTTACGCCAAACATCATTGGTCATTGCTTCTTTAAATGACCGAGGTTCACTACCTGCATCAATAGCAGCAACAAAAACTCGATGTTTTGAAGAAAAATTGTTAGTATTCACATAGTTGGCAATTGGATACCGTATACCTGAGGTGGAGCTAGAAGAGGTGAGACTGGGAGTGTATGTATGTGCCTCAATCAGATTACATTTGTAGTTACTCAAATAGGACGGAGGCCTTCGTGTGCGTGCTGGACGAAGAGAATCGTTTTGAGCTGATTCTGCACTTCTTTGCACAAGTTCGTGAGCTGAATCTTCATTCCTTTGTACGAGAGCAGGAGCTGGATCCTCACTCCTTTGCACTTGATCAGCATTTGATGTAGAATCTTCATTCGGCTCCCTTTCAGACTGATGGACACTCCCCCTATCTTCCAACTGCACTTCTGCCTCACAATCATTTGAAGTTGATTGAGATACTGGATTGGCAGAATCATTAGAATCTATTGGTATAAATGTAGGTAATGATGGGCTAGGTGTAGGCACACTTATAGCAACAAAAGGAAACTCATCTTCGTGGAAACTGACATCTCGTGACACAAAGAATTCCTTAGTATTAAGATCATGCACTCTCCAACCTTTCTGCCCATGAGGATAACCAACAAACATACACCGCCTAGACCGTGGACTAAATTTGTTTGTAGGTTTTGGTTGTGTCACCGCATAACATAGGCAGCCAAATATCCTTAAGTGACTGTAATCAGCAACAGATCCATGCAAAAGCTCATAAGGAGTTTTGCCATTGAGAAACTTTGTGGGAGTTCTATTAATAATATGAGCTGCTGTCATCACACTCTCTCCCCAGAATTTGATTGGCAAGTTTGCTTGAAACAAAAGAGCACGAGACACATTTAGAATATGCCTATGCTTCCGTTCTACCCGACCGTTCTGTTGCGGCGTATGAACACAGGATTTCTGATGAAATATACCATTGGCAGTGAATAATTCAATCATCTTGTTGGAAGTAAATTCAGTTCCATTATCTGATCTAATACTCTTAACTGTTGTATTAAACTGATTTTGCACCATTAAAAGAAATTTTTGTAACACACCAAAAGTTTCACTTTTGTCACCCATCAAACAAACCCAAACAGCACGACTGAAGTCATCGACTATCGTTAAAAAATAATAAGCACCAGAGAAAGAGGAAGTGCGGTAAGGACCCCATGTATCATAATAAAGAAGATCAAAAATTTTATTACTCTTTCGATCACTAATGGGAAACGAGGATCGATTTTGTTTGGCACGATAACAAATATCGCATGCCTTATTGTTTACATTGCCAAATCGAATGCTACTAGAAAAAGGAATCAGAGAAAGTGCTTCGGATGATGCATGGCCCAACCGCTTGTGCCAAAGTTCTTGCGTATCACTGGAGCGAACTGTTAAAGCTGCTGCTTGGCTTGGTCGAAACACATACACACCATCCCTGTGATCACCCAATCCAATCTCCGTCCTCAGCTTGCGGTCCTGCAAAACACAACTATTATTAGTGAATACCACATCAACATTATGTTGTCGTACCAACTGAGATACAGATATCAAGTTACACTTTAAATTTGGCACAAATAAGACATTGGATAATGAAAAAGAAGGAGTAAACGAAACAGATCCTTGTTGCACAGCATAAGTAATAGCTCCATTGGGTAAACCGATTGCCAAAGGTTCAACATCTGTAACATTCTCCAGCAATTCCAATACCCCTGTCATGTGGCGTGATGCACCACTATCTATAAGCCAGTGACAATGGGAATCTTTACGATTTAATTTGTCCTTTGAGCGTTGCGGGTTGTCAACCAATGATAACAATTGTGTCACCACGTCAGGTGTCAGAATGGCGAATGCATTTGCTTGCTCTAGTGGTTCCTCCGTTTGAGCTGCGTGTGCACCAAATGGCTTTGCATGGAATCCTCCTTGTGGGTTACTGCTCCTATCACCACCGAAACGTCCACGTCCTCGTCCAAGTCCTCGTCCTCTGCTACCACCACGTCCAGGATAGCCAAATGCTTGCCAGCATCGAGAGGCTTCATGATTAGTTTTCCCGCAGTGAATGCATGGAGGACGTTCAACAAACTTTTCCCAATTCTCGTAGTTGGCTTCTCCTCTCAGCATAACGGTTGTTAAAAGAATCCCTGGGCTATCTGATCCAGTCAGATAGAATGGTGATCCAGGGTCTGATGGCTTCAACCTGCTGCTGTTTTCATTGGCCATCTTCAACAGAAGCTATCTCCTGCTCACTGTTTTCAGAGTCTACACGTTGCGGAAGTTTTTTTTTTTTAACAAGGGATCGCTCTGATACCATGATAAATGGTATCAATTGATAGTATTTCCATTGATTTAAAACTGTACATCAATGTATCTTAAATAGAATAGGCTGTTACGGCTGTTACCAAACAGTCTGTTACCAAATAGTAAAACAACTTCCTAAAGATAAGTAACTACACCTAATTACAATAGGACTCAGTTATACATATCCTAACAAACTACAGGTTACAACATATCACAGCAAATCATAACAACATATATAATCTTCTATTCCAACACATTTGCGAGTCACTCCTTTAATTTTCATCAAGGAAAGGGGTGAAAAAATAAAATAAATTTACCAAAACTAAAGAGGGAGAAAAACTAGGCTTATCCCTCTTATATATATATATATATCTATATATATTAGACAACCTCAACCGCTGTGCAATGCATATTGGGAAGCTTCTCCAACAGATCAACAGTCAACATGGATGCCTTTGGTTTTTGCTTTGGAATACTCTTAGAATATCCCATTGAAAGTGGGGTTGTTGAAGTGTTCCTTTCACATGGACCTAACCACTTAGCTTGCATGTACCTATGCTTCCTCCATGGTCCCATGTGCATTTTCTTTTCCTTCATGCACCTTTTGGCTGCCATGCACAATATCTTTATTAGGTTGCTTAATCTCTCTACTTTCCCCACAAACACCTCTGGAAGCCTCCGAACAAGTCGATTATAGTCCTCGCTTCCTCTTCCCATCTCAAACTCTGCTCGGAAATTCAGCTCTACGATCACCCTCACCTCTCCTTTCTTTGAGCTTGTATTGTCTATCACGTCCAAAAAATTGTGTTCACCTGCACAGAGTTTTGATAATAAGGTTAAGAAACTTTCGATATTAAACTTTAAGAAGACAGTTTTATCTAATTTAGTTTCTCAACTAAAATTTTTGGAGAATTTTCTCACTTTTCTAATTGCACCTATCACCCAATATATAAGTTTATAATTAGTTAATGAAATTTTTGAACATATGGGTCTAAACTCTAAAGAGTAAAGACACTAACTAAGAAGTCGTTTATTTTTTAATTTAACATTTTTTTTTTGTTTCCTTAATCAATGTCGTAAAGTCTCCTAGATTAATTAAGATCTATCCCTGCTAATTCTAATCTTATCAACACAGCCCCACGGCTAAAGTGCTAAAGTCATAGTACTTAGTGCCTCTTTGGATCTTCTTAATTTTAAGCTAGAAGCTACTTATAAGCATAAGTTAGGCCAAACAGGTTTTGGAAAAAGTTCTTATAACGAAAAGCTCTTTTTTTTATAATGAAGAAAAAGCTGAAAATTAAAAGCTCATAGGAGGAGCTTTTTTTTAAGCTCTCATCTGTTTTTCTTGAATTGTGTTCTTTTTTTTTTTAAATGAAGAGTGATAAAGATAGAAAAAGAGAT
The DNA here is from genome assembly GCF_033153095.1 of Gastrolobium bilobum. Lineage (NCBI taxonomy): Eukaryota > Viridiplantae > Streptophyta > Magnoliopsida > Fabales > Fabaceae > Gastrolobium > Gastrolobium bilobum. The sequence continues at coordinate 9,465 of NW_026899161.1, read as the reverse complement.
AATTTTCTTGAAATATGTGCTTTTAAGTAATTTTTAAGCTAAATTTTTTTTGTAATTTCCAAACAGCTTTTAGCTTCTTTTTTTAAGCTCTTTATTTTAGCTTTAGCTTATAAGTAGCTTCTAGCTTAAAAATAAGAGGATCCAAACATGTCATAATTTGAAAGGGACTTTTTTATTAAAGTGGAAAAAAAGGGATAATGTAGTTTTGTTTTATTATGATCTAAGACCCACCCCGAAGATTTCTTTTCATTTATTAAAAGACAACAAACTGGAAAAAAAGGGGCACAAGTTAAAGTAAAAAATAGAAAATGATGTTATTATATATATATATACCTGATGGAATATCCGGTGAGCTTCTCCATTTTGTTTTGCAAATGGCGCTATTATAACCTGCTTTCTGAAGCCGCCTTGAAACTTCTCTCATCAAGCAGTTTCGGCAAGTGGTGGCAGCCATTTGTCTGTTACAACCACAAACGGTTTCTGTGCTTTGTATTTCATGAAGCGCTTCTTTGGTGGCATGCCTTATCCTTGATTCCAAAGAACTTGTTCTGCTTATATTGGCCTGCATTAAATTAAACCCCATTTGGTCAAAACAAACAAATCATATATGTCTCAAGCCAACTAAGCTTTTGGTACAAAACAAAATAGCATATATAACAAACTTCATCCTTATCTTTTCATCAAAAGAAAAAACAGAAAAAATTAAATCCTGAGCAAAGTGAAAACATTTTAAAATGGATGAATTGAAAACTTTGGTGTGTTTGTTTTACAAATTCAAGTTGAAATGAGAATGAAAAAGTGACAATTATTTCTCATTTGAATGAAATTATAGAGTTGAACAAATTAAGCTAAGAAAGAATTAATCACAAAATTATTATGAATCTAATAGAAGAACATGTTTACTAATTGATTGATTAATTAATTACCTGCAAAACCTGGTGTTGATTATCCCAAAAGCTTCTGTTCTCCTCGGTGGTACCAATTTTGTCTTCCTCGTCTTCTTCCAACTCCATTTCATTCGTGTGATGACACTCATCGCTGCTAGAACTTTGAGCTAACATCATCTCTCCGTCGACATCAAGAAATTCAAACTCAACATCACCAACACTCTTGTCAGGTTGCTCCACCGCATACACAAACTCGAGGCTGTCGAGTTCCGGTTCCCGGCGGCGACTCGCCAGAAACCTGGTAACTCTTCCGGCCATGGAGGTTCCACCCATGATTAACGTTGTCTATGTTGTTTGACTCACTTCCTGCTTGGTTTTGATCATGTGTGTCAATTACTTTTATACCAAATTTCTGTTTGTTAAGGGTCCCACCTCTTGGCCAACTTGGACTCTGCCCGCCGCGCACATGATAGTAAATTCTGGAATCCTACGTGGCAAAATTCGATTGGATTATTCGGATCTAACCAATCATGTAATTCGACTGAAAATTGGGTGAGACAGCAAGGATCCACGTCAGTTCCGTCCAATAATTTCAACCTACTCATTGCCCAACCATCTGGATATACTCGAATATTCATATTTCAATATTTTATGCCACTTTGTCTTGCATTATTTATCAATAAAGTCTAGCAAAAATATTTTTAAAAATATTTATTAACTCAGGATACAATAATTTTAAGGACTATAATTATCGAAAAGAAAAAAAGATGTTTGATCCTAATCTTGTGATCGGTGGGGTCCATGGGTGATGTGATGGAGCTACGACGTTGCAAGATCAGGGTCGTTGATTTAAGATCTTATCCGATGGGGGAGTAAGTGGGGCCAACACGTTGGTTGTTGTATTTATACGAAGAAATATTTGGAGCATTATTGTAGGAAATGGATGAAATACGCGGCGTCTTGTGAATGGTTTTGGGGGTTTTTTCTCGAGGCAGTATACAAAAAGATTCGTCATCCGTTGTATTCATCATTATTTATTTCTGGGCCACGAGAAGGGTGTGGTGGGACCCTAGGGGGACAAAGTGGAGGACTTGTGTGTAATTTTGTGAGGGGTGCAATAATTTTGATGCCCCACCACGGCATTGTAAAAGGACAAAATTGGACGAATATGCCTTGTGCACAGGTATAATTCACAATTCACATTAATAAAATTGGTTTCTCCATCATTTTCCTGCTATTTTTCACGTTTGATTCCTCCATCCATGTTTTTTACATGCTTTAATTGACTTCAAAGTCGATAATATTGTTTTTAAAAAAATATTTAAATCTCACATTGATTCTCTTTGGTTTTCTTTTTATAAATTCATCCTGTAACATATAAAATATTTCTCTTTTCCTAAGTAAGAATAAAAAATCGTGGTTCTCAAAGGCACCGTATTAATGGCAAAAAATTAAAATAATACATTTAAATTAAATAATTACGCATTTAATGCTGTTTTGTAAATAATTACACATCTGTTACACAATGAGACTCTCCCTTAGAGAAGACGCCCCATTGGGGCGTCTTATGTGCAACATATATATACCCCACTTTCCTTTTTTCACTCCTTACTCATTTACCTCTCTAACCTCTCTCTAACCGCGATTCGTAGCGAAGCTCTGCCAACGTAGGTAAGGTCATAATACCTCATATGTATACATTTAAATTACAGTACTAGTTAGTAATACATGTTATGATTGATTGTATATTAGAGACTTGGAATATTAGGATAGTCACTTAGAAATTTTGTGGCATGCTATGAATGTTGTAATGATATAGTAATTTTATTATTACGTAGTTATTATTATTAATTTTTAATTATGCATTGGGGTTTAGCATATTAATTAGTGATTTATAAATAGTGTTAGGAACTTCGTAAATTTCGTATGTATGATGTTATTAATGCGGGAGTGCATAACTTTGTAGTTAGTTAGGTGTGATGATTAGTACGTATTGGACAAGTTGGTAGTGACCTAGGGTTAAGTATTCAGTTAGTATTATATTATTTTTGTTCGATGTATTATTATTATTTAATTGCAAATAAATAACTGTTCTATGTTTTGGCGGGACTTCATAAATTTCGATTCTAGTTAAATAAATGACGCATATGCTGTTTTATATTATATAGTTGTTAGATGTGAATAATTTAAATGTTGTTACATGTGATTAATTTAAATGTTGTTTTATATTATATAGTTGAGGATAATGGCTGAGTCATAATCTTCATCGGGATCTGAGTCGGATGTAAAGCCCACCGATCCCAGCATGTGGATCATACCTGGGCCGTACAGGTGAGACGTCCTTCGAAAGAGGACGCAAAAAGCTCATATTTCACAGCGAGTGTGGAATACAAAGCATGTAAGACAAATTAAGACCAGGCGTGGGAAGCCACAAGGGGGGCCACCTACCGGTACGTAAACATTGACATGTCAATACGGTAAATAAATACGTACCTATGACGAGATCTGCAATAACGTCCGCATCGAGCTGTCTATGACCCTGGGAAATGTGCTCATTCACACATTCGTGTTTTCCACCCCATCTCGTAATCTTCCAATTTTCACGAAACACCAGTTTGATTGCCCTTACGCGCCACGGACAACCTTGATCATACGCACAACATTTCATGGACAACTTTGCAGGCGTGCTCTCAATTACAATGGCTTCTTGATGCTCCCTAATGAGGTTGTGCTTAAGTGCCATTTGGACATCTTTTTTTATCGCAAATTCTTGATTGACAAAAAACATCTCACCCAGTTGCCACGGACCTTGTATTGAAGCCGATCCAGAGACCGAACCATCAGTACATGATTCTTGTTCGCTCTGATAACTCCAATCAATGTAGGAATAATGCGGAATTCCTTCCCAAAAAGGAATAACATCTGTGTCACCTGCAATTGCGGATTATAATTTTTTAATACAAACTTACTAATTCAGGTATTAAATCAGTTATCTATTCAGCTATATACAAATGGGATCAATTACCTTCATGGTGAATACCGAACGGGGCAGACGCAACGTCATTCAACTGCGGCATTTGCGCGACGACTGGTTGATGGAATATTGGGATTTGAGACGCACCCATCTCACGAGATTCATCTCCTTCTGAAGCACTAGCATCCTCTGCCAGAAGACGTTCTTCCATTGCCATATTTTCATCGTCGTCATCATCATCTTCGTCGTGCATTTTCCAAGTCGGATCATTTTCATCTCCCTCAAAAAAGTTACCAACTGGAGACGCATGAGCGGCAGGAGAAGCTGGAAGAAAACGGGGAGAATTTAAATAAACCACTACTAGAAAAAATCTCTATAGCGACGGAATTGCTATGAAAATTCTGTTGCTAATTTCATCTTCTATACTACTTTCCGTCGCAAATTTCCTCGCAAAATCGTTTGCGAGGGAATTTGTGACGGAAAGTAGTAGCGAGGATGAAATTAGCGACGGAATTTCCATAGCAATTCCGTCGCTATACAAGTTTTTTCTAGTAGTGAACTGACCTCACCGGTAAGGGAGCATTCTCGGTTGCGGCGATATCGACATACAACTCTAGAAAATCTTTCCTTAACTGGTTGCAAAATTCTTCCATTGTCATCTCCAAGTCTTCATCGTCAAGCACTTTCAAACTAATGTATTATCACCTTGCCACACCCTTGTCGTGATCTCAGTGATACATTGGTTGTCTGGAAGACTTAACTTTTGCCAAATTCTCTGATGCAGTTCGCCAATGGTTGTGTTGCGTTGGATACGTGTCGGTCTTTTTTCACCTTCGAAGATGACACCTCGTAGACCTTCTACCTTCCTACCATTGTAATATAACACAACACGAACATAATCAGGATTTGAACTCATTTTTAAATAGAACAAGAAATAAAATTCAAATACTAAATTAAAGATAAAGGAATGTTGGTGGAGAAGAAAGATATAAAGAGTGAGAGAAGAGGTGTGAATTAAATGGAGGGGGTGGGGAAATATATAGAGCACACATGTGAAGCCACTTTTGGGCGTCACATGTGACGCCCAAAAGTGGCATCACATTGTGCAGTAGATGTGTAATTTTTTACAAAACAACATTAAATGCGTAATTATTTAATTTAAATGCATTATTTTAATTTTTTTGCCCCGTATTAATCTAAATCTAATACGTAATAACGTTTTGACAAGGGGTGAAATCCTAATTAGCAATTTTCTATCCATTATATATACGTAGTCTCCTTTATTATGCAAATAATTTCTCTTTTGTTTGAATATTCTTTTCAAGAAATATTTGATTCAAAAGTTTGTTAGACCTCAAAATAAATTAATCTAAACACGCACCAAATACTTCAAAAAAAAGAGAGGATCAATTCTCATTGTTATAGCTAACTCAAAAATTGTCAATTAACTAATCCATATAACATTAGAAGATAGGGGAAACTAATTACTAATTAATAATTGGCGTCTATTATAAATAACTAAGGCTATCAGGCCAATGAACCCTTAAGAACCTATAGATTCTCATTACACATTATTATTATTATTATTTTAAATAAAGATATAAGTATGGATATGCATGAGTCGAATTGAACTGATTTTTTTTTTAAATGAACTCTAATTCAGTTCAAAGAATCAAACTATTATTTTTATTTCAAACTAGTTCGGTTTAGAATTAGTTCGGATCAAACCTATTTTAAAAAGAAAAAAAAATTAAGATAAAAATTAAAGAAGCCACTAAATAAATAAATAAATAAGAAAAATATAGAGAAAAAGAAGAAAAAAAATAATTTGATTTTTGAACTAATTCTTAAAAACTAATTCGTTTCATGAACTGACTCTTTAAAAATCAATTATTTTATGTATAATTCAGTTCAATTTACAGTTCAATTTAATTTTTTAAGTTCTGTTGCACACCATAATAGCTTAACAGCCCAAAGAACAACTAAACAACTTCAATGCTTCAAGACTTATTAACAGCACAAATATCAACTAAATTAAATTACTATGTCCCGGGGGGACTTGATTGAACTCCCTAAAAACTGATTTTTCCTGAGCATAAACCATGTGATTGGTCTGCGCATTGGTTCTCTTTATTCGGCCATTAGACGTTATTTAGCAAGTAATAGGATAGGTCATTGTTTTCTTAAAAGTTTATTTAAATAAAAATTTGCTACGTTTTATGTCACCAAAGTTTTTTAAGCCTAATATGCTGTTATATAGTTAATTAAATAATATATACTGCATGTAACATAATATATTTTTATTATTATTATGGTCATCACTCGTTAACTATTCAATGTAAACTTGTAAATTTATGTAAAGGTCTTCCTCATTAGCCTATTTAAAGATATGTTGGCCTATTTCAAAATATGATAGACTTATTTAAAGGTTTTATCATAAAATAGAGCAATAAATAAGGTTTTAGGTCATGCGTTAAGACTTACGGCTATTAAATAGATCAGGTCTTTATTGGAAAACATGATAAGCATGTTGAATTGTTCGTTAGGGGAGCTTAGGTATGTATCTCTTGAATAGTGAAGTACATTGTTAAATGCTTTTAAAGATAGTGCTACCTACGGACCAAAATTCTTAGTGGAGTCATCATGTATCACTACAAAAAAATCTGGTAAATACCAGCTTTTTTTTTAGGCGGTTATGCTTAAACTACCTCAAATGACAATTAGAGGCAATTCTTCCAGAAATTACATTGATTTGAGGTGATTACAGTATAATTGTCTCTAAATATATATTAGAGATGGTTGTGGTATAATCGCCTCCAAATATAATAATTAGATGTGATTATATTGTAACTGTCTCTAAATATATCTTAGAGCCGGTTAAAATAACCACTCACATTAAACATTTAGAGGCGATTTAGTTATAATTGTCTCTAAATGTAGCAATTAGGGACGGTTTTACTATAACTGTCTCTAAATTTTCAACGAGAGTGGTTATTTTAGCCGCTTCTAATATACATTTTGAGACGATTATACCATAACCGCCTCCAAATGTATATTATAGGCGGATAAAATAACTGCCCCCATTGAATATTTAGAGGCGGACAGAGGCTTGCTCACACAGTTTTGAGCAGTGATATTCAAAGAGGGAGATCTTTTTGTCCAGTCATTGAATCGTTCTCAAATTTGGTCAGTGTGTTCTTCTTTTGTAATACTTTAATTTGACCATTTAGATTTTTAAGTTGAATCATCTGGTGTTATATATAAATTTCGAAAGATGGTTGCTGCACGTTGAAAAAAATCATCTTACCTTTACTTTGAAGTCTCACATTGGACGACCCTTATTCCTCCTTCTCCATTTCCTTCTATATAAGAAGTAAGAACCCATACTATCCACACATACACAAAGTTCAATAAACTATTTATATTCAACTAATTCAAAATAAAAATTGAAAATTTATATAATATTAACTTTTGATAGTTCTAATATTTTATAAAAATTTTGTTGAAAATAAAAGAAAATCAAAATCACTTTGGCTTGTAACTATTAGCAATTAGTAAGAAGCAAAACTGTAAAATTGCTATTACTTTTACCTAATTATCACATTATTGAGGTGTTATTTTGAGGCAGTTATAATAACGCCTCATAATATCTTTTGGAAGCGGTTAAAATAATCGTCTCAAATTGTTATTTGGAGGTTGTTAATCTAGATGTTCATAAAAATAGCCATAGATTGCCTTGCGATGGTGGTAACTTCGACGTTTCATTAACCGCCTATCAAAACTATTAGAGGTAGTTTGCACCGCCTCAAAATTCTAAAAAAATTGCCTCCAAATACCAATTTTTTTGTAGTGTATATATCTTATATACGAATGAGAAATAGAAAATGTGTAGAAGGTATGATGACTTTATATTTTGGCAGAGTAACAAATCATGAATGCAATAGATGTGGGTTGCCTCTTCAATGTGAGAAGAAAGACACTTATAAGTAAGAAATATTCTCTAATGATTAGAGAGAAGGTGAGTAGTAACTGTTTGGCCAATTATCTCATTGTTGTGAGTGAGGTTTCACACCACCAATGTATACGATGGTGAACTGTATTGAGAAGTGAGAGATTCTCTACTATAAGATCTAGGATTTTAACTTTAGGGAGGTAGAAAAGTGATTTCTTAAATGGGTCTTTTAAGAGCCAGCCAATAACTTTGGGTTGCTAGGCTGGTCCAAAACACATATGTAAGGTGAAATTATCTAACCCTATGTGTATTCTCATCTTATAAATTACCATTATGCAGTCTATATTATTAATGTAGAAACATTTTGTACTTGTATTTAATGATATATTAACACATCATTAAACGAGTTTGGTTATATTAAAGATTATATAAGATATGAAACTTACTAAATCATATGACAACATATTATTAGGTGTAAGCGTAAATTTTTTTAAATATTATTAATAAATAAAGATTTCTCCTATAACTAGAGAAAAAATTATCTCTAGTAACTCCAAAATGATGTAAATTTAAGAAGAAAAAAGCGTGTTTTAATTTTAATTTTTTTTTCTATGATGAATTTATTCAAATATTCCAAAAAAAATTTCAAATCCCAAAATAAAGTCGTATTGGAGTTGAAGGAGATAACTCTATCTCTTTTTTTTTGGAAATACAATGAAAACTAAAGCAACATCAAAAAAAGCCCTATACTGGGCACAATCTTGGGAGACTAACTCCCTCAAGTCATTACGAAGCAATTCCAAACAAGCCGTTGGAGGGACATCCAGCACAATCAGCTGTCCATCCTGATGAGGTGCATGAGTAGCAAGCCAATCAGCAACAAAATTGCCTTCTCTAAAAGTATGACTAAGCTGAATAATCCAGTCTCTTTGAAGCATGCTACGAGCTCGGATGATTAAAGCAGAAAGAGGATGACTTACGTCACACCCTTTTCTTATAAATTCCAAAGCCACCTTGGAGTCACCCTCCACAAAGGCTCTCCTAAATCCCTTATGCCAAGCCAGATCCATACCTGTCAAGAACCCCCAAATTTCCGCTGAAGTAGAAGTACCACTCCTAAGGAATTTTGTAAAACCAGTTAACCAGTTCCCAGCAGCATCCCTTATGACTCCACCACATGCAGTCCTTTGCCCACTGTCTATACTGGAACCATCCACATTAAGTTTAACATAACCCTCAGAGGGAAAATTCCAGTGAATAAGACGTTCCTCTCTTCTAAGCTCCTGATGACCAATCTTAATAAGGGTTTCATTAGCCAATTGAATATTACCACAAGTATAGGTAATGCGCCTAATGAGACCATACTTCGAGGTGATAGTTTGATCAAAGATCGCCTTATTTCTTTCCCCCCACAAACACCAAGCTATCACCCCAAAATACAAAGGCCAAGTTCGATCAGTTTGAAACGGACCTTTTAATCCTAGATTTGTCTGAATCCATAGGTGAAGATCCATGGAGAAAAAGTCACTACGGTTATCAGAAGGAACCCAATGCTCCCATAATTCCCTGGCACCAGGACAATCTCTAATGGCATGTAAACTATCCTCAAGATTATAATGACATCTCAGACACCCTGCATCTGTAGCCATGTG